>NC_141772.1:24412933-24758433 GCF_051362555.1 Lingula anatina
TTCACACACATTTTCAATTAACAATTACGTACTAACACAGATGAAAATGACAGATTTTTTCTTTTTCTCTCTCTTAAATAAATAAATCAATAAATAAAAAATGATAAAAATTTAAAGAAATAAAAAAATTCAACTTTCTCTCAAAAAAAAAAAAAAAAAAAAAAAAATAGGACAAAATAGAAAAATTTACATTCATGAATTGATATAACTAACTGCAAAATCAAAGCACTGCTTAAATATGGTATAACATGTACAAGCTAACCCTTTACATGCAGTACTGTATTTGCCTTCATAATTTCCCAGAGAGGAAACTGTATAAATGAGAATGGAATCTCTCTGAGCACAGTAGTTGTATTACAAGCAGTACTGTATTTACCTTCATAATTTCCCAGAGAGGAAACTGTATAAATGAGAAGGGAATCTCTCTGAGCACAGTAGTTGTATAGCCCCTATACAGCCCCCGGATACCCTGGGGAAAAAAAGGTGTTACTAGGCTTTAAATGATCATAGGCAAAATACCTGCATCATCATTATCAGTATATACTTAGTGTGACACATTATGCTGTGAATGAGTGTGATCACATGTATGTTGTTACACAGTATAAGGAATGGCAGCGTGTTAGATGTGGCATTGTATTAGGTATCACAGTGTGTAATATATGGTATTGTAAAAGGTGTGTTTTAGTGTGTTAGATGTGACATTGTATTAGGTATCACAGTGTGTAATATATGGTATTGTAAAAGGTGTGTTTTAGTGTGTTAGATGTGACATTGTATTAGGTATCACAGTGTGTAATATATGGTATTGTAAAAGGTGTGTTTTAGTGTGTTAGATGTGACATTGTATTAGGTATCACAGCGTGTAATATATGGTATTGTAAAAGGTGTGTTTTAGTGTGTTAGATGTGACATTGTATTAGGTATCACAGTGTGTAATATATGGTATTGTAAAAGGTGTGTTTTAGTGTGTTAGTTTTGGTAGTGTGTTAGTGTGTGATCGGGTATTTTGCATGTCAAAATTTAAAAAGACTCCCTTTATTTGTTTATTAAAACTAGTACACTAACAAAGATATGAGTCACATTATTCAAAACTACACCAGGCACCTATCCTACCTCTTGCTGCAGAGTTGTCCTAAAGATATCCAATACTCTGGCACTGGGGTTGGCCTGAGCCCGCTGCTTGACCACCTCTGTGGGCACTCTGGCCAGACAACCTGCCTGGAGAATAGACAAAACTAGAGGATAAAAATAATAATTTTAATAATGATTATAATACTGTCCCACACATTGTCACAACTAACACTGTAAAGGGCATAACCTACCACCCCTTCAGTTTAGTTTAGTCCACACACCCCTATTTGAATAATAGACAATGCCACCTAGAGTGAGCAGTTCATTACACAGACACTTTAGAAGCAAGCAGTTGATTTTTATGCAGACACCTAAGAAGCTAGAATTTTGTCATACAAAAGAGGACTTAAAATTGTAAGTTTCATTTAATTGTACTATATTTATAACTGTCATTATCACTATCAAATTTATATGGAGTTAAATTTTGGTTTGGGGTATGTATATTGTAGTTTACAAGTCTCAGTAAAATTAGGGTGTGGACTCGTGGATAATTTCAAAAGTAGTGTGTCATTTTTCTTTATTATTTAATGTATTCACTTTATTAATATTTATTTATCTGCCTGATTCTTTATATCTATATATAATGTGATCTAAGGTTATTGTCAGTTATTTAAGCAATTTTTTTTTTTTTTTACAGATTTGAACCATACATACATACATACATAAGTATCGTCACACAAGTTTGTGTAAAGAGACAATAAATCAACCGTATGAGTACAAATACAGTCTCCTCTTTTTGTATCGAAGTGTCACCCGTTACAAACACAATTCCTCACCACTTCCCCACATGCTGTCACAACTAACACAATGCCTCACCACTTCCGAACACACTGTCACAACTAACACAATGCCTCACCACTTCCCCACACACTGTCACAACTAACACAATGCCTCACCACTTCCCCACACACTGTCACAACTAACACAATGCCTCACCACTTCCCCACACACTGTCACAACTAACACAATGCCTCACCACTTCCCCACACACTGTCACAACTAACACAATGCCTCACCACTTCCCCACAGGCTGCGGCAGTCATGTGAACTGCAGGCTGAAGGTGCTCAGTTTCCAACCTCCTTCCAAGTGAATCCTTCACTGCCTCATAACTCACAAAGAACAATGCAGCTGAAATTAAAACAAGATAACTTAAACATTGGCGCAGACTAAATATTTCGACAATTGTATTTTGTTTTACTAATTTTAATCACATTTACCTTCAATGACATCAGCTAACAGTTACATGATTACACTCTATTTAACCACTTTTGGTTAGCTTTCTGACGACAATCTCAACCGCATTCTCATCTAACACATTTTATCACAATATTGAAACCACATTTTCTTTTAACACATTTAATAACAATTTTAACCGCATTCTTATCTAACACATTTCCCATGTGTCCTAATATGTCACTTACATCCAGGTGCAGAACCTACTGCAGTTGCCCCTATACCAGCATAGATGCCTCTGAAGCCACCAGTTTTAAAGAAACCTTGTTCACTCTGCAGTCTTGTCTTTACTGTATCAATTGGGAACAAAGCTAAGTCCACACACAGCCCAGCTGCTGCTCCAGCCTGAAATATCATCAAAACATGCACAGACTTTAGTATATTCAGATAGCAAAGCATGTGCTTATTCTGAAAATATATACAATTTTTATGTTTTAAGCAACTGATCATTTCTAGATCCTGCCATCATGCTATAGGCATACATAGAATATTGCAGGATAATGACACTCAGCTTTAGACCCAAGGTCACCCATCATGCTATAGGCATACATAGAATATTGCAGGATAATGACACTCAGCTTTAGACCCAAGGTCACCCATCATGCTATAGGCATACATAGAATATTGCAGGATAATGACACTCAGCTTTAGACCCAAGGTCACCCATCATGCTATAGGCATACATAGAATATTGCAGGATAATGACACTCAGCTTTAGACCCAAGGTCACCAACATGCTATAGGCATACATAGAATATTGCAGGATAATGACACTCAGCTTTAGACCCAAGGTCACCAACATGCTATAGGCATACATAGAATATTGCAGGATAATGACACTCAGCTTTAGACCCAAGGTCACCAACATGAGCCGGCTGGTAATATTACCAGTTCCTTACAACAGAATGAATTTTTGTTTGAATAACTGATAATGACAGATTACGTATAGCTTTCTAATGACTCTGGCAAATAAGACATGCAGACATGTAGATATTTAAACAAAAATATAATTTTTTTTCTAAATAGCCTAAGGTATAATGTATAATGTAGTACACTACACAAGTAGAGTCTACAATGTGCTTACTGTGAGTGCTGTAAAGAAACCACATGGCTTTGAGGACAACTCGCTGTCTTGTATCTCTAGCCTAGTCTCAGCGTCCATAGATCAAGGTCTTGTTGAGCAATGACTGTCAGTAATAACTTCCCGCTGAAAAACCAACATGCATGTAACGTTTAAATGCATACAAGTAAAGTTTATAATTATCAATCAACATAACATACACAAGCAGCTATATGTTGTAAATTTAGTCTCAGATAATTTTACCCTCAATTTAAAGGATGAATCAATAAACTTTAAATTTTCATCAACAGGCACTAATCAGTTTCATCAGCCAGCACTCAATGGATACCTCTCTCAACATGCCATTGACAGCCTAAATATTAGGAACTCCAAAAAAGCAATGAACGAATTTTCTGATCCCACTCTTCTATTTCTTACATCATACGAGTAACTTGCTGGTGTGGACTTCAGGCCAGTGTCATTTAGGGCTCCTCTCCTTCAAACAACACAACACTTCTAAAACGTGTCTCTTATACAAATGCCTTTTATGTCAGTGCAGAAGATCAGCAGTACTAAGCGTGCAGAACTTGACATTGCCTAAACGTGACTCTGTATTTACATAGCGACAAGCACTATCACGCCGACAGGGCGCTGCCATCTTGAAAGTACCGCTCAACGCTTCTAACGTTACACAAAGTAACTCCAGTTAATTATAAATCATTATTTAGATCCAAAAAAGCATAGCCAAACGTTTCTTTTGGAATGTGATTTCCTTAATTTAGATTTAACATTATGAAAAACAGAGATGAACAGATAAATTATATATTCCCAGATGACCTTGACCTGGTGTCGACGTACCGGCTGACGGCATAAGACATGCGGCAAATGGAAGACGAGGGGTTGGAGGTGGACCGAAGTCACATAAATCTGGTTGCAAACTGGTTTCCAGAGCTAAAACCACATTTAGTGAAAGATTCTAAGTCAGAAGATGGTCTAGAAAGTGACGGGTGAGACAGAATATGAGAAGCATAGAAAAAGTAACACTAGTACATACAATATTCCTTCGCCTGGATTGAAAAAATCAACTAAGCCAAGGTTTTCAATGTTTCCATTATAATTTATTACCAGCCAACCGTCCAGCTATGGGTGTGCAAGGCTCAAATACATTATACACCACAGTGCAAGTCATCTGAATGCTTTAACGTGTGAAAACATGCACTGGTTTTAAATCATTTTGGTATAAGTGCAATCTTTGTTCCATGTACTGAAACTGAGATATTGCAACATTTCCAACACATGAGGACCTGCAAGCACAGTGTGCCAGTTATTAAAATATGTAAAACAAAAGATAAAATAAAGTAATAAAATTTGGACTGTCTTTGAAATGCATACTCTTATAATTTTTTAATTTATTTCTTGTTGAAATAATTTCCTGTTTTATTTTAGATCTCAGCCTGAAAATAAGAAAAAAGGTGTTATAAAAAAACAAAAAGGAAAGCAACCCAAAGCTGAGAAACAAAATATCACAGACCAAGTGGCATTGAAAATCAACAAACATGTGAAACATGGGAAGCAGAAACAATATAGACAGAAGAAAGGTAAAGTGTTCTAAAAGTACCTGAGAATGGAGTTATCTTTTCTTAGACCCCATTTCCAGAGATTAGATCGATCTACTTTAGATCGACCTAACTCCCTGGGGGTTCACGCTAAATAGCTGTCAGCCGAGCAGACATGAAAGTTAATTACCCCCTTACAGCTCGTAGTAGGCGGGACGGACATTTAAGCCGGATTATCTGACAGTAATCTAGTGAGACTCCCCATGGGGATAGATCGATCTAAAAGCTCTGGGAATACAGCCTTACATTCCTTTATCATTTCTTCTTTTGCTTTGATCTGTCAACAGAAAAAATAACAAAAAAAATGTTGCTTTTGATTGCATTTGAGCATTGAATCATTTTCAGAAGACACCAAAGTTCAAGATCAAAATGGTGATGTTGATGATGAGGATAGCAAAGTTGCTATGGTAACAGCTTCTAAGGAAAGATCCAGGAAGACAGGACCAGCCACTACAAGCAGCTTACACGATTTGCAAAACAAATTAAAAGATAAAATATCAAAGTCAGCAAGGAAAAGATTGAGGAAAAGAATAAACAAGATGAGAAATTCTCTTGTTGAAGACGAAGATAAAAGTCAAAGAACTAATGATGGAGAAACAACATCTGAGAAACATAAAATCTCTGACAAGTCATTAAAGAAAAAATCCACTGAAATAGATAAGACTAGCTTAGAGACTCTCCAAGATGAAAGAACTAACAATGAGAACATAGCACAGGCAGCAACAGAAAAACCTAGCCGAGGTCACACAAACGAGACTAAAAATCAGTTAGACATCAAACGTAACTATCCAGATCAAGGTCAGTTGAAAAGAAAGCTCCATGACACTTTTGAAAAGGTTGAGAACACAAATCCCAAGAAACAAAAAGACACACACCTAGGTCAACTGACACCTTGTGAGGATGATGGTGCTAAGGACACAGATAATGCTGCAACCAAACCCTTCAAAAGAAAGAGGAAAAAGAAGAGAAGTAAACAAAAGAACATAAAGAAGGACAACAGACCTGATCATTTGGTAAGTATTGCATGGTTTGGATATAGTTAATATGTACACATCAAGTCATATATTTGTTGAATTTTCAGATGAACCAAAAATTTCATTCTCATATTTTTGTTCATGCATTTCATACATTAACTAATCTAGCCAATTTTTTCTTTGAAAATGGTAGCCTAAGTAAAGATGATATCCAATTTTGCAGAATAATCACATTGGTACTTAGACATTATTTTGTTGCTAACAGATCTAAATTGCTGTTCTTTCAGAAGCCACCTCACTTACGGGCAAAGCCAGAAGAACCGTCTGATAGTTAGTAGAGAATTTGTCATTTCTGTAAGTTTGACTTCAGATTATGTTGACGGTCAATTCCTCAGTGATAATTAAAATTAAATCATTAGATATTGTTAGTAAAATTATTCATTCAAATTCTGTTATAATTACAGCAAAGACAAGATAAGCCTGACTTAACACTGCACACTGGAAGAACTAAGAGAGAAAGAAGGTGACGTAAAGAGCACTTGAAAAGACCTACAGAACAGTCTGCTCCTGCGCATAGGATGGGTATTATAGTGCTAGGCTTTCAAGATTTATGTTTTATTAACTGTTTTAAAATTGTTATTGCAAAGAGTCAGGCAAATAATCTGTATTAAAAATACAGAAAGTCTATAATTTATTAGCAGTTTAAAGAATGGCTTTATAGTGAATTGAAGATATTTAAATAGACATTAATTGGGGAAAAGAACTCGCCATTCAAGTTAAGGCCATGGTTACTGATGTTAGTGTTTGGAATGACAATAATTTTAATGCTGAGCTAGAAAATATACTTGGAGATAATATTTTGATTCAAAAGAAAAGAATTAATGGCAGTATTGGGCATAATAGTACAACAGCCATCCTCGGTTAATTTGTTTTATTTCTATTGATCAGTCAGTTGTTACCTTCAGTGTATCACCTTCCTTAACGGTTTGTTGTTCAAAAGGTTCCATCTAGGCAGGGTATTTGGTTATGGCCAGCAGTGTGACTTTCCTGCCTTTCATTCCACACAAATTTTCCAAATTCTTTGCTAAAATTTTGTTGCTTAAAAATTCATACTTTTAATTGTGTAACTCCGACAAATTTTTCAAAATTATGTTTCTCTGACTCCTGGGATTGGCTAAGTCTTCAAAACTCCAACTTTCTGGCTTTTATCCTTATCAGCTTTTATCCTTGTCCCTCATATATTGTGGATATATATATATCCAAAAACACTTTCTGGTAATAAATAATAATCTATTTATTAGTGCATCCTGATTAAGTTATATTAACTTAACCCAAAAAGAAAGTTGAGAATTGTCTTTTTGGTAAGAACTATGCTGGCCCTGGTACACTGTGAAAGTGTCTGCCAGTCCCTTCGTGAATGACATTGAAAAAGCCACTGACGTGGCACTGGCACCACATAGTATAGCTCCGTATTAATTTGAGCATCTCTGTTCTCTTTGATTGCTGTTTTTATTTCTTCTTCAAACCCCTCTGGAATTTCTTCTGCACCTTGACCATCAGTTAAAAAACTTGATTATGTAGTTTCCATTTACTATTGTCTGTCCGTCATATGTATAAAAAGTGCATCATTGTGCAATGATAAAATATGTTTTTATTTCTTCTTCAAATCTCTCTGGAATTTCTTCTGCCCCTTGACCATCAGTTGAAAAAACTTGATTATGTAGTTTCCATTTACTTATTGTGATTGATATCCATTTCAGTAGACTAAGAGTCTTCTGACAGTAGGTCTTGTATTGGTATCTACATCTAAAACCCCTAAATACATTCTCCGGGGGTTGGTGGGGTGGGGGTGGGGGTTACTCCACCAGTGCAATGGTCTTTTCCTCTCCCTCTTCCTGATAATTGACACCTCAGATTCCTCTTCTCCGACTTCTCCTCATATACGATTTTATCCCTGTTGTCATCTTTTGTATTAGAGGTATTAGAAGTTTTCAAATTCATGTCTTCATTGGGGATACTTATTGTTTTGTGACAGACTTTTAACTGTTTGCAAAATTTTGTCCTGTATATTTATTGCATGTTTTGATGTAGCTTTGTATAGAAATTAACATATTCTTGAGCACTTTTCTCCTCATGAGAAGAAAATTTTCTTGTTGTGTCTCAGTGTCACAGAATTTTCTTTGCCGCTTCAGTATAATGTCAAACAAATATGGAAGTAACCAAAGGCCCAATTATTTTATTCTCAGTGGTGCATTTGGTTTTTTTTTTTTTTCTATATTTGTTAAGTTTAAGATCTCTGATTACGAACAGTTGAAGTTCAATCATATGAGTACAATTTTTATGTGCTTGTGTCTTTCTCTCTTTTCTCCACCTTTGTGATCTTTGGCAAAGCACAATTAGTTGGATGTATCCTGAACATCTTTGTCTGAACAGTCACAGGAGAGTTTTTGTGCTACACCTACAAATTAAGATAAAATCACTTGAAATATAAAGCTGGAAATGGCATTGTAGAAATTCAGTGTTACACTAGCAGAACAGAACTCCACATGGAATCAGTCTTTAATTGCATTTTTAGCACAAACACACAGACAAGTACATTTCATTACAGTGATTCACTATCATTCTGATACTGGGTCTCTGTTTGCCTTGCAGAGTGTTAACTGCTCTTGCTCTGCGTTGCCCACACTGAATGTAAGTGGCCTATAGGTGATTCATCATAAAATGGTGATTAGCGACGCATTGCTTTTCTCATTCTAAGTGTCGGAAGTGTATATGAAATGTTGAAATATTGCATAATAGTCTAGTGAATTATGAAAACTAAGGTAAAATTTACCCTCACTCATCATTTGCTTGTATTCTTCATCACTGGGGATGTGAAGAAATTGCCGAGGCTGAGGCATTACAGTAGCTTCTTCTTGCACAAGTTTGGCCTGCTGCTCAGCATCCTCAAATCCTTCATCCTCATTTTCCAATTCGGTTTCAACTTCTGTATCCATTTCGTCATCTTGTATCAGCTGTTCTACTGTTTCACCAAAACTGGGAAATTCCTTTCCTGTCTGGCTGTATAAGTATTGAATGCCAACAGGCTCACCTATAAATACAGTAAACCTCGCGTAAGTCTACATTTTCACCACCGAAAATTGTTAGTCGATTTAGGCACTTTAACAACTTAGGAATGGCGATTTAGCTAAGGGCAATATGAATAGGGACCTTTTCAACCAAGTCGGCACAAACGGAACTCGAGATCAACATGAAGAAAACCGAGCTGATGACCTTAAACACTAATAAATAATGTAAAAGAGAGGGACTGAAATTAATAATATATATACATATATACCCAAACTATTTTTACAAACCTGTGTATTTTGCAGGTGGCTTGTATTTTTCAAAAAATGGTCGTCCACAGACTTCCTCCCACAGCTGATTAATATTTGCTTTAATGGCCCACTGTATGTTCTTGGATGAACGGTGCCCTGGTGGTCAGAGGTGACTGCATCAGCAGACCTATCTGCATTCCATTGGAATAAACCATCCAGGAGGTACACCTGGAAATTCGTATCTTTCGCAAGTGATCCTACCAAAAAAAAAAAATGAAATGATTGAGTAAATGAGCATTACATATGATTACTTACTAGTTTACAACATATTATTGCTTTGATAATCAACATATACAAATATGATTAATATTTCTATATTGCTGGAAAATTGTAAAAAATCCTTATTTTTTCGTGTGATTTGTTATGATTTTTGCGTCACTGTTCACACATTATTCTCAGTTGCAGGGTACACAAAATTTTAAAAGTTATATTCAACATGGTCACAACATGTTTCAATTAAAGACTTTTATTTCCATACCTGGAATGAATCTGGTCATGTGCAGGTGAAAGTTTTCAAGTGAAGTAGATCCCCTGGCATATTTGTACACAGGCAGCTCTACACACCCTTTCTTGATGGCGTTGACCTTGACATATAGTTTCACACCAGGGGGATCCTGGAGACATGAAACATGTGCCTTCTGCTTGGCCCAGATTTCAGCCATCTTGGTTGTTTCTATTAAAGGTACACCACTGCTATCCAGTCCTGAAAAAGTATTGTTTACATTAGGTCAATTAATTGACTATAAAAAGTCCAACTAGGAAATGTTTATTTACCTGTGAAGGTGTGAATCACAAAATCATTACTTGCTTGACACTTGAAACTTTTTGTTATTGTTCTCCTTCTGAAGTCAATTTTTTTCTTATCTCAAAAAAATTCATAATGTTGAGATATAATAACACAATGAACAATGCATCAAAGATTATCTTTAATATACAGCGAAATGCCCACATTAAAACGGCTCTTATCGCAAAAACAAGTTGATTACTTGCAAGCTTAAGTTTTAAAAGAATTTAATAGCATTTCTTTGATTTGTATTCATTGGCAAAGTCTTAAAGTAATTTTATCTCATGCATTAAAGGGACAAAAATGTTCTTCCTTTGATTTTTATTCAATGTCAAAGTTTTGAAGTAATTCCATTTGATGCATTAAAAGACAAAAAATGTTTTTCATTTGATATTGATTTAAAGACAAAGTCAAAAATCATTTTCTCTGATGAGTTCAAAGGGAAAAATGTTTTATACTTCCCATTGTAGCAGGGTTTTCTTGTTGAGCAAGGGGAGTTGGATGTCTATGCCTTGCATTACTTTTTGGGACTTGAGGACCACCTACCTGATGTTGTGGTAGGCCCCAAGGACAAGACGCCATCTTGTCCAAACCCGGCCATCCCGCTTTTGATCACCTGGATAAACATTCAGCAGCTTTTCACAAATGGCCTCAGTATATCTGTTGCAGTTTGGTCACTGTGCTGGGCCTTGATTTGGCCCAAGACTCTGAAACATGGCAAATAGAAAGGATTACGGATAATAAATTGACAATGAAAGGTTATATTCCAATGCTTTCACCTTGAAAAAATGAGATTAACTAGTGAAAATTTACAGATATGAGCATTCAGGCTACATGCAGTAATTTATGTCTAATTTATAATGAAATACAGTGAATTTTTGCTACAGTTGTAAAGATCCTTTTTAGTAAACCATTACTCTAGCAGTACATTACAGTAGCTGGGCTATTCGAATGTCAATTGACATACGGGTGTATGGTAAACACAAATAGATAATATTGAAACTAAAATGGTACTTGGTGTCTCTATATTTTCTTTGTGTTTGTACTTACTTAGTGATGTTCTCCACGCCTTGCACAACATTCTTCCCCCTCCAGCCAAACTTTCCTGACCATGGCTTCTTTGTAAACCTCTTGGGGAAGACCATCCTCTTTTTGTCAAAGTCAGACAATTGTGACCACAGGTAGGAAATCCGTTCAGTCTGGTTCAAGCTAAGCACTTGCACGTCACGCAGTTCTACCAGGAACTCAGCAAGCTGCAGTACCTTGTCATACCTGGGCACATTATCAGGTCCAACAACCTGAAAATAATAAGGCAATCATTTATTTTTAACAAGCACTTATTAATTAACATGCTTCAATCTCAAAATACAAGAGAATAGATATAAATTATTTTAATCTTTACAATTTAACGAAAGCATTTCCTTTAAAAGATCTGGATTAAATATAAAAAAAACCTTTTGCCTGAATATGCCTATAAAGTTAAATAACTACACAAAATGTGGTAAAAGCTGAACACGTGCATACTTTATATGCAATACGAATCACTAAGTACACATTACAACTTGTCATCTATTCACAAGAGCAAGGGCAAAGCTTTCAGTTAGAGGATTATGCTGATTTGATATATATATATATATATATATATATATATATATATATATATCAAATCTGCATAATCACACAATCTTCCTTCCACTTTTGTTCATAAAGTTAGCGATGCATTGCTTTTCATATTCTAAGTGTCAGAAGTGTATATGAAATGTTGAAATATTGCATAAAAGTCAAGTGAATGATGAAAACTAAGGTAAAATTTACCCTCACTCATCATTTGCCTGCATTCTTCATCGCTGAGGCATTACAGTAGCTTCTTCTTGCACAAGTACGGCCAGCTGCTCAGCATCCTCAAATCCTGGGGATGTGATTCTTCAGCACTGGGTGTGAACCTTTTTGGAGACGCAACTGGGCTCGCTCTCGGGGGTGCAAAGTTTCATAACTGGTCATCTTTGGATTTTGTAACATATGGCTCGCTGACTATGTGCTGGTACGTATGGCATCACTAATTGAGCTATGCAAAATGTCTATTTGTTGGCTTCTTTTGGTCGGCTAAACAGCGTTTTTTGTGGTGCATCAGAGAATCAAAATCAGAGGGCTCTCTCTGCACTACAAATGGACAGATTTCGGGGAGTAACCCATTCATAACCACTGTAAGGGCCGTTCCCTCATCTAATCACGCAAGTTTGCCGTCATGACGTATTGCTGTAATGTAATTCTGTACAGGTTCTTCTAGCAGCTGATGACATCTAAAAAATTCTGAAGCTTTCACTCCACGTTTCTCCGTCTCTCAGTTGGTACTGTGCACAAAACTCGTGGACGAGCAATTCCCAGTTTTTCTGCACTGTAGTTGGTAATGACTCACTATTTGAGTTAGCAACAGAGGAAACAAGGCGGTGATTTGTGCTTCTTCTAATTTTTTATACTGCGTATAGTTTTCAAAGTGCTTTAACCACCTTTCGACATCTTCATTTTCGTGACCAGAAAACTTTTCTGGCGTTAAAGATAAATCTGACATCTTCAGCTTTTCTTTTCAGTTGTTAATTGTTGCTGGCAGTAATGACTTATGGCTATTTTCAGTACCTAGCATACTCAATTTCCTCTGCGCTGGGGTACTGACGATGTTTGCCCCTTGGTGGATGGTGTAAACCCTTCGGTGTCTACGCTCTTGCTGCCGTCATCACCATAACTGTATCACCGTTCCACTTGCTTATGTAGAGCGGGGATTGACTTTTTTCCCCCCACCACTTGTTATAGTGAGGGAATAAATGTTCGAAAGCTCCACACTGCTGACGTAATTCCTCACTATAACACGAAGTTATATGTGGCTCTACATCACTGTCTGATGGGCTCAAAAACCCTTGCTGTACAAGTTCTGCTCTTTTGGCCCTTCTCAGCAGTGCATAGTCACCTTAATCTATCTTAAATATGCAACTACTGAGCTTTGCCATAAAAGGACTGTTTGTCTGTAGTGCATCCATTTGGGAATCAGCACATAAAGTGCCATAAGTCAAGTCTGAAATGGTGATGATAGAATACAACATTATATTGTTCAAACTCCTATAAAATAGGGGAAAAGTGAGCAGTTGCTGTTATTTCCCCCATCAGATATTAGGGTTTAAATAATTTACCCTGTACAAAAATTCTTATTCCAATTTCTCAATTTTGTGCTGTGTTTCCATATTGGCTGTTATCACAAAACAATTCAACATGTATAATTATGTACTTTAAAACAATGTAATCTGTTACAAACTACATACTTTGCATGAAAGAATGGCCAGAAACTGAAATACTGCCTGATGCTCTGTCTAATACAGCAGTCTCTGCCTGTCGACAATACCGTCCTGCATATTCCTCAGGCCTTCCCCCTCGCCTTCAGTGAGCACAGACATAAGCACCTAACCGTGCTTGTTTCCAACATTTGTAGCCCACATTGCAATGCCTCTGCTAGCACTGTAAAGTCAGATTATGACACAATATAGAGGAGAAAGTGTTCATTGATAGCCCATACATAATAATAAGATTACATACTAATACCGTTATGAGCAATCTAATGCTGGAGTAACTTTCCTATAATTTTTTCTTTGGTGTTAAGCTTAACTAAGCTTAAAACATTTCTCAACAAAACATGGTTTTGTTTTGTTTTAGCATCATTAATGGAATCACATAATCACCTTTGCTTTACTAAAATCCATCTTAAAATTGAAGCCCACCATCATAAATTTTATTTAAAATAATATCACACTGAAAAAGAGAGAAGAATTAATGTACGTCCATGAACTGCTAGCTCACCTGCAAGCTTATTTGTAATTTTTTTTGTCGAGTCAATTTTGAGAATATCCCCAGTTATAGATGTGAGTTCGGCTAGTTCATAGTCCAGTCTTGAGATGACATCCAGTTGGTCCACTTTCATAAACCAGCAGTGTCGTGGGATATCCGTTAAAGGTGGTGGATCTAAAAACTCTGGCATTGTTACATGTGCCAAGTCCTGATCTCTGCTGCCTTCTTAAAGTCCAAGAAATCGGTGTCATATTGGCGGCACTTGTCCGCTGGAATGCATTAAAGGAATGCATTCAAACCACTTTGGAAACTGGTCAAACATCATCAAGATATACTCATGTCCTCTGCTAGTTTTTGGTAAAGGTCCAAAAAAATCTAGATATACTCTTTCCATTGAAGCATCAGCCTGAAATTTCTTGAGAGGGACTTTTCCCTGTCTTGTTGATTTTTTTGCTCTTGTTGCACTTTGAGCAACCTAAGACAAAAGTTACCAATATCACAACCCATGCCATACCAATAAAACCTCTCCTTGAGATGATCCTTGGTCCTCTTAGCACTCGATCCTTGGTCCTCTTGTATTCATCTGGTGTCCTCTGTATGCTGCTTACACTCTTCTTTATAGGAATATGAGACAACAGTGAAGGATTTACAGAGACCCCTTGAGGTTGCAGCCACTCACACACCAAGGAGGCTGGCTGTTTTGTCCTCCTTGACCCTGCTTGAGACAATGTCTGCCACCCTGAACAGTACAGTGTAGCCCCTTTGTGGCCACATGTTAGTGAATAGCCAACTGAACAAAACTCACCACATGGAATGGCTGTAATTTTGTTCATAACCACAAACACCAACTTCACATCCTCAAAATTTGTTGACTGTGAAGGATTACAATATGCTCTTTTGATACTGAAAATTTTCAAGTCTACACAAGGACTTTACCGCACAGAATGTACAGTCTTTTAATTGTTATGGCCGAGACAGTTTGCAGGTTCTGGACAATCTGCTTCAGTACTTTAAAGATAATTTTTTATGTATGATACATTTATATCAGGTTTTTTTCAGCAGATTTGTTGAAAAGTCATTATGTGTGCCGAGTTTCTTGGGACTTATATTATGGTAAAATTCTTGACATTGTTTATCAGACAATTTGATAGATGGATGAAGCTATGAGTCTGTTCTTTTATCCCAGTGGTTCAGAGTCCTTATGTCACACAAAAATATGCACTGTGCCTTCTGTGGATAGTGCAGAGCAATTGGATGTCTTAAACGTAACTTTTTCAAGGTCTCTGCTCTAAGTCCAAATGCTGTGGATCAAGATTGTGGTTCTGATGTAATGGTGTCTTCAGTCTTGACTTTAGTTTTCATCTCTCACATCCTTTCATAATTACGTCTTTTATTAACTGATTGTTTTTTTAATGTGGTATGAAGTTTTTGTTCAATTTGGTCATGACTATACCTCCATTTTGTTCTGAATTAATGAATTTTTTTGAAGCTGCTTTTTACTGACAATCTGTTCCACTGATATACAGTCAATGGACTTAATTTTTGCACCAAAAGCAGTCCAGAAAAGTAAGTACCTTCTGTGCAAATCTTATACACCCAACTTTCACACAAAACACATTTCTCCCACTCTATAATTTCTTCTAAAAGGTCTGTTTTGGGGATCTCCCGTCTTTCCTTTTACCTTGTTTTTTCTTCCTTTCACCAGCCTTTCTGCCCATGCTGGGTGGATAAGGGAAGGTGTCTGTACCAACACTTGTTTCCAAATGTCCAAAAGCTGTTGACTGTTTGCTTTGTACTATCTACAGTCTGGAGTAAAATGTGACCCGTTGCCTATGCCAGGCCTGGAGTAACTGGCCCAGTAATTCTACTATAACCAATGGTTTATAATGCCCCAGTAAAAGCCATGCTCTTTTTGGTGCTCTCTTTGTTGGTAAACAAATAACAAAACCTTTGACCATTCATAAGTAGAGCAAATTCTATTATGTGGGCAGTATTTATTTTATTTATGTATTTATTTGTTTATTTTATTACCACCTCAAGAGTGAGAGATCAATAGAACTTTATTTTTAGAATTTCCTAGCATGGCTGTTGTAATATTGTTTGTGGAAGTACAGGATAAAACAGTTCAGTTTGGAATTTAATTTTTCATCAGTGAACTAGAAATGTTACATATAATTCAATACTGTGCTCATGAACATAATGGAAATATTGATGTAACATAATTTTATAATTATTTGTTTAAACATTAAAATATTTTTTTAAGAAATAGAATGGAGCAGAAGTCTTTTTTAATGTATTTGGTGACAGTACACACTTTTTATATTGAATAAAATTATTTACTAGTAGGATCATTTGTCTTGTCATTTCCCACAGCACATTTTAAATGCCATTCTTTGGCCTTAGCAACTCACACCAAGGAAGATATCAAATTACACACTTTTTATTAACTTCACATTTCATTTCTTGTCAAAGTGACAAATATTTTAATAGACAAAGATATAAAACAACTAGTTTTAAACAGCTATGCTGGTGTCCAAAAAAATTACAAAATCCCTGTCTACCTTGAAGTCAGGTCTTCCGTTTGATTTTATCACCATGTCACAGACATGCTCTTCCCATACAACAAACTGCATCAAAACATACAGATACCCATTCCAATTGAATGGAGCTTCCTGAATGGAGTTTCTTATAGATTCATAAAGGTAAACAAGATCCTATTTTTGTGGCACTTTTGTGCTACGTTGCCATACTCTGAGATGTAGATTACAATACACAAAGAACCATATGTTACTAGTAAATATAAAATTAAATACACATTCTCAGGTAGGAACTGTTCATATTCAGTCACATGATCTTGTGGTACAATTAGTCATTGCTTTCACTGATGGTAGTCTATAAGACATAATTTAGTCTACTGTATAAGACTACCACCAAGAGTACAGCACTACAATATGGCCAACAGTGCTCTCAAATTATCCTGTTCAGTTCTGACAAAACTAGAGCTGCCTATCAGCTGCCACTGTCCTTGAGATTTGGTCACCTAGAACTGTACACGTGGTACCATGCAGAGAAAGAAAACCCTAAAATGTCCCCCTGTCTACAGGCATGTTCCCACTGTCTACCGAATGGTTGCTGTAATGTTGGTCAGGATTCCCTGCCTGTCATCACGTGAATGATATCTGCAAGTACAAAGAAATGGATTTAAAAATGCCAGCAACTTCATTCAGTAAATTTTGTTAATGGGAGTCCTCACAATCAATTACGCTTAAACCTAGCAGATGTCTTTGACCATTGCTGTAAAGCCATTTTCAGTTTGGTTGAGAATTTGCATTAAATGTGACAAATAAAGAACAACAGTTTTTGGCACAGTTCTGTGTATAATTTGTTGACATTAAATTTCAAGGGACAACAAAAACCAAAGACCATCCTATTGTGCCTATGGCACTATCAATGTGAAGTGTCATGGCTGACATGGTCTCCACCTACCTGATTAGAATAGCCCCCAGAATAGATGACGTTCGGTTGGCCAGCAAGGTCAGAGGTCAGAACACTGCTGGTTAAAATGGTTTGTGCTGGAAAAAAATGGGAGATATTTCAGTTTCAATCAACTGCTTTGGGATAAGTTAATACTGTCAGGAAGATTCTGATGAAACATACAAAGATACATCTAGATAACCATTTTGTGTTATATTGCAGTTACGACTCATTCTAGCACTGCTCAAAAATCTTTGGCAATTTAAACATAATCAAAATTTGTGTCATAACTTACCAAAATATATGTTATGATGAGCATAATACAACATTTGTTGTTAACAAAGACACAATGCTCAGCAATGGAAAACACGCAGTTTAATCTCTCAGTCTGATAACATTACCTAGAGATTCATCTCCTGTGAGCTCTAAGACTCCACTTGTATCACTGTCTAGACCACTGCCCATCCCCTTCTCTCCCTTACTGGCCTGGAGAACACAGTGAACACAGAGAACATTATATTTTCTGGTAATTTTACTTCCAGAACCTGCTCACAAGTACAGTCATAAATACCAACTTGTGCTCAGTATTTTCAATTGTCAACAGCATCAAAATTTGAAACAAAGCCTCAACTGTTTTTTCAACTAAACTGTATTTACTCAGCCTTTCACTTATTTTTATATGTAATAAGTATCTATGACACAGAGTTCTACACACCAAAACTTGACATTATGTAATTTTTGTAGCATTATCTTTAACATGTGCAGGAGGTTTTATAGAAATATTTACCTCTCTAAATTTTTGTAAATATATCTTCAGTGGTTCTACGTAATTATCAAAACCAAGAGTTGACATGGCAAACAGAATATCCTCCCCATTGATCGTCTTTCGCTTTTCCTGATGACAGCGCTCGCTGGCTCTGAGATATGGGGTTAGGGAAAGATGATATGGTATGGGGAAGAACATAAATACATATTATTATATATTTATAATATCCTCATTGTCAAAGTTGTAGTTGTAAATTATTTGTGCAGTTTAGGTGATCAAAGCTGTACAAATCAACTTAAAACATAAACTGAAAATTTTGCAGGCTACAGAAAAAAAAATTGTCACTTTTTAAAAACTGCAACAAAGACTATAATACCCCGAAGACATGAAATTCTTTAACATCCCACATTGTTTAAGGACAAGGATACTCGCTGGTGATAAAGCTGACAAATTCTGACACACACTCCTGGCCACACTCCTTGGCATCTTTGGCAATCTGGAAGAGCAGGTGGTTACACTGAGTATTATTTGTGTGCTGACAACTGACAAAGAAGTCACCTACAATTCTAAAAGGTCTCTAAGCACCAAGTTGCAAATAAATATAAATATTGCAAAATGTCAAGTTAAAAACAACTTAACATTTGCAAAAAGATTTTGTAAAAATACAATCAACAATTCTTAAATTACTTAAATCTAATATTTCAGTTGGAATTCAATTAGGCAGAGGATTTTTCTTATGTTATATCTGTACATACCTTCCCCATCTTTGGCACAGCTTTCTTCATGATTCTTGCTACATTGGCAATGGGCAGAAACCTGTCCTGTAATAGGAATATATAAACTGTTTGTACAATAAGCTTCTACTAGGAGAAATATCTTAAATATCTCTAAGTTTGATCAAACAGAATATTCTAATGTTGAGATTTATATAGTATGTAGAAATGAAACAGAATTATAGCATACAAATTTGTATTCTGTTGGTCAAGCCTAAGTTCACTGATAGGATAACAAGAATCACTTTGTCAGAACACTCTACCAGTAAGCCATCACAGAATTTCAAAACTGATTAAAATAGTTCATCTGATAAACTCATGTTTGCATATATGCAACCAAATACTACACTTGGATTTACAAGATCTGATCAGCCTCACCATAACTCCTGTCAGTAAAAATAAAAGCTAAGGTGACAAACCTGTTCTCTGAGAGGCTCCTCACTTCCCTTGTCTTCTCTAAGACTGTCCTCAGCATCAGTTCCTCCTGCATGGCATAAAATAGTCATTTAACATTTCTTTCTCAATTGTCCATTATCACAAAACATTTCACTTCAAAACAGGCTTATTTGTGTCTAAATAAACATGACAATACAATGCATTAGGCACTCTGTACATACACAAAGTTCTTCAAAAGAGTGTTGTTCAAGTTTATCCTCTAAAATATAAACATCAATTTGAAAAGTAATCATATTTTTGTGGCAAAGATAAATTTACAAATAGGAAGAGGCTGCACCTTGGAGATATGAGCTGTCTTGTAGGAAGGAATCCCCCAGTCCTGAGGCATCTGTAGCACCTTCACTGTTATCCATTTCCCTGTAAAAGGGAAAATATTTAAAACAAAATTATTTAAATATAAGGACATGGTTGTCCACGACATAATTGGCCCTCAAATCACCATTTTTTCCTTGGTAAGTTGGTATTCATATGAGTGATTACAGTCTTACTTCATGGTTCAAGTCAGGGCCAGGGATGTCACATAAACTATTTTCAAGACTTTGCCCCACTCCAAAAAACAATTTGGCAAAAAAAATGATTGGGAAGGAGTTTCTAAAATCCAATTTATATCAAGTAACTGATCCATTAGCAAGTCACTTGCATCATGATCTGCTGGCAAGTACAACTTAAATTCTAATTGCCTAGCTACAGATTTACTTGTGATGGGTAAATATATACCTATTTTCCTAGTAGGTATGTAAAGTCCTGAAGGGTTTCATACAGTTGATAGAGATTTGTAATGACATAAAAAACTAGCCTTATCTTGAAACTGCTCTTTCAGTAAACAGGGGCAGAAAAGGGAATAAGTATAAACTGTGTGAACAAACTCTTTCTAGGTAATCTGCTGAGCTGGGGCATGCTCAGTGGTGATTGGGGTGGGACAACTTTTGTGAATGTGCTTCTGGTGAAGGTGGGTGACAAAGGAAACTATAAGTTGCAAGTCAGTATTTCTTCTCCCTCCACTACGGCAGCCAACATTTGCTTTGGTACCTAATTTTTGATTAGTCTACAGGTCATTTTCTTCTAGCTGTAACATTTAGATAAGATTACAATTACAAACAAAAAATGCAACATTAAATAAACAGTGGTCGTCGTGTCAACACTAATTCCAAATCCAGGTAACCATGCATTACTTCCAGAATAAGTACACGACCCATACTCAATGACTGCAACTACACAAAGCTAAAAACCTGCAACAATACTGGAAAATGGCGGCGAACAACAACCGCTTCCATTCCAATAACTTATGACCTTTTCCCAATATAGATAACTTCTAATCTACTCAATACAAGAACAATTGGGCCGATCGCCACTTTAAACTTCGTACATCGTAAATCTATTGGTTGGTTTTGACAATACTACCGACCTGTTGGTGTGTGCAGAGATTGGTTGGTCAGCAGAGAGCCAGTGGCAGACGAGGAGGAAGACGTCCGCTGCTACACCTACCGCTAGCCTCCCTCCGTCACGCGCGATATATATTAAGCAATATTCCACTTAATGCGAACAAACCTAATAAAGATCTCTCAAGTGATGCAAACTACATTCACACCTTTTGCTTGAAAGGGATTTTGTTTATCATACCATCGATGCAATGATTTGAAGCAGCAGTTTAAAACACCGAATGGTAAATCGCAACTGATGGAATGCTCGAAGAGTGCTTGAATGCGCGAACAAAAGAAGTCGACAAAGCACTTATAAAAATAGCTAAGTAATTTGCATAATATATCCACATGTATTGTTGTTTGTCTATTATGTTTACGAAGTTTGAGAAGAGGTGAAATTAATCTCAATGGGTGAATTTTTCATGAAAAATTTCCCATGTATCTCTGCGCGGGAGGGGATTTCCTCCTTCTTTCCTGCTTTCGTCAGTTCCGTCACGTGTAGGGCATAAACAACAAACGGACACCATGTTACTGGTTGTAAAATTTTTGGGTAAATCGGAGCAGTGCAGTTTAGAGGTGTGTTTTCTTTGGTTTGATTATACTTTTTGGTAAACGGTCAGATTCTTCTGGTATTTAGTTATTAAAGCAGTACGTTATTTAGGGATAATAACTCTTCGTATTCATGTGAACAACTCATAGAAATGCAATATATTCTGTTGTACCACAAAAACGGCAGTTATAGCTATTATTCTGATATCTGAGCTTGTCTTTAGATCATGTGATCTCCATTGATGACTAATAAACATCTGTTATAATCTCTTAAGAAAAAAAAACAATGTATTGAATGTAAAAATGGATTCATTATCCATTGGTAAATATGGGTAAAAATTGTTGTTTACTCCAGGAAAATTCATTTTTTGGCCAAAACGAAGAGTTATTATCTCTTTAAGCTTTTGTTAGGTGTGCATGTCTCTAATTTCTGTCTACTGGTATCACACAATGAAATGTGTAGCACTAGTAGTAGACTATAGTATCAGCACTGCCACGCTCATTCTTTGCTCGACACACAGGGAAGTTGGAGTTGTAGGGAAAAATTGATTCAAATTTGGTATCTGTGGCAGGATTGTGTGGGCTAAAATAATGACAGGTGTAGAATCAATTATAAAATTGGTTAATTTAGCCGCCTGTAATATCAGTTTTAATTAAAATTAAAATGTTATCAAAATTACTTCATGTTACATGTGCATTGTATCAGTCTATGCATTTTTTTCTCCCTCAATAGATTCAACACAGTGATACAGTGGAGACACTGAAGGAGCAAGTAGAGAAGTGTTTGGGTGTTCCCCCAGAACAACAGAGACTAGTGTTCAAAGGAAAACCTTTAGCAGGTGAAACACACATCTTCAATTTTCTATTTAATTATGTTGCTGTCCATGTACAATGAAGTTTGATGTGATATGTGATCATGAATGAAATTTGTTGTTTTCCTAAACTAATTCCGCTTCATCAATGTTATTAAGTAGTATATGTATAACCTCATAAATTGACACTGAATTAAGTGTGACTAGGAAAGCATGTGTATAATTTAAATTATTACATTTGACAATTTTCAGATTCCCAAACACTCGGTGCCTATAAGCTGTCAAGTGGTGACAAGGTGTTTCTGACTCTCAAACCTGGTACAACAGCCACTGGTGTGCAATCAGCAGGAACAAAAGAACTCAGAGAAGCCTTGGAGCAGACCTTGTTACGACATTTCAGTGCAAAAGATGCCAAGTTGGTTTTAAAGGAATTTGAAAAGGTGAGAAAACTCATTTGGAGGTTATAATTTCTTGTTATATCTACATACAGTAAATGTAACTGGAAACAAGATATATTATAGATAACTCTGTATTTTTGTATCCCTAAATTAATTATTACAATCGACTTTGTAGATGCAGTGCTTGTTGTAGACAGGCACAAAATAAAAAATTGTTTGCACTGACACATTATCAAGTGATATTCCATCCATGCCTTTATGTAGACAAGATTTTAATTTAAGTTTTAAGAATTTAAGTAGATTGCATAATCCCATCATTTGTGTTAACTGAAATATTATGTACTGATAGTGTAAAATTATTGTAAAAAGGACTTCTGAAATCAACACTTTTCTTGAACAAGAGCATACACTTTTTTTTTCAGATATATGGAAAATGTATAAAAAGTTTAAACCTAGATGATATAGAGAGACTTTCAGCTGGTAGTCTACAGGCTAGTGGTTCTTGATCCTTGATATATCAACTGACTTCACAGGAGATGATATAGAGAGACTTTCAGCTGGTAGTCTACAGGCTAGTGGTTCTTGATCCTTGATATATCAACTGACTTCACAGGAGATGATATAGAGAGACTTTCAGCTGGTAGTCTACAGGCTAGTGGTTCTTGATCCTTGATATATCAACTGACTTCACGGGAGATGGAACACAGCATTTTGAATGGAAATAAGTACAAATATGGTGTACTGTGACATAAGCCCAGAAAACCTCAAAGAGATGCCGTCATTCTTCTTCCAGCCTTCTGATTGAGGGATTCATGTCTTTTAGAGAAGAAGTTACCTCATATTGAACATGTTGTCCTGTAATGTCACATACTGAAGATCAAAAGACAAATACTGAGATAACAATGGCATATTATTACAGATATTACATCCAAATATTGCACAGTCTGGATATATTACAGATATTGTATCCAAATATTGCACAGTGTGGTTATATTACAGATATTACATATATGTTTTTATGTAATTATTGGAGTATTTATTACACAGTGTTTATAAATTGTACATGGGTTAACAGAAAATGGAATAGCCTATGGATATTGGTATTTTAGAAAAGCTAACAGTGTTAACATGGGGATTATATCAACTGGACATTAAGTCCTAGCAATTATATTATTTAATCACAAAGTACATGATCCATGGATCAAGAAAACTCCCAGCAGCTGCAGACTACATTGATTTGGCACATGCCCCAGCCAGAGGAGTCCCAACTAAGTTCATTTCTTATCCATTTCTTGGATTACTGTCAGTCTTTATAGGTGGTTACATTGGTACCTAGGAGACCATTCCCAGAGCCTATAGTACTAACTGTGGATTCTCATTAAATTGAAATCAACTAAAGTGGCTTAGATGTCTGTAACACCTACTGTAGCTGCTAGGGGATAATTAATTATCATTTAGCAGCTTCAGTAGGCGTGACAGATGTCTAAGCTACTTAAGCTGAATGCAATTTAGAAAGAAACCCCTTGGAGATGGACTGATCTTGTTAGATCAATCTAGGTATGGGAACCCAGTCTAGGAAAACAAGCTGGAAGGGATCTTTGGTATTTTTGGCAGGCCTAGATCTACTAACATCTGAGCACTACCAGCTGTGGACTTAAAAGAGGCAGCTTTTTATAGATCACTGTGACTTAAGATGAATAAAGATGAAGCTTGGCATACTATGTATAACATACTATTTATAATTTACTGGGTTTCCCTGAGCAAGGGGAGTTATTATGTAGTTAATTTTTGTTAAAGTATTGTATCTATCCTGTGCTAGTGATGTTATGTGGGTTGTCAGGAAGCTGTCAAGATGAGTAAGTACACGTTATTAATGTTTCCATTGTTCGGTTTAATGCAAATTCTTTAAAGATAATATAGAGATACGATAGGAAATCTTAAAATGGATTTTAAAGATAAAAAATCATTGTTTCCCTATCAAGTTGATATAATTTTGTTTGGCTTTCCATGATGACGCTGTGAAATGCCCCCATTAAATCATGTATTTTTGTCATCATGTTTTATGGTAATAGACCACATTTTTTTCATCATGACAGTGACTTTATATGCATATGAATAACCGCCCTAAGGTGTGAAAGCCATTACATGTGGTATTTCCACATCGAGGATTAATGCATTAATGATAGGAATATGTGTGGAGAAGCATTTATACTTATTCAGAGAGTGGAATGAAGGAAAAGACATTGGTGGTTGAAATAAGGAAGAAGTTGTTTAATCTCATTTGAGTCACACAGCGGAAAGAAGTGATATGAAGATCAGAGAACAAAAGATTAATGTTTGCCTCTGAGTAATATCACAGTCTGTTATGGTGCATGTAGACATGTTCTGGAATCTTTTGCAAGGATAATGTTATACAACAAGGTAGGTGGCTCTTGGAGAATATTTTTTAAAGCTCAGTAAGGAACTTTAGGGTCATATGTTTAAAACCAAGTGATCTAACTAGTCCGGGGATCAAACATGGTGCGACCCACTTGAAAACAAGCCAAGATTTACTTATTCCCCTGCTGGGACGGCGCGCGCGGGGAAAGGCAATTTTTACTTATTCAGAGAGTGAAATGAAGGAAGACAGCAGTTACAATACAGAAGAAGTTTATTTAATCTCCCACTGTTCATTCGAGGCACATATACATAGAAAGCCATATGAAATTGCGAGAGCAGAAGATCGATGTCTACCTCTGCCTAATATTATAGTCTGCTATGGTGTGTATAGCCGTGTTCTGGGTACAAGGAAACTGTTTTTATACTATGCAGTTGCCTTATGGAGAATATTTTTCACAGCTCAGAAAGAAACTTGGCAAATTTCTCGCAGTATAACGCAGGCGATTACTCTTTCCAAGCTAACTCCACAGGAAGACGTGATCTCATTGCCTTTACACGAAAAGAATGTCGGCTAGCTCATTGGACTTGATTCCCGCAGATAAATACAACTCACCACAGGATTATGTTGGGAATTTGGTATGAAAATGGCGGTGTCTTGGAGCTAGTGTCACACGCTATGTCCTCGGTATTCGATGTAGCTGACGTGACGTCTGTCCAGTACGAATCGCTTCCTTTATACACTGTCTCCCTGGAATTGGTGAAAAACTGATAGCGACATGTTTAGAAAAGAAAGGTTGTCACAGTCACGTGTGAAAGTATCATCTTTTTGTTTTTAACTAGTAGGCAGAGTGAGACCACTACCCTCTACCAGGGCCACAGAATGATTTTTCACTAGATATTTACAGGTACGTCTTTAATTAATTCATGACACATTTCTTCACCGCGTCAGAGAAAAGTGCATATAATTTGCGGTCGTAGTATAGGGTATGAGACTATCGTCTACCAAGGCCACAAATTTATTTCCCCCTAAATATTCACATATCTCTGGTTAATTCTATGCCCTTTATACTGTTAGAAAATATTGAAATGACGTCATCACTCAGCTAGCCTCTTGTATAGAGTAGAATATGAGACCATATACCAGTGACCTTCTGCGTTCTTATTATAATATGTTATAGACAGTTATATAGGCCCCTATTTTAAGAAGTGAGTAATCTGCATTTGACATTTACGGTAATAATAGTATATGCCGGCGCGGATTTCACCCTTATTTATTTGCCTATAAATATAATCTTGGGGTTGCAGCGGAGCCGCCTCGTTGATTTTCATTTATTTTCAAGAACACTGGCCGCATCTTTGTGTACAGAAATTTGCCATAAAAGAATTTGCACTCACCTAAATCCTATATACCTTTCGTTGTTAGCTACGGTTGTCATAAACCTGCCCCTTCCCCGCTAGCGTTTGTCAGCGGACTAAATACATAAAGGTTCCTTGCCTCGCTGGGCTGAGGTGGAGAAAGTGACAAATATATTCATTGTATATTGTATTCAGTGACGGATCATGGAAGGGGAATGGGCCGAATGGCAGACCCCTCCCCCCCCCCCCCCCAAACAAAAAAAAAAACGGTTTAAGGAGCCAATCGAGACAAAACCAAATAACTTGATTCCCAACCCAGTTTCCCTACGTAGAGAAAATGTGATATTTTATATTTTTAATGAATATTATATTATGAATATATAATTTCATATTATAGTTGAGTATAAGATGTTATAGCCCTTATAATATAAACTACCGACCTCAGTCCCTGTACTTGGTTGTGTACTGCAGATAAACTTCTGTTGTCTTGGCAAGTGTCAAAGGTGAGGGGGGAAGTTAGTGTATAGTGAGTTCCTCGTGGCGGTGAACGACTCTGCCTCCCCACGTGCCTGACACTGAGACTGCCTCGATAACGTTAGAAACGATACGTTCCCGCTTCCAGATACCGTGACTGAAATAAACATAACAAAGTATCACCATTCTTCTCTTGCTTCAGACAAATTCTAACTGACACACTAATATTGCCTGCTGGACAGGTAATGTAAGTAAATTTTGAAATAGTTGTCTAGTGTGCTGGAAATCACGCTGTTGCCTCCCCCCCCCCCCCCCCCCCCCCCCCCCCACCACCACCGCCATACGCATCCCCACACCCCAGGCGCACACACGCACGTATATTACATAGAGTGCGCGCCTAACCTTGACAACGACAACTGCAAGGGAAACCAGATTGTTGTGCAGTCAAAACGCTTAATTGGCTCATGCTCTATGAACGCCGAGAGGGATTGTGTTAGATGCTCTTTGTTGTGATTAAGAGTTGCTTTTAGTTCACACTGAGTAGTCCTAGGAATGGAAGTCCGGGGTCCCATATGTTTAGTAGGGTAAGTCGGAGTAAGTGGGGTTAGTATATGTCTCCCGTACAAAGTAAAAGGGAACGGACTACGGTTCCTAGTGGACTACCATTCCTACCACACCGGCATGAAGACATGGTGAAACTAGAAAAACACTCCGAGAGCGCAGACCTCCGCCAAGGCAGCAATTTTGTATTATTATTGATTATTGATTGATAATTGATCCGGATCACCACCAAACAAAAACTAATCGTCTCTTCCTTGGCCCACTTCTGACAGTTCCTGAAAATTTCATCAAAATCGGTCCATAACTTTTTGAGTTATATTGACGGACAAACAGATAAACAGGGGTGAAAACATAACCTCCTTGGCGGAGGTAATAAACGTTTAACCAGGAGGCCCGATGCAATGGGTCGCACCTGTAGCGCAACATCAGATTGAACCTAGCCGACCGGAAACCTGAATTGAACGTAGTCGAAACTGCTAAAATTTATCGTTCACAAAGCGCTTCTGAGCGAGGTTACTCGGAAGACCGACAATTACACCACTCATAAAGCACTCAAAATTACAAATTAAAATCTACTTTTAATTCAAACCTCCAACATCGCCTTTTCTTAGAAGCTAGCCTACTTTCTGGAATGCTGGGGAATTTCAGCTAAAAACATTATATAGTGTGCTAAAAATTTCGTCCATCATACTTAATCGTAAGTGTTTGTCTGGCAAAACTCTGACAAAACGTCGACTTGGAAACAAAAAAAGCGGTGCATAAACATCATAACAAAGTGAACAAATAATCATCATTTTCTTTGGCATTAAACAGACTGAGAAGTTCTAATTCTAGCTTTCACTTCTACACACAAGAATCGACTCATTTCATATTTAGGACATTATAGGTTACTTCCTGGTTTTGCTTCATTGCACAGGGTACAAGACACGTTTCGTGGTCAAAGGCGCCGGTCTTGTCCTCACACCTAGTGATGTCCTAAGACGCTAGTGATGTGGTAAGACGCACGTACATGTAACAGCCCAGTTTAATACCGACGTGTTTAAGTTCCGTGCACTTTCCAAATGAGTATTTGAAGAGTTTTCGGTCTCTAACATCGCCTTAGAAGCTAGCCTACTTTCTGGAACTTTGTGGAATTTCAGCTAAAAATAGATTACATAGTGTGCTAAAAAAATTTGTCCATCATACTTAATCGTTAGTGTTTGTCTGGCAAAACTCTGATAATACATGTACGTCGACTTGGAAACAATAAAGTGGTGCATAAACATCATAACAAAGTAAACAAGTTATCATTATTTTATTTTACGTCAAACAGACGTAAGGTTCTAGGTTTTTTACTTTCACTTTTACACTAGCATCGATTCCTTCATATATCATATTTAGGTCGTTGTAGGGTAGGTTACTCCTGGTTACTTCCTGGTTTTGCGCCTGTCCACCTAAAACACGTTTGGGATCAAGGACCCCTGTGTAGTGATGCCCGAAGACACTAGTGATGTCCCAAGACGCTCATGATGTCCTAAGACGCACGTACATGTAACAGTCCAGTCAGTTCAGTACCGGCGTGTTTAAGTTCCCTGCACTTTCCAAATGAGTATTTGAAGAGTTTTCGGAAATTAGACCGTCGGTACACCCCAATTTCCCAAAGGAATGCCAGCATTGCTTTAATGTAAAAGTCCAGGTAAGGGTATAGCGCTTTAATGGAGAGTGTGCTAGTAAACTGCCTTTAATTTAAGGCATGCTGTAACCATTTTAAACTTTCCCAGTCATTTTTATATGTGTAAATTCCCTGCAAAGCTAATTATCTTTCCCTAGAAAGACTTTTTAGACTTTAAAACTTATAAAAACCTTTCAAATAAAAATACCCGATGTCGACATTTCCCTTTGAAATGTACAGGAAGACATGACCAGTCATTTAGAGCTGAATCATTAAAATAATAAAAACTGGAATAAAACATTCATATCCAAGTGCAGAGAGGAATGATTCGCATTGCGAGCAAGATGATATTGCTTTAGTTTAGGAGGGAAATTTGATTTGGCGGGAAAATCCCAAACAGAATATATCTTTAAAGTTTAGAGAATTATGTAACTCGTTATAGAACTTTGGGTCGTTTATTTCTCGCACACGGGTCACATCAGATGGTACTGAGGCAGGTCCTGAGTGATATACTGAAATTGTTGCCAAAATGATAAAGAAAACAGTATGGTTTAGCACTTTCTCTTTATCCGTACTGGATTTTGAAATGGAAGCCAACTGCTAGACTGAAAACATTTTATTGTCTCCGTTTCTGAGTATCTCTATGAGTGATAGTTTTTTTTTACAACTTCACTGTTCACAGCCCTTTGGATGATGTTGTTTAATTCCTAGGTATACCCCTATGACATTAAACAATGATAGTATTAAACTAAGAGACTTAACTAAGTGAAGTGTTGAATTCCCTTCATAACCAGCTTCAAATATTGTTGATAGTAGGAAGTGTTATGACTGTATTTATACATTCATATAGTGAGCAAAACACTCATACAGACAAAAGCAATTTCAAATGGAACCCAAACCTGACTGCAATATAAGTGCGAAAGAGTCAAAAACATTACATAGCTATATACAAATCAACAAACGTCAGTTGCTGAATTTTCCTAAATGATAGCCTCATTGGCGTCTTTACAATTCCAACATGTTCCAAACTGATGTCTGACGTATTTGGTTGTCACATGCATCTTCGTTTGCATATTACCGCACTAACATAGCTGATCATTGCTCTCTTTTCAGCCCCACCTCCCCCACTCCCCACTCCCCGTCACAATGGCCAAAATTTTCATATGAAATCACCGTATAGATCTGTACGAAATAATTATCAAAATGATATCCTATCCAAGCTTTCGGCCCCTAGGCCTTCTTCGGGGATTGTCAGGGATAGAATATTACATCTTTAATTAGATCTTCATAGGTGCTTCATTATGATAACTCATTAAATAGCCAGCGTATAGGATGATAGTCTATACACACTAGCACATTACTTATCAAACACACTCTGTTGTGTTAGAAAAGACAAAATTCGATTGATTGTGTTAGAGAAGGAGTTAATGATCAATTATTGATCGGCGCTCAATTGTCAAATGGTTAAATGGGTTACTACCATGATCATACTAATCTTACATTTTCGCGCGTGCCATTATTCCAATTATTGAACAAAGGAAAAATAAATGTAGTTTCATTTTCCTTTTTGGATCAAAAAGATACAATGACAGTATGTGGGAAGAGATAAAAAATACCATAATACCATACTATCCAATTCTGCTAATTGTGCCAAAGTTTGAACTTGACCTTCTTTTTCACAAAGTAAAAACCCCAACTGACAGTCAACCCACTGGCAGCCACTTTGATTATATGACATGTGCCCGCAATGGCTTTGTCTACGAAATAATGGCCCACAAACAATTAAGATCAAATTTTTAGACAATGACGTCTGTATCAATAGTTCCTCTCTGTGGTGTTAAAATAAGCCAATAGGTACAAAAGTACATCGACGACTTCGATTGCTGTCGAGGTTTCGGTTTCAGTTTCACTTCCTATTTCGAAATTAATCAAGGAGATAAAAATCTTTCTACAATTATTGAAACTAAAGGCTTAACGACGAACTTGAATTACGTATTTGAGGACCCTCACGTCGCCGCTCAGATTGATAGGCGTAATCTGTGACTATATAAGTTTAGCCTTGTCCACTGACGTCAGTCTTGTTGCACGCGAGGGAGTACTCCAGGGTTATTCCAGGAAATGTTTATTCCCGACAAATATTTGAGAACACTTAAGGTTTTTTAAAGATAAAGATGTTTTTTTACGGACCACTATTTCGGCTTGAGCTAGAAAGTCTGACGATGTTAATCCTCTCAATGATTAAAAAAATGAAAAGGGAGGCCAAAAATTGGCAACAGACGCCACTTTTCAGGGTATTATTGTAAATGGATAATAAAATGTTCTGGTAAAAACAAAATGGCCGTCAAATGAGGTCAGTGCACTAACGTTAACGTCCCTACATACTGTACACAATACAACGCAAACTTTATGTGGACACACTTCGCCGCAAAGCCTCTTCAAGTGTATAATGTCTTGTCGGGGTTTTTTTTCGCATCAAAATATTCTTTTCGCTTTTAAAATTCAAAACTAAATTATTCAATGGCATTTAAGAGCGAGGTTTTAATTAAATAACCGGTAATGACGTCCGAATTAAGTCCCAGAAACAGTTTCATTCTGTTAATTTTAACAGCCCGCTGTCACGCTCTTCTTGGAAAAGTCAACATGCGGTTCACTTATCTTAACATTTACCAGCTGTGCTTTATTGAACCATTCCCCATGGTTGATCTGTTAAAAGTATGCACTTGGTGTGTAAAGGGAATAATTACGGAGTCAGGTACGTCAGGTGTGGAAAGGCGGTAATAGCTCGCAATTCTCAACACTGTTGCAATGCCTTTAAAGCACTTGCTTGTAATTTTGAGACGCACGTACTATTTCCACCTGTAATGGGTCTTACACCCCATTTCCATGGATTAGATCAACCTACTTTAGATCGACCTAACTCCCTGGGGGTTCACGCTAAATAGCTGTCAGCCGGGCGGACACGAAAGTTAATTACCCTCTTACAGCTTGTAGTAGGCGGGACGGACATTTAAGTCGGATTATCTGAAAGTAATCTAGTGAGACTCCCCGCGGGGATAGATCGATCTAAAATCTATGGGAATAGAGCCTTACTGTTATTCACGGGACAGGACCGTTGTCGGCAGGGGACAGTTGCCCAACCAACCACCCTCCACAGAGAATTTTTGGAAAAAGGGGATCTTATAAAATGTTAACCTTTTCCTTTCTCCCAGTCCTTCAGAAATCTTAGTTTTCCTTCTGTGTGCGTCTCCATATAACAGATGTAACCTGTTACTTTGTATTGTAGTCCTTCATCAGCCACCACCCCCAGTATTTTTGGCAGCATGGGTCCCTGACCGTATCCTTCAGCAGGTCGAGAGATAAGCTTGTTAATAAGGTGGGCGCCGGGGGGGAGTAGTGTGAGCCCACGTGACAGGGGGCGTATGACACTTCTGGAGCTCTTATACGTGTGTACAATATATTTATCAAATGATAAATATTAAAAAAATAATGACAAAGTTTCTGTTTTGCTTCTTCTCAGCGCTGTCAATGGGGTTGAATGGAAGTAATTTGAGTTGTAGGTGAATCTTGGCATTTTGTAGTTTTTCGTATGTAAAACATATCTTTCATGTAGCACAGGTACTGACGTGGAGTAGGCACTCCCAATCCTCCAATACGTGAACCTAGATAATTTTATTTATACAAAGTTTTTTATTTGATTCGGGCTCCCATGGCGATTTGCCATGGATCTTTTAAACAAATTTAACTTGGTATTTCCAAGAAGCTTTATTAAAACACCTTGGTACATCAGAATATCTTAACTGTCACAAAATCAGCACGACTTACCGAGCAGTTTTTAACTAAAAAAATTAAAAACCTGCAACAATTTCTTATTAAATGAAAGGTACACTCCATGGATTTAAAAATCAACCAAATGCTTATTTTTGCCGTCCACAGTTTCCTATAAAACCTTACATACACCTTTAAAAAATTTAGCCCCTTAAATAATTTTTTGCTGGAGCATACCTGATGCTGATACTTCCATCGAACCTTAGGAAGACGGTCGCTGGTTCTCACGACCGACCAGGCTTTTTAAACTATATCAACTTTGATAAGTTAAGTAAAATGGAGAGAGGAATAGATAAATGATTCTTGACTACGATAATATTGCTTATTTCCCCGGGAAATCCATTTTGACGGGTAAATCTTATGAAATTGCCCTTTAAGTTGTGGCGTCGGGGTAATACTCCTTATATGTTTAGAGCTCTCTAAAGCCGACTAGTTTGCTTGTTCAAGAGTTGGAAATTCCGTATTCTCTTTGAAGAAAATAAGTATTAATTAAGTCAGGGAAATACTCACCCTTTTTGCTCCCGGTCCCTTTTGCAGATATATTCAAATAAAATGATACGGATGTGAATAATTGAATAAAGGAGCAAAGGCCTTATATATTATCTAAATTATCGATACTCGGTGGCCTTGTACCCTCTCGCGAAAGTAAAAGCCCCATCTATATCCATTCTGTCTGACCTGAATTGATGTTTGATAACTATTTTAAGCAAGAATGGCCAGGAACAGAAGCAAAACTTGAAAGGTGCGTGGATCAAATGGTGTATTTTGCATTTATTTGTTAGTAACAATTATGTAGGATTGTGTTTTCTTCATGTCTGTTTGTCCTCGTGCTAACGCGGTTTTTGTATGCATGCGACGAGCGTTTCTATTGACCGAGTTCATATCAAGCTAGTTCACTTGCAATACAATGATAATGATAATACATGTATACTGTGTTTGACCAAAGTTTAACAGGGTACAAAGTACATTTTAATGAAACCAATTGTCTCGTGATCCTGAGAGATATTTTTCTGCAACTAGGTTGACAGTAGGGCTTCCAGTGACACAGTAACGCCTCCCAAAGCTTGAAGTCTCAGGTACGTCAATATCATAGGACACCCACTACGTTTCAATGATTCACAAGGACGCCGGACGTTAGGAGTGGCTGCTTGCACACACACACACACACACGCGCACACACACACACACATGCGCGCGCACACACACGACTACCACCGACACGCTTAGGCCGCATTTACAACAGTGGACCAACTAGTCCGAGGGTCAAATATGGCGACCCACCACAAAGCTTGCCGTCTAATCCGCTAAAAGACACCGATTAGATTCCCCGTGGGGAAGTATTCAAGTGGGACGCCACCTATGACCCTCGGACTAGTTAGTCCCCTATTCTGAATGAGGCCATAGAGTAACCTTTGCACGTCAATACATTTCATACAGACATGGGTGTAATACGTGTACACCTAAATTGTACTGCAGTATGTCACATATAACCACCCTGAGCTTCAGAGCTAACTTGACACTAACCTTTTCACTGTAGCCTATCTCCATCGTGTCAAGTAACCTCTGACGAAAATAGTTTGACCTAGTTTATATAAGCCAATCAAATCCATGTTTCAAAATTTTTCACCAAAGTTTGGTGAAAACGCTGATTGGTTGACCGTCAATCGGCAATCCTCGGCTGATTCCGCAAGCTCCATACTATACTAACAACATAGTTATTGTCGAGTGCGGAGACATCCGAGTAGTTCCGAGTGTATTACCGTACACAAAGAAAGCAAGGCGAGTGACTACGAAAAAGAATGTGTTAAGTTATCTCTTGATTCTTTGCAAAATATGAGTAAATCGGAATTGAAACCATAGGGTCTAGCAGTTTGAGGCCCTGCATCATTATCTACTGAGAGACGATGTTATTTGCGTACTGCCCACAGGTTACGGCAAGTCCCTGATATTCAGCCTTATCTTTGATTGGTCCGGATTTGAACAAAGCGCGCCTTGACTCGTTCGCGTTCATTGGCTAGATCGTTTAATGAGTCATTGAGTGCGGGCTTTTAAATTTGATTGGCGGGCGGCGGAGGCAATCGAATCTGGTCAGAGGTTACTTGACACGATGAAGATAGGCTACAGTGAAGAGGTTAGTGTCAAGTTAGCTCTGAAGCTCAGGGTGCATATAACAAACACCTGCAGCAATAGTACGGATTTTTTTTTTTTTTTTTTTTTTTTTTTTTTTTTTTTTTTTTTTTTTTTTTTGGAAGGCAACCAAAGTCGACATTTCACATCAGGGTTAAGGGGTCTGGTTTCGTTTATTACTCATTGCTATTGGCTCAGGTAATGATGTGGTGGAGACGGCTCCACCCAAAAGGAACTAGCCCCCTGAATGGAAAGTAGGGTATTCCAGTGTCGAGCGTTGCTAACAGATACTTGTACAGGTAGACAGTGATCTGGGGTGTCATGCAAAGGTGTCAAGAAAGTGACAATCGAGAGAAGACTTCTCAGATAATTAAGATGGAAGCAGACTTTTTTGTTTAAGGCTAAGGTGCTTGAATGGTCTAAGACGGCCACTTTGTGTAAGAAGTGATGCTTAACCAGTGAACAGTATACAAATATCAAAATGACCACAAGAAGGTTAACATGGTGTTGTCATAAGAGTTGCAAGGTGAAAGTTTCTCACATCAACAATTTACAAGAGAAGAAGAGAAGCATGGGCTACAAGAATATAACAGAAAACTACATGGTTCAAGAAAATTAAGACATGCGTTATGACGACTTATCATTCAGCCCATCACATTTCGATGAGTGCATACAGACCTAATGACAAGCTGAATGAGCAAATTGTCATTTTGAAAGCACGAGCTTCAAGACCTGGAAGCAGGCCTTCGTTGAGGTACATGTATGGCTTTGTATTGCATACAACGACTCTGAAGGATTGATGGATTGTGCTGACTCAGTAACAAGAACCACAATGACAGCGCAATAACAACATTGGCATTCTACGTTTATTGCGTTGTACTGTCCAAGAATGGGAAGATTTTGTTGGTTACCTCCTGAATGACGATAAATTTGCCCTAACACGTGTAATTCGGACTACTCGTTGGTTGTGGTGGTCAGTACGGTTGTTCAACTCATCCCGAGCCTAATGATGGTAAATATTTCTCCCAAAACGGCAGGATTTTAAAAGGGTGGACAGCTGTACTACTATCTAGAGTCTGTGGTGTTACTTATAAACGAAATTTAATGTTAATCAAGCTTTCAGTTGGTATTAACTATATACAGTATCAAATGCCTTTATCAGGTCTATGAATATGCCTACGTTTTTCTTGTTTTCTTCTTGTACCCATGCACGTGTCTCAAGAGGAGATGATAATGAGCCTTGTCGAGGAACCTATATCGGCACTCAGAGAAATTTTATGGAAGAAATCATTCATATTTAATTACACCGGAAGACCAATAATCAAAAAAAGTAAATTTAACTATTATCGGTTTTATAGCTGCTGCTAACGTTTAAACTGCGTTATCCTGTAAAGAAAGGTGCGTTTCTCTGAGTGTTTGTAGAAGATAGCTCCCACTTTGGTTATGGATTTACAGCATTTATAATATGATAGCACATGGTTTATAAATAGGCCTGCAATAAATGCAGTGGTTATTAATGGATATATTAATGATTGGTGCAATTTAATGCATGTAGTTTACCTCCAGTGAAAACTGTGATAAGACCGTTTTGTATCTTTGATAAGCAGAGTAAGGGTTAAACAAATAAGCAAAATTAATCTTTAGAATAAGCTTTTCTTTAAAGACGCATGAGAAGCAAGCTGACACGTCAGATCATTCCACTTTACCCGTCCAAATGCCATTATATAGTTTCAAATAGCGTAAAGGGTATCGTTTCCTTATGATAATTGAACAGATATTTTCTGCTTTCTTTCTGTGTTATACAGAACCGACTGTCGTATTCGCCAAATCTTTAATCTAACGATATTAGCGATAAAATTTAAACAGAATGTTGACTGTAAGAAAATCGGTCGCACCCCTTTGTATATATATACACGTTTCGAAGTATCAGTCGCGACACCGCTTTTGTCTAGTTCGCGATGTGATAGTGATGATTCTCAGCGGGGTTGGAAAATAGTGCATCTCATCTCAAAATTTGTTCCGGGGTATGATACTGTGAAATGCGTACTGACGCACACCTTGAAAACGGGCAGTGTGGTGCGATCTACCGGTGAATTCGGGAGCATTCGGTGCCGAGTCTGGTAGTTTGGTACGCCTGTTATTCACCCTGAGCTTCAGAGATAACTTGCCACTAACCTCTTCACTATAGCCTATCTTCATCGTGTCAAGTTACTTGACACGATGAAGATAGGCTATAGTGAAGAGGTTAGTGGCAAGTTATCTCTGAAGCTCAGGGTGCCTGTTATTAGTCGTTTAATTCTTCCTGATACTAGCCCAGGTAATGGAGAAAAAAAAAAATAACCTAAGATCTAATAAACGGATATTAGATCTTAGAAATAACCAAAAACAACATATTCACCTCTTTTTAAAACTGCTGGTGTGACGTCATGAGCAAAATGATCATACTTTATCTGAAGACTTATAAAGTATATGGACATCATTTGATGATATTACAACAACCAGATATAATATTATTTACATAACGATGATTTTGGCGTTCATGTCCTTAAGTCACCACCATAGGTAAAGTAGAAACTACATAAAGAAAGTTTTCCTCGTTGATGCCATTGAATACACTAAAAACAAATATAAACAACAAGTGTAGAGCTGCATTTTGCAACCGATCGCATTTTGCAACCGGTTGCAAAATACGTTCAGTTGCAAAATGCGGTCCTACTAAGTAGAGCCGCATTTTGCAACTGAACGCATTTTGCAACTGCAACGCATTTTGTAACCAAAGAAAATCGTGAAAACGCATTTTGCAACTGCAACGCATTTTGCAACCAGGATTTGTTTTCTAAGTCCCTGAAACAGCTTGAAGTACGAGACAGGTAGAATTGGAATGGGGACGGGTTTGCTTCGACTATGTATGCTGAAACTGGCCAGGCTGCCCCTGGGGTGGACGGAAATATAAAACTTATTGCACATTTTAATTTCCTAAACCATTAGAGTTAGGAATTCTAAACGTTAATAAACATTTTGTTAGGCATGTGCATGGGATTTCGGATTTTTTGTTTTTGTTTTTGTTTTAAATTGGGGGTGTTGCCGTCCCTAGGAGTGGTTGATTGTACTTTTTACTTAGTATTTTTCTCCTATCTATCCTTATATCTTCAGAATTAGGAAATAAAAACGTTGGGGATTAATACACTACCGTAAGAAATGTGCATGGGCACTTCGGAGATTTATTGTGACATGGGTGTGGTTGTCCCTGGGGGTGGTTGATTCTTATTTTACAACGTATTTTCTGCTATCTGCCCATTGTATCGGCCATTTAAGTTAAAGCATGAAACGTAGCTACAGTATAATTTGGGATGTTGAATGGCATTTAATTTTTTTGACTTAGGGTGTGGTCCTGGGGGTGGTTGAATATAATTAGACGTTGTAATTTCTGCTATCTACCTTTAGACCATATAAGTTAGGAACGGAAGGCTATGGGAATTGAAAACATGTCTTTAGGGATATGGATCCTTCTGGGGTATTGATGGGTGTGGCCGTCCCTGGGGGTGGTTGATTCTATTTTTTGCACCGTTACTTCTACTATCTACCCTTAGAATTAGGAACGTGAAATGTTTGGGATTGATAATGAATGTACATGGGTCTTTGAGGAATGTAGAGAACAGCAGCGGCGCACATAGCACTAAACGGACTTACAGTAGTAGGCATGAATATAGGTCAAGGAATCCAGTTAAAGCTGTCCTTTTGACCCATGCCAACCATAAGGCCCTGGCGTTATGAAATCCTGGCGTTAAGAAATCCTGGCGTTCAACTAGCCGTTGTATCTTAATACAAAACAAATATGTTAATTAATCATAAATAGTAATTAGCATGTGTGTTGCTCTACAGAGGCTATGCTTGAAAGTATGGGGTCTTGCATGGGTTTTTAATTAACTTGACCTATATTCAAGCATACCGCTGAAGGTCTGTTATTAAGTGCCGTCTGCTGCGTTCTTTGCATTCCCCTTCCTTCTTAACTCGAAGACAGCTTTCAGATCCACACATCCTACTAGCTGGGTCGGTCCAACTCTGCAGGGGATCTCACTTAAGTGCAATCAGTGGAATCAGCTTAATTGTCTGACATACCACCAATCACCCCATCCCCTGAGGGACAGTCACACCCAAAGTCACACTAAAATTCCCCTGTACCCATGCACCAAAGACTCGTGCTCCTAACTCGAATGGTCGAGAAGGAGATGAAAGAAATTACGGCGAAAATATTACAGTCAAGTAACTATCCCCAGGGACAGCCACTCCCCAAGTCACCAAACATTCCGATGTGCCCAAGCACATCGGAAACGATCTCAACCACCCCCAGGGACAACTACACCCCAAGTCACAAAAAATCTGGAGTGCCTACGCACATTTCTTACGATGGTATTAATCCCCAACGCTTTTATTTCCTTTTATTTTCCTTTATTTCTAAAGATATAAGGGTATATAACAGAAAATACAATGCAAAATTACAATCAACCACCCCTAGGGACGGCCACACCCCTATGTGCATGCCTAACAATATCTTTTTTACTCCCTGACGTTTCAACCTCCTAACTCTAATGGTTTAGGAAATTACAATGTGAAATAATTTTTATATATTCGTCCACCCCAGGGGCAGCCTGGCCAGTTTCAGCATACATAGTCGAAGCAAACCCGTCCCCACTCCAATTCTACCCGTAGCCTACCTGTCTCGTACTTCAAGCTGTTTCAGGGACTTAGAAAAAAATCCTGGTTGCAAAATGCGTTGCGGTTGCAAAATGCGTTTTCACGATTTCCTTTGTTTGCAAAATGCGTTGCAGTTGCAAAATGCGTTCAGTTGCAATTGAAATGCGGCTCTACTTAGTAGGACCGCATTTTGCAACTGAACGCATTTTGCAACCGGTTGCAAAATGCGGTCGGTTGCAAAATGCGGCTCTACACAAGGTTGTTTTTCCGTTGTTTGATGATGTGCCCCTGTTATGCTCTACTGAGAGCCTTATATTTTAACCAGGTTAGAGATATAGTGGGCAGAGCAGCCCCTGAGTCCATCAGTGAACTTTTTATTACCGTACTGCAATGTAATGATTTTGATATCGCAAAATGCACAACTGACTTTCTTGATGATTGTTTTAAAGCTAGGGATATGAAAATTGCATCTATCCTGAATAAAACCTAGATTAACTGACGATGCAGTTTTTATATCCCCCTAAATAATAGTTAGTTTAATATAAGGTTTAGTATAGCCTATTCTGGTTGAATTTTTTCTTCTTTTTTCTTTCTTTCTTTCTTTTTCTTTTTCTTTTCTTTTTTTTTTTTTTTTGGGGGGGGGGGGTGATCCCTATATTGATCTATATTGTGTAGTACTTGTACTTTCCCTGCATTAGTTTAGACATTATATTGTATATCTAACTGTTTATGGTAATCACTCTGCAGATTACTTCTTGTATTTGTATTTGTATTTGATCATGCCCGGATGTAGGGCGATTGTCAATAAACTTTTGATTCTGTAGTATGTTTATTTAAGAAGCTTGAATTTTGAAAAAAAAACGTTGGCCGTTGATAGCATGCGCATTGAAGGTATTATATTCACACACCCATGCTGCATGTTTCCTTTCAAACCGGTACCCAGACTCCATTCATTCTCGAGCCCGCACTCTACGTTGTGCCCCACGTGTTATGAACTGGTGAGTAGAACTTACTGCTTGTCAATTCATTGCTACAGATCTTATACATTCTTCTGCATATAAAGTACTTTCATTTTCAAGATCATGAATTTTACTAAGCCGACCCTAATATCTGAGTAGTAGTAGTATACTTTATCTAACACGCAGGCTTGCTATTGCGTTTTTATTGCCGGAATTTCATACAAAGGGCATTGTCTGTGTCATCACTGTGTACTGCACATGTATCTTATAGCAGTGTTCATTTTACCGGTGTTCATCAACCGCTGTATTTTACTTTTCTTCCTTCTTACAAACATGATCCTGATGGGAATATTGCAGTTAGGTTGTTGTTATTATTTTTATGATTATTATTTGTTAATTAGTTTAGTGGGATGACTCATTAGTTTGCAGCAACTTAAAAGGGGGGGGGGGGTACTGTGTGGAACTTTCTCCATGAAACCTCCGTGTTCCTAGGTCAAATTTAACCAGGTCGGACCATTTTCGAATCCCCCAGGCTATGAGCCTGATTTGCCGTGCACCAAAATCTTCTCAGTTGCTGCATGCTTATTAATAGAGCGAAAGTGAGATCACCTCCGGCCAACTGATATCCTACAACAAAGGCGTTAATCTACACTGATTTTAAACGTGAAAACGTTGAGACTCTGGGAAACAAATGGTTAAATATAGACTTAAAGAGGGGGAGATGTGGAGACTCGCGTTTTTGTAAGAAACGCTTCGGTGCAAACAGTGCCCCAAATATCAGTGCAAGTAAACACCAAAATAGTAGTGCTACTAGGGTAAACGTCAGTGATTAGGCTCACAAATGAGCTTTCTCTTTGCCTTTAAGGTCTGCTGTTTACATGCAGATATCAAGTTTGTAGATGATACTGAGGTTTCTTTTTTATCACTACCAAGAAGGGGATCGAGACTTCGAGCGGGTACGCATATACCGTCTTACACCACTAAGTTTCATGCGTTACTGCACTTATTCACGCTTTTTGCTGTGTATTAATTGTGCTTACAGTAAGTTGGTGAGCCAGCGCTACCGACCCACATTTTGAGGAAAGCGGATCTTTTTCACTCCTTTTTTTCATAAGGAAAAAAAACATTAGGTAATGGTTTTGTAAGTGAGAGAAATATAACAGTTAATCCCAAGAAAACCTTAATGCTGTTAATTAATTGAAATTGCTCATGTTGTGGGTTTGACACCCCTATGCAATGTTAAATTTGAAAATTGAAATATTAAACGACCGGTCGACTAGATTCTTTGCTCGTTAAATATAATATATTTCAAAAACAAATCTTGTCCACCAACCCTACATGTTTAGAGAGTCGCCGCTCGTCCAACTGATCAGTTTTTGCTTAAAATATTAGTATCGTAAAATATCTATTGATTCCACAGACTTTTTCTGGCCTTCTCTAACGTTAGGAACTATCAGAACGTGCGTGATTTTGACACAAACAGCTGGTCCCATTTGTTTCAACATTTACCACATGGCAGTTCTTCTCTGTTCACTTCTTTATAATAATCCTGTCTCGTTTACTTCATCATATATCCGTGTTAAATGCATTGCTGGCTATAGACGGCAGTGTAGACAGATAGTATAACAATTTAGGCTCTCTCTCTCTCTCTCTCTCTCTCTCTCTCTCTCTTTGGCCCTTTGAGAGCATTCACATCGAGAAGAGCCGAGGTCTAGCAAGGCCGAGACCTAAATATGGCTGACCTACATGAAAGGAAGACCGCATAATCCTTTAATGGTCTCTCAATGACATTCATTTTCATCTTCTCGATGTGAATGCTCTCTTTGATTGCCGATGGCCCTTTGTTGATAAAATGTTGTTGGCTACAGTTCATAAAGCCTTTGCTGCTACGTATCTGGATAAGAAAATCAATGGATGCTCCCTAGATATATAGAGCCACTTCGGCTCTGCTAAGTATGTTTTGTATTTTTCTTACAAGAAGTCGTACTTTATCACTACTTAATATAATTCATACTTATTTGTAATTGCATCCTATTGTACATTTTCATCTACCCATGTAGATGCATACGATATGTACAATGAATAAAGCTATAATTTAAAGCTATGACCTCCCTTGACCTTGACGCAGAAAAATTTTGATCTTCAGCTTTCTGTTTGTTTGTAGTTGCTACAAGTACGGTACAGGAGATGGTTAGATCTGCGAATGTTTTGGCCAACATAATGTCCTCTTTTTCAAGCTAAAATGGTGATTGAACTCGGGATGTGTACAGGAACTTATATATGGATTGTTATACATACAATGTTAGAAACATTTGGAGCCGCACCTAATATAGGCCAATGTTAGCGTATTCAAACGATGTCCGTCCTTTAAAATTGCTGAAGTACCTGGACAATCCAATTCCATTTAGGTGAACAGGTCAGTATTTGGTTGAACAAACGTAGTGCAACCAATATTTTAAAACATAAGTTCTACTTGCTAAAAGGGTTTATTTTGTCAGCGTAGCTAAGAGACGATCGTTCGCGGTACGATGGCGTTTATTTACATTAGTCGCACTGGTATAGGTTGGGGAATTCCCTTTCAGTTCTTCACGTCAGCAATCTATATATAGACCTACGTGTATCAAAGCTGACACGCTCGTGGCACCTGTACAATATTTTGTAACGGGTAGGGGGCCTATTACTTTGACAAAAATGTATAATTTAGTTTCATCAAACTTTTAAAACAATTACTGAGTGTGTAATTATAACAGATTTACATCTTACCCATTTTTTACGAAGTGGCAACATGCATGTAAAGAAGGCACTCCTGTTTTCAGTAATTGATATGCACAATATCAAAAACGCAAGTAGGAGTGCTTACGCTTGAATGTCTCGAGCTAAAAGCGAGAGGGGGGGGGGTGCTGCTGCCGATGATGATGATGATGATGATGATGATGAAGGAAGACACTGAAAGTAAATAAAGAATGTATTTAAATCCAACTTGCGTCTGTCCCAATATTCAACAGCTGTGCTGCATTGAAAATTTACACTAAAATGCCCTCATTGCCACAAGTGAGGAGGGGGTGTTTACAGTAATTCCTGCCCATGCTGAGCCAAACTCTGATGTGATATTATTAACCGTGAAAGACTACATAAGCTTAGAATTTGTTTTTTTTTCTCCTGAACTTTGACAATACGTACACGCACAAGGACATAATTAAGAATCTTTTTTTAAAATTAAATAGTTATTTCTATCACCAGCACTAACATCGTTCTCTCATCATATTGCAAACAGCGTTCGGAATTTATTTTGTCAAATATCCTGTATGTCTTCTCGGAATAAGGGGCAGGAAGTAAAACCCCAGGCCTACTTAAATTAATATTTAAATTCCGGATTTCACAAAACTAGTACAGCTATGACACTAGAGAAGACTAACCAGGTAAAAAAAGAACATTTCTTTTCTGCCAATAATTAACGTTTTAATACCTGTCGTCTGTAGGCCTATGCTTATAGTTACAGCAGCCTACGCGTTTTAAAATACTAATTAGTTCATGAAACTAATATTAGTGAAATGCATGTATTCCGTACGTGTCTTATGTAGGCCTACGCTACGTGAGCTGAAGCTTCCTGGTCCAAGACTAGCATATACATGATATGTATGTGAGCGCAAGGACGGAGCTCTGGTCTGACTGTGTTACAATGAGTAGCAGTAGAAAATGGTAGCAAAAAGAGTGTCTAAAATGGCAGTGGTAACCAGCAGTGTGTATCATAGATTACTAGTGCGTTTTTAATAAATATTGAAATATAGGCCTATTCATATTTCATTCATGGGATTTACTAATCTCATGATCTATTTTTCGTTCTTTGTCTAAATGTTTTAAACGTAAAATCGGCCCGATAACCGAACTCGATAATAATCCCCACCCTACCCCAACATCAATCACTTGTTGATTCATGTGTTTGTTCATGTTGATTCATGTGAGCACCTAAGTGCCCAGCCGTACTGAAGCCTACATGCCGTCAGCTTTAAATAGCCTTAAGTATGGATGCCACTTGACACGTCAATAGGTGATAGTGACGTCAGCGAATACTGTAAAAGGATGGTATTACGCAGTTGTAAAACATCATATTTGAAATACCTGTGTTGATTTCAACCATGTTTCAACTGGCCATAAACTTGAGGGTAACCATAGAATACCCAGCAGGACTGAATAGGAATAACCTTATAGAAATCCCAAGGATGTCTGTTGGCCTTTATGGGAATTCTATCAGATGATTCTTCCATCTGGGGCATGAATAATAGGACTTCATAAGATTTTCTCGGGCAAATTTGTTCCATTGCGTCCTACAATACGTTACAATACGTAAGCGATTTACATTACATTCGTTTTTTTTTTCTACGTGTTATGGTACACTACTAAGTGTGGTATTCTTAAGTTATTTTCTGTGAAATCAAGGAGACACCAGCCGAGCGAGTACCGTAAAAACAGTGCCATCTATCGGATTGAGCATAGCTGCATCTAGGTCAGCGTAGACCAGTATAACACGCTTGAATGTCATGGCCTTGTGTATTTATTTACAAGGAACGTGGCAACGAGAAAAGAACTTATAGCAGACACTCAGTTTCAGGTACATGTACATGAACTATGTATACCATTAACTATCGGTGGGGAAAACCAGCTTGTATGTTGTTGAGTACGAAGTAGGACTAGTTGAGAAGAAATGATTCCCTACACTGAGACTGGAGCATGCTCTCTCTTTTCTAGCGCCCCTTTTCTAGATAACTTTAGCATATGTTTTCACGCTCGACTGTTACCTTAATTGGTCAATAGACCAAGTACTTGGATCTAAAAATCACTTAAACGACTTTAGAACACTGTATCAGTCAACCACAACGCAGGAAAACCTATCAAATTTAATTGAGTAGTTTAACAAATTTCAAAAAGTCGCCATAGACTACTGTATGTCGTAGTCTAACGCATCAATGTCTCCATGGGGGAACATATTATTTATACATGTTTTGTGATAACTTGCCAAACCCAATAAAATGAAATATTCTTATGTTATATAACACTGATAATATTATAACATTTCTTTACACTTACAGAGAGGTTCACATAGTAAATTGTGATGTCCCAGCTATCGTCCAACCTACGAGGCTCTGCTAGCTACGTATGGTCAACGAATGATCCTCTCGGGCAGGGAGCCACGGGAGCTGTATACAGGTGTCGACACAAGGTGAGAATACTTGTAGTATAGATGAGGCACCAAGACCATCTGGACATAAGGCCCTGAAAATATGTTTAGGGCTGCAATGTTTATTTTAAAAAACCATCAATTCACAGATCTCAGTAAATAAATCTTTATTCATATTTTACTGTTAATGCAAGTCATTTCAAGTTGGGTGAGGAATAAAAACCTGGATTCATGAGTCATGGGAATGGGATGCTTACTTGTCGAACGTCCAAATGCTTGTTAGTATTCCAGTTACTGTAGATAAAATTGACAAGATAAAAGAAGTGGAAAATTATCAGCTAAAATCTTTGAGGCTATTGCTTAAAAATCATATCAACAATTAAGTAATTTTTCTGTCAAGTAATGATGGGAGCCTGTCAAATGATTGAAAACATCTGAGCTTCCTAGATTTTTGAAAAAAATAGGTTTTGATAATAAAACTGCCTCTGTGTTAATATTGAAAATGAAGTCAGCTAATTCATGTAATGTTTTAGGTAAATTTATTAATAGTTATCTTTGTGGATGACTTGGAAGTCTAAAATTTAATATTTAAAATAAGCAGCTGTATAGCCACTCTGTCACTACTAGACTGCAATATTGTAAAATTCTTAGTTATCAGAATGAATTGGCACTCCTCCACCTATAATTTGATGCCCTCAGCACTATTACCATTGTACACCTACACAGTATCTGTTTGTCTGTGACCTAAGCGGTGAATCTGAAGCGCCCACACCTTGATAATCAATAGGTTTTATTTGGTGTCAGTCAGTCATACATTGACATTTCTATGACTAAAATGTATAAAGTGTATTTTATTAAAGGTGAAACTATTGGTGTTGAACTGGAAAATGACTAAATATGAAGCTGCATTATTCAGTAGTATAGATAAACTGTCACAAGTCAATGTGTCACCCACACATGGCACCACTCCTTGCCACCACACGTCTTTCACACGTGGCACCGCGCCCTACTTGTGGGTGGCAGTTTGTCTGTATATAAAGCACTTCAGAAGCTTAGCTTGTCAGGATAAGTTATTGACAATACCAGACCTGCTACCAGTACAGTACATATGATTCTCTCGGCTCAAGGGACTGATTAAGAGCGTTGTTCTGCTCTCTCTCCCTGAGGACAATGTGTCCCAGCATATAATAGTGACTCACATTTACAAGTTGTGTTTCTTTTCCAACAACTTGAAAGTTTTCAGCCAAAAATTTATATTCTAAATTTTGAATAACTTGACCATAAAAAAAATTGTTTCTTCTCAAGTGAAATAAGCAGTGTAGTTGCTAACCTACCTTTTGGCTGTCTGCCAAACCAATATTGCCAGTGGGCTTGATCTCCATGGTAACGCTTTTTATTGTTTTTTCCACTAATTTATCCCTCGGGATATGCTCCAGTCCATCCTAACTGTGACCTGTCTCTTCTGCATACAGCACTGCACAGTGTTGCTCTGATCAAACTTGAAAGATTTACCTTTGTTTTTCATTGTTCCACATGCACTTATATTCATCCGTCATGACATGCGTCGATAACATTATGGTTTGTGGTGTTAAGCTATGTCCCGTGTCCCGCGCCATGCATTGTGCAACACTTGGTGCTGCACATACATCTGTAGGATGCAAAATATCATTAATTATGTTGAAAATACCCATCAGAGTTTAAACATGAACAAATGACAAGATAATCGACATCGTAATGTGAGATAAAGTAGTTCTTACCCATTGAGCTGGTGTATGAATACAAAATTATCCAATCAGGAGATTTTATATAGAGGTGACACATATCAATACTGGCACTCCTTCAAGGGGAATCCCCTTCTGTCAGTAACCAATCAAATGTAAGGTCACAGGGAGAATTCCTTAACAAAATTTTCAGACACACAATCTCCTACAGGTTGGTATTTTAATAATTGACTATTGAAATTAACTTCTTTGGTGTTGTTTATACATACTACTTCTATATAAGATTGACCCATAGCATCTAAAATGGTCCAACAGCTCACTTAAATGCTTTTTTTTATTTTGGAACCTCCCTTAATACATAAAGGTTATTTAGTATGGTTGTGTTTTGATACATACACATGTTCTTATGTTTGTTTATTTTATAATGGGAGATTAAACTCCTAGCAATAAAAGAAAGTAGAGGGAGCAGCACTTGTGTTTTGCACCTGAAAACGGCCTTTGTTGGATATTTTAACAAAAATATGATTTTCTCTATTTTCAATAAATTCATAATGGCTTTTTATTTTAAGAATTCAGTTTGTGGTATTGCTTATGTTAAAACTATAATGATAACTTAGTATTTAAAAAAATTGTATGATAGTTTATCATTTTTCATTATTTTTCCCATTGTTTTATTTAATTAAAGATGCTTTTGAAGTCATATTTTTGCCACATATATATAATCCTTGGTTGTTTTAGTTTTACTTTCTATCTTATCCCCAGCGTACAGGAGAAGTGTTTGCTGTGAAGACCTTTAACACTGTCAGTCACTATTGTTTTACTTTCTATCTTATCCCCAGCGTACAGGAGAGGTGTTTGCTGTGAAGACCTTTAACACGGTCAGTCACTATTGTTTTACTTTCTATCTTATCCCCAGCGTACAGGAGAGGTGTTTGCTGTGAAGACCTTTAACACGGTCAGTCACTACCGTCCACTTGATGTCCAGACCAGAGAGTTTGATGTGGTCAGGAAGTTAAACCACAGAAATATTGTGTCCATGGTGGCCATTGAGGAAGAGGTCAGTACAGCCACCATCTGGCTAGTTCTAGAAATAGGAACATTTTATTTATTTAATTTATCATATCAGTATATTTACCAAATAAATTTACCATGCCAAAAGTGTTGTCTTTTTATGTACAGACACAGATGTGTCTGTACATATTGCCATCACCTGCGTCTGTCGTCGCCGTCGCCGTCCCTGTCGCCGTCGATGTCGCCGTCGCCGTCGCCGTGCACTTTCATCGTTAACACAATAAGTGGAAGACAGTTTAACTTTTTGGCTTTATATTTACAGAGCTGATGAATATTCATAAAAACGCAGGTCAAGTTCGAAAATCAGCATGTTTGGGCAATTATTGTAGTATTTATGCTGTGTTTTCACTTTTTAGCATATATGCAACACTGTTAACACATTTCAAGGAAAACCGATAGGCCTGTAGTCATGAAACTCACAGGAGTAATTAATCTTACTAAAATGCAGGTCAAGTTCGAAAATCAGCATAATCGGGCCATTATTTTATAAGTTATGCTGTTTTTAAACATTTCCTCAGATTCAATTCTTAGGCATGTTAACAGCCTCATTATTTAATTAATAAGATTCGTAAAAGTGTTTGTTTGACATCTCCTGAATCTTTACAACATTGTTAGTTGATTATGTAAAAATGATGGTAAACTTGTTATCATGTATTGTATAATAGAGTTTCAAAAAGGGAAATAAACTCATATCATTGCAGTTTGTCAGATTCATTCATTCACTATGTTCAGAAACTCAGAATGGAGGAAATTGGACATTAAACACTGTTCTATTGATATTTTTCCCATCTCATCAATTTTCTTAGTTGATCATATATAAATGGCAGTAAATTGTTAATTTTGTTATATGTTAAAAAAATGTTAAAAATGAAAAAAAAAACATTTCAGGACCATGCTGTCTTGTTTACATTTTGGCATTTTCAAGGTGTGACTTTGAAATTCCTTTGGCCTGAAGACCTTTGCTAGGAACATTTTCTGAATATCCATGATACTAATATTTTGTTATTAAAAATTGATGGTAATTATCCTGTTAAACATTATGTAATAGTGCATCAAAATTTGAAGACACCCCTATTTTGGACACTGCTCCCATGATGACCATTTAAGGAAAACCATGTCACTTACTGTTCTCAAACTTACAGGAAGAAACATGGGACTTAAATAAAGCTTCAGTGGGCAATGCAGATTATTTGGTAATTTTTTTTTTGGCAGTTAATCAGTTTTTTGTGAAAATTTAATTTTTCACATATTGGCATTTTCAAGGTGTGACTTAGAACCTCCACGGGCTTGAAGACCCATGCTAGTCACATTTTCTGGAAATCCACGATACGGATCTTTTATTATTAAAAACTGATGGTCATTATGCTGTTAAGCATTATGTAATATTGCATTAAAATAGAAGAAAAAACAATTTTGGGTGCTGCTGCCATGATGACCATTATGGGAAAACCATGTTACTTATGATTGTCAAACTTTCAAAAAAGAAACAAAGGACTAAAATGCAGCCTGAGTTGGAAAAGCAGTCTAATTGGCTTCTTTTTCTGGAAGTTATACATTTTAGTGAAATATTCATTTTTATCATGTTGGCATATTCATTGTGGGACTCGAAGCTCCCATGGACATGAAGCCAAATGGTAATCAAATTTTCTACATGTCCATGCTATTTATAGTCAATAATCAAAAATTGGTGATAATTATTCTGTAATTTATTATGTAATGTTACATCAAAATTGACAAAAATATTTTTGCACTGCTACTACAAACATTATGAAAAGAAAACTGTGTTACTTATTATTATTTTCAACTTACAAGTATGATTTGTAGGATTGGCATGCAGTTCAAATTAGAAAGCCAGCTCAAATGGGTTATCATTTATTATTGAATTTAAGCAGTTTTATGTGAAATTTTCATTTTTCTCATTCTGGCATTTTCAAAGTGTGAACTTAAACTCCCATGGGCCTGAAGCCTTACGCTTGTTACACATTTCACTTACATTGGTATTACCTGTTGAGCATAATTAAAATTTGATGTTGAATTTGCAGTTAAGCATAATGTACTTTTGCATCAGAATTGACAGTAGCCTGTTTTGTGCATTGTTATTGTCTGCTTTTTGTCTGTACATTTGACAGCTTTGCTGCCTTGTTTTTTTTTTAAGTTTTTTTTTCACATAAACAAAGGATACAACCAGCAGCATGCAATGATATATAAAAATGAACCAACACCTGTCAATGAGGAATGAAACCTTCACAAAGAAAAAAAGAAAAAGGAAAATTTCTTACTATTGAAAAAGAAAACTGAAGGGCCAAAGATCCTTGTTTTATTATTGTTTTAGTTGCGTTCTTTTGGCTGTCTTTTTCTGTCAAGAGAGAATTACCATAACGTGGATTCAGAAAATGCCACTACAATTCACACAGACACAAAATTGTGTTTTGGTCTGAGGTTTTTTTTTTTCATATACAAAACAAGTTAATCATTATGTTTGTAAGAAAAAGCTGTCATTTAAGACATGTAATAAACATAAGACTTTTATTTAGAGAAATGTTTCTGGAAAATTCAGTTCTTTTCTGCCATCCTTAATCACCAAGTTATACTGTATTCAAAGCAGTACACATACACAGATGTATGTTTTTAGTTCTTTAGTCTCTTGCATAATGAAGATAAAGACTGGTTAATTTCATTTTTGGTGGTAAGAATTTGAAATTAAGAACTCGAAAACTTTTTGTGTGTGTGTGTGTGTGTACTGTATAAATAATGTCTTATGTTCCTTGTTTACCTATAAAGATTTATTTTCTCTCTTTAGCAACATACAAGGAACCGTATCATTGTGATGGAACTGTGCGACTGCTCTCTGTACAACATGTTGGAAAAACCAGAGAACGCATTTGGTCTGGAAGAGGTTGAATTTTTGGAAGTATTAAATGATGTTGGTAAGTTAGTGGAATATGTGTGTAGTATTGTGTGGGTGGAAGTCTGGAATGAAGGAGACATCACATGATGTTGGTAGCTATGTAGCTGGATTATACATGGATTTTTGGTGAGTGTCATAGTTTAAGACTGACTGATCATTGATATGAGATAGTTGAATGTGTGTGTTTTGTTACAGCTGAAGATATGAGATATCTCCATGTTTAATGTGTGTATTTTGTTGCAGCTGAAGGTATGAGATATCTCCATGTTTAATGTGTGTATTTTGTTGCAGCTGAAGGTATGAGATATCTCCATGTTTAATGTATGTATTTTGTTGCAGCTGAAGGTATGAGATATCTCCATGTTTAATGTGTGTATTTTGTTACAGCTGAAGGTATGAGATATCTCCATGTTTAATGTGTGTATTTTGTTACAGCTGAAGGTATGAGATATCTCCATGTTTAATGTGTGTATTTTGTTACAGCTGAAGGTATGAGATATCTCCATGTTTAATGTGTGTATTTTGTTACAGCTGAAGGTATGAGATATCTCCATGTTTAATGTGTGTATTTTGTTACAGCTGAAGGTATGAGATATCTCCATGTTTAATGTGTGTATTTTGTTACAGCTGAAGGTATGAGATATCTCCATGTTTAATGTGTGTATTTTGTTACAGCTGAAGGTATGAGATATCTCCATGTTTAATGTGTGTATTTTGTTACAGCTGAAGGTATGAGATATCTCCATGTTTAATGTGTGTATTTTGTTACAGCTGAAGGTATGAGATATCTCCATGTTTAATGTGTGTATTTTGTTACAGCTGAAGGTATGAGATATCTCCATGTTTAATGTGTGTATTTTGTTACAGCTGAAGGTATGAGATATCTCCATGTTTAATGTGTGTATTTTGTTACAGCTGAAGGTATGAGATATCTCCATGTTTAATGTGTGTATTTTGTTACAGCTGAAGGTATGAGATATCTCCATGTTTAATGTGTGTATTTTGTTACAGCTGAAGGTATGAGATATCTCCGTGATCAGAATATTGTACACAGAGACATCAAACCAGGAAATATAATGAGAAGCATTGGGGAAGACAAACAGTAAGTTATCCAGATCTTATCTTCATATATTATACTTGACATACTTTGTATTCAGGACATTTTGATTGGTGTTGAACTTTCCTTTGATATATGTGAAGTTTTATCATCATTAGTGTATACATGAAACAAAACTAGCAGTTGGTGCGAAATTTTTTGCTTCACCTATGACATTAAAGAGCACAATGATATTGATACATACGTTATACCGATACATATGTTACCAAACTGCATGCAGATTGTTGATTCTTTTAACATATTTGCAATCAAAATGTATTCAATAAATTTTAAATCATTTTTGACATTATTTTAGGTCTATATATAAATTGACGGACTTTGGTGCAGCTAGAGAGCTGGAAGAGTCAGAACAGTTTGTATCATTGTATGGAACTGAGGAATATCTGGTAAGTTTGTAAATTTTTTCAACATGCCAGAAATGTTATTTGTTAACAGTGCTTAGTTTTCTGCACTTAAAGGCAAACTCTGCACAGGATAGTGACTCCACTACATGTACTGGGAGTTGGTTATGATAGTAAACTTCAAAGGAACAGAGAGAGGTGACTTTGTATATTACATGTACTGGGAGTTGGTTATGATAGTAAACTTCAAAGGAACAGAGAGAGATGACTTTGTATACTACATGTACTGGGAGTTGGTTATGATAGTAAACTTCAAAGGTACAGAGAGAGATGACTTTGTATATTACATGTGGAAAGGATTTATGATTATTATAAATAACTGCATTGATGAATAAGTAAATGATTAGATAAATTGATTTATAAATAGAGAGAAATAAAGAAAACAGAAGAATAGCATAATAGCAGTCATCATGTTGTGTTCTAGTACCCAGACATGTACGAGCGAGCAGTTCTACGGAGGCCTGTCCAGCAATTGTTTGGGAAGGAGGTGGACTTGTGGTCACTAGGGGTCACTTTGTACCACACAGCCACAGGGCACCTGCCGTTTCAACCCTTTGGTGGGAGACGGAATAAAGAAGTGATGTAAGTTAACAGGGATGAAATATTACACCACTTGCCACTACAATTTTAACATTTGAAAGTTCATTAAATTAATTTAAGTATAAATTTCAAAAACTTACTTAATTTACTTCATACTGAAGAAATGGTATTGAAGCAATGCTCAGAAATGATCTGATTCCAAATTTCAGGCATAAAATCACAGCAGACAAGGACTCTGGTGTGATCTCAGGGATACAGTCTACAGAGAATGGTCCTATAGAATACAGTACAGAACTTCCTAACACATGTCAGCTGTCAAAGTAGGTGTGATGGCTGGGTCTGCCTTTAGAACAGCAGAGAGTTTAGACAAGCTGAGAGTTCAGTTTTTATTCAAGGCTTTAGTTCAATAATAAATGATAAATTTGGTAAATTTGATAGCCTGAAATTGAATTTTTTTTTTAGTCATAGGGTACAATCTTTGCAGCTGTGTTCATAAATAGAGAGTTTGTTTTTTATATTTCAGAGGACTTAAACTTCTAGTCACACCATTATTAGCAGGGCTTATGGAAAATACATCATCAAGAATGTGGACATTTGATCAGTTTTTTGCCACTGTAAAAGACATAATGAAGAAGGTGGTAGTATACGTTTTCTCCACGGCCACCTGTGAATGTTTGTCTATATACATCAACAAGACTGAGACGTACGCCAAGTTTCAAGATGCGATAGCAGAACAGACTGATATCAGAGCAAGTGCGCAGTTTTTACTGTTTCAAAATCACCATTTTACCAAAATAGTGCAATCAATGACTCTGGTGGAGAGATATCCAAAGACGTCACCACAGGATCCAGTTTTCTTATATTTCACCGATGTGGATTCAGCATTATTCACCAGACTACCAGAATTGCAAATACGTGAGTGTTTACAAACAGCACTTTCGCATGCAGTCTCTCTTTCTCTCTCTCTCTCTCTCTCTCTTGCAGCTACTGAGTATAATGAAACAGCATAATGAGTCCTTGAAACAATGAAGAAAACTAAAAATGTTAACTAATTTGTCCTGGAGTGACCCTCTGGTGTAGCACATTACATACAGTATATCTTCTCATATAAATGTGCAAACTTTCAGCCAAATACCCCAAGTTTGGGACCAGCATCTCTCTTGAGAATGACTACCCTCTAGCCAAGAAGTGTGCTGGTAATACAGAGTATATAGTAAGAAAACTGAGACTGATCAATCTACAACAGGTGCTCCTTGATAAAGCTATGACCATGTACATGTGAGTAAAGAGAACTTGAGAGATATCTATATAATATACAGTTATAATGTACATGTGAGTATAGAGAACTTGAGAGATATCTATATAATATACAGTTATAATGTACATGTGAGTATAGAGAACTTGAGAGATATCTATATAATATACAGTTATAATGTACATGTGAGTATAGAGAACTTGAGAGATATCTATATAATATACAGTTATAATGTACATGTGATTATAGAGAACTTGAGAGATATTTATATATATATATATATGATTACCATGTATGTGTGAGATTGGCCCCATTCAGAATAGGGGACTAACTAGTCCGAGGCTCAAATATGGCGACCCACTACAAAATTTGCCGTCTAATCTGCTAATTGACATTAAATAGATATCCCTTGAGGAAATATTCAAGTGGGTCAGCCATATTTGACCCTCGGACTAGTTAGTCCCCTATTCTGAATGGGGCCTTAGATAACTTGGCTCCAAAGTCTGCCTTACAGGGGTTTTTGCTGTCTGGGTTGTGCTTGGATAGATTTTTAGTTATGTTTTTTCAGTGTAATTTTTGTACTCTTGAACCTTTGTGCCTCTTTCTGCCAGTGTACTCTACTTTCTGTAATAGTAACATGCGTGTTCCTGATTTTTTTATTGATAATATATAAACTTCCCTTTGTTGTAGACAAATCATAAAGTTTGAGATATCAGGCTACCAGGAATCCAATGTCTTTATTGTTACCATGATAACGGAGACACACAAGCGTCTGCAGACTGCGACAAGGTCTCTGAACAGGATAGTGCGTGTGGTGCAGGGCTTGGCGTCACTGCGCGGGGAGCAGGCGCCCAATGAGGTGCGGTTTCTAGAGGAGGATTTACAGGTTGCAGAGAATCAGCTTACTGTCCCCTGTCAGGAGGTGAGGGCAGATATATCACAGTGTAAGGGCAGATATATCACAGTGTTAGGGCAGATATATCACAGTGTTGGCACTGTTGTGTAGAGTTGTACTGGATAGTAAGGGCTTGACCCCAATGAAACTATCTTTCTACAATATTGAACTAAATCTGCGGGGTTTCTAGCTGCATGGAATAAGATTAATCCACCTCTTCTTGAGGTTGAGCAGTATGCAGAAAACCTGGTGAATACAGGAGTAAATTGGAAACAAGAGTGTTTAACTGGTAAAATGATCAGAACTTGGCTCAATCTGTGTAGAAGGATAGTGTCATTGGGTATATATGACTCCTGAGACTTTTAGAAGGACATTAAAAGGATGAGAGACACAGAAAGAGAGAGAGAGAGAGAGAGTGACAGAGAGGGAAAGAGAGTTAAATTGGTAATATATTTGAACAGTAATTCTGCATGTCTTTAATCCAATCCACAGGCAGTAAAATCCACAGAAGAGCTGAAAAGTTACGTCCATCAGTTCTGTCAAGGTGTAGTCATAGATGATGAGTTGTCTAAAAGATGGAAATCAAACTGGGGCTGCTTGGAAACAGAGAGATGGTATGTCTAGTTTGTTGTCAGATTTTTTTACTGTTTGGTGTATAATTATGGATTCACAAACTCAACCTGAATTATTGAACATTGCCAGATGAAGTTTTGTTAACATGCTTATTATGTGTTCTTTTTCTTACTAAAATAAGTGACGGAAATTTATTTTTCACTGCTACTTTTTCTGTCTACTACATGACATTGGAAAAAGTTTGTCAGTTGAGAGACTGTATCTGAGTATTATGGGACATTACTTAGATGATAATTATGGGACATAGATGACTATGATGAGACATAACTTAGTTAACTATGATAAGACATAAAGGCTCTGTACTTCCAGTGTTGAGAAGGGACTGGTCCTGTCAGAGCAGATCAACAAAACTATGGAGGAATTTAAAAGGGACAAACAGTTGAAGAGGTTACCGTACAATGATGAGCAGATTCACAAGTTTGAAAAGTAAGTGCATGTTGGACTCAGATTTCGTTACCTTTAACAGTAATACTCTGTTTGCAATTGTAACCTTAATTAATTAGCATCAAGACATCTCCATTCCAACAGTTGTGACATTCCTTTTATTTAAATGGTACTTTCTGTATTATCCAGGAATAAAATGAATGAAAACTGCACCAAGGCAACGTCTCTTGCAATGGATCATTGTTACCCAAACCTCAGAAAAGTTTTCAAGAAATTTGAAGAAGCTTTCTTGTAAGTTGTTTTAGCAGTAGAACATGACACTCAGTGTCTGACAAGAAGCTGATGAGATCTAAGGGCTGTTTAAATTTCCATGAAACATTTTTTTTTTTTTGTTAATTTGCATAGATTTGTTTAGATTTGTAATTGTCATATTTATATGTCTGTAATCAGTGTCTTGAAATGAAATGATCGCTCTCACATTCATATATATTCCCAGGTTCCTTATGTAAGTATTATATGATGTATACCACTGTGAATAAGAGTAATTATTTTTCTACAGGTTTGTCTGTACATTTATCACTAAGCTGGGCAAGATCAAGAAAAGAATAGACAATCTTACTGAAAAACAGAGCAGACTGTCAACCATCTTAGATGAGGTAGATATCCTGATATGCGTTATGAACTCGGCTTAGGTCACCTTTTACACTTAATACATACCAGTTGTAGCCTCAGAACTAAAAGAACTAAAACTGTAAACGAAATCATTGTGAATATACAATTAAGAAGCATTGGCTGAATTGTCAACAAACATTAATGGATAAAAGCAGTCATGAAAATTTCAATCTAATTTTTCAACATTTGTCCATTTTTAAAGCACATATTTGATAGTCAACAAAAAATGTTCACATATTATAATTACTTTTGTAGAAAATGGAACATTGTTTAAGAAAATTTGAGACAGTTTCTGATCTTCTAAGCTCTGGAGGCAAAAGACAGGAATCATCCCCCCTGGTTGGTTCTGCTGTTGCTAAGCAACAAGGTACTGGCTCTAGACCTTCTTCAGGAAAAGCCAAGGAAAGGGAAAACCAGCTTCTACGAGAGATACAGGAAGAGTATGATTTAGCATTTGATTTTTTTTTATATTATTTTTATTGATTTGAATATTATTGATTTGAAAACTGTTTCATTAATTTCATGAAACCTGCAACTTTTATTTTCTTACTCTGCTGATTTATTTAATTCCTGAACATATTTCCCAGCACTGTGGCACTGTAAAGTGTCTGCAATACATGTGTCAACCTAAGCATTGAAGTATGCAATATGATAAGTATAGTATAACTTTATAAAATTTTAAGTGTGACATTTTGAATTTTACAAATATTTGGGTGCACCAAGATAAGGTGGTTGCTGCTGTAGATGTGAAATGCTCAAAATATTTTATATATTGCAGATAGAGAACAAACATGTTTTGAATCTGACAGGTTACATTGCAGAATGTGAAACTTTTCTCACTGTTGCATTTTTTCTCTTCCTCAGGTTAAAAGCACTAAATGTTGATTCTGCAGAAATACGCCAGGCCTTTCAGGAGAACACTAACCTTGTCAAAGAGTAAGTTGTGTGAGGCTGGCAATTTATTCCATTGATTGTACTAAATATTTTGTGAGCTAAAATAGAATTGTATATTTTTTATGTATATCATGGTCACTATTTTTTTGCCTTTGTATCATTTTTGAAAGACAAGTTGAATTTGGCTTTTAAAGTAAATGGATAACATGCAAGTTTGTAAAATGAAGAAAAATGTAAAATTTGATTAGACTCAGCAGTCTGAGGCAGACAATATACCCTAACAGTGGCGTGGTTTATTTTCAGGTTGGAAAAACTTCAGTTCCAGAACCATGTTGAGGTACAGTCAGGATGATGAAGGCTATGGTGTGTGGACGTGACGTGTCTGCACACTCCTGTATATTACCTTACATCTTACACCTGTGAACAGCACTGCAGGTGACTCCCTCACTTCAACACCTACAGTCCACCTGAATCAAGGTACTGCAAGAGGGACAGGAATCAACCACACACCTGGGATTAACACATGACACACAGCACATAACAAGAGGGCATTAGGAACGTACTCTCGCCACCAACTGAACAGGAAGATATAGGGATGGGGGCACAAGGTCAGAGCATAGCAGGGTGAAGGGCATGAAGAACTGGGAATAGAAAACAAGAGGGAGAGGGGTAGTTGACAGAAATCGGTGCAAGGTGATTCCACCGTTCACAGCATGGTTGACCCTGTATACAAGTAATGCAGAGAGAGATTGAAGACATGAGCTATCAAGAATGTGTGAAATAACAATAAAAAAATGTTTCTTAATTGTGTTGAGTTACCAAGCAAAACAGAATAGTTTTGAAAGATGGATGGGAAAGTATAAAGACAAATTAAGAGACCATTCCCACAAATATTTGGATCAATCTATTTCCCTGGGGACTCTCACTAAATTGCTATCAACTTGACTGGCTTAAATATCTGTCACGTAAAGCTGTTAGGGGGTAATTATCTTTACCCCCTAGCTAATTCAGTAGGCGTGACAGAGACATTAAAGTTGGTTAAGTTGATAGCAATTTAGTGATAATCCCCAAGGGGTTAGACCAATCCAGATGGATTGATCTAGGTATGAGCACCCAGTCTAAGGGTCTGAATGAATATATTACTAATGAATTTTCAAAGTTTGTTCTTCTGCAAAAAAAAAAAAAAAAAAAAAAAAAAAAAAATATATATATATATATATATATATATATATATATATATATATATAATCATTATTATAATGATAATAATATAAAAATAGATGGAATTGCTCTGCAGAAAAGTTTTCTTTTTTTTTTCTTTTCTTAAGGGCATTGCAGACATCTAACACTAAATGATGCAGCTATAATATTCACCCAGAAATTGAAAGTTGATAGCAGTTACTAATTTTGTAATACCAGTGTTTGTTTCAGATATGATTACATTTCATGTGCAGTATAAATCAGAGAAATGGTTTTAAATTTGTTTAAAAAAAAATAATTGTATTATAAATGTATGGTGACATAGTATACCTTACAACCACTGTACATTTGTTTTCAAGGAGCTTGTAAATATTAAATATTGTAAAAATTTAAGAGATATATACTTTCTGAACAAAAAACAACTGTTATGAACTGTAGGTCTTGAAGTATTTTATTCAACAATAAAGTATCTTTGAATTGATAACCAGAATTTCTTTATTTATTGTTTTTCATTTATCTCCCAATTCATTGGTGTCCATATTTCTGTCCTGAGGAGGCAGGGATACACAATAAAGTGACTGTTCCCAAGCTTGACCACAACCTGACCAGGTCCAAGACCCATACTGCACACTTCCAGTTGCTTTACTTCTACCTCCTGGTCTCTCTCTCTCTCTCTCTTTCTCTCTCCTCCTCCTCTCTCACTGACTAGGTTTCCATACCTAGATCGCTCTAACAGCATTGATCCATCTCCAAGGGGTTTCTCGCTAAATTGCTTTCAGCTTAAGCGGCTTAGATGTCTGGCATGCCTACTGAAGCTGATAAACCATACTTTCAGTAGGCCTGACAGACATCTAAGCTGCTTAAGTTGATTGCAATTTAGTGAGAATACCCTTGGAGATAGATCGATCCACAGTTAATACAATAGGGTCTGGGAATGGTCCCTCTCTCTCTTCTCACTGGTTGAAATACCAGTCTCCTGCAAGCCTCAAGCCTTCTTTCTACTATTTTTTAAATGTACTCTGTACCAATACACACATACAGGAGGCTATGGACATGTCTTGGCTATGGACACTACAGGAGTTAACAGCAGTGCATTCAAATGATCACCCTTAACTGCTACATGTATCACCCTTTTAACTAAAGCTGTGGGTTGAACATACAGCTTTATCACTGTGAACCTCTGGCCTGCAGCCACGTCCCAGTATTACTTTAATACAATTCAGGACATAAATAGCAGTTTGAACCGTGTGTATATATCTATATAAATTAGACCTGTATTCAAATATTTGCACGTAATACTTTAACTGTTAACTAAAAGTAGCATGGTTGCCTCCATTTGCAGTGACAACAACCTCCGTGACAACCTTCATTCATTAAATTTACCCTGATTGGGTGACTACTGCACTTTGTCAACTTTTTTTCAATTTTTTTTTCAATAGATATTTACTAAATAAAGCAACTAACTCTTAATATGAAACAAATTTTTTTACAGTAGTGAAAAAGACAACTGTTCGCCTGTATCTAAGACCTTATATGTCCATATAATCATATTTTTATCAATTAAGTACTTCAGAGTGACTCTGCCCTATTATGTATTCATTATCGACATTTTGCCCAAACAACTCAAGTAAATATTCACTCAAAGAAGAGATATCCCACAATACAATCTGTATCTGTCCCCACATCCTCAATGAATACATACCTCACTAACAGCTAAAAACCAGATTTCATTATACATAATATATTTATCATGTTATTCTCATTTAATTGTTGGTTTTCAGAATTCAGACCTTACTGGCCCAGGTACCAAATCATTTCAGGTGCTTCTGCCAATGAATTTGTCATGGTGAAAATCGAGTAGATTGGCTGAACATGTTTGGCTACAATTGGCACAATAAGAAAATAAATGCCCAGTCAGTTTATATTCACACAACTATCAACACATCCACTGCTCAAATTCAAAATGAAGTAACATTGAATTAAACCACACTGCTGACCACAGCTTTACCACAATGTGGGTCCAGGAGAGAGCACCAACGTGACCCACATCAATCATTGGGATTTATTCAGCGGTAAACGGACTAGCTGGTTTGTATGCCAGTGAATGAGTTCTAGGTGAAATGATAACAGGTTTGCTGTTACAGAGGGTGGTCTGTGGTATGTTCTATGTGGCAGTGTATTACAGTGGGATATTTTGTCTTGACCATTGGTGTGTAAGCTGCTGTCAGAGAGGGTGGGGTTATAGTATATGGTATGTTCTGTGTGGCAGTGTATTACAGTGGGATATTTTGTCTTGACCAGATGTGTGTAAGCTGCTGTCAGAGAGGGTGGGGTTATAGTATATGGTATGTTCTGTGTGGCAGTGTATTACAGTGGGATATTTTGTCTTGACCAGATGTGTGTAAGCTGCTGTCAGAGAGGGTGGGGTTATAGTATATGGTATGTTCTGTGTGGCAGTGTATTACTGTGGGATATTTTGTCTTGACCAGATGTGTGTAAGCTGTTGTCAGATTCCAGATAGCAAGAGGCGGCAGTGAGATGGCACAAACATTAGCAATTAAGCTACTGATGAACACTGGTTTACAAGTCACATGGTGGACAATATCACCAAAACTAGCACTCCACCAAAATCACAACATAAAGCTTGCTTAATTTAACTTTTCATACACAGTATGATCAACTGAATTTAGTACCTTGTAGACTTTTCAAAATGACTCCCCTCAAAGGTTAACATGTCACATTCAGTGCAGATGTCTTTCTCTCTCCCTGCACATTTAGAAAACTGATGTCATTATTGATAGAAGCTTTACTCTAGGAATGCAGTTCTCAAAGTCATATATTAGAAGAACCTTATGACTTTACACTTCATAGAAAGTGCCAGCTGCCTGTGCAAAACACAGCCAGAAATTGCTTGTAAGCTCATCATTTGAAGTCCATCCATTTCTGTATGGAAAGTTACTCACTATGAGAACATGAGCCCTCTCCCAGCTGCCACTGTCTCCTCCCTGATGACTACTGCTGCCACCTGTGGGAAACACTGTTGTCTGTAGTTTGGTGAAAGATACCTATGGAATAAACTGTCCTGCCACCTACTAGAGAGCAAGCTGCATTGGTTGGTGCTGCCACCTATGGTGCAGGGTCAGCATCCCTCCTATAAGCAGTGGTTCATATTGCACTAACTGCAAAACCAAGGCCAACACTGACCTTTCTCAAATATATGTCCCTTTGCCCAGCAATTATTAGAAGTTCATAATTCTACATCTATTATGTATATAGTTTGGTGGCGCCACCTACACTTTGAGTGGCAGATCCCATGATTCTACATCTTTCACAGCTAAACTACAAACACAGCCTTCATCATGAGAGTGCAGTGACCTCTGACCTCCAGTCACCAGGAGAGGGCGCCACTTCACGCCAGTGAGTGTATGTCTCTGTGTGTGTTGTCCTTAGAACCATCACAGTCTTTGGTAGGTTACAGAAATGGACCTCTAACTCTTGCTGGGATGGGAGTATGCACCTCCCTCAAATGCCTGATGGGTTTGAAACGCTGGAACACAGACAGAAATAGCGAATCAACTGCAGGCCCAGCTCTATGCTGTATAGGAATTTATCAAAAATCACCTACTATAAATCTTAGAAAAAATGTTAACTTTTTGTTCTCATGTTAGTTAACAGACTTTTCTTAGTGAAGAATGTATGTATTATATATATATATATATAACAGCCACAGATTAGGATTTATGAATTTACTCATCTTGGCAACTGATTGTGACATAAACTTACCTTTGTAAAACATGGCTGAGAATCGGACATGTGGCAATAAAGATTTTACTTTTTCTACTATTGTTGACTGGTCTGCTAAGGATGAATCTTTGTTCCAAATTTGCAATATATCATCTCTCTCTCTTATACTGACACTGATTCCATTGATGTCGTCACCTGGAGGGGACATAATGTTATATCATATCAGTTGTGGCATTGTGTTAGTTGAGATATCATGTCAGTTGTGCCATTGTGTTAGTTGAGATGTTATGTCAGTTGTGGCATTGTGTTAGTTGACCCATTGTGTCAGTTGTGGTATTGTGTTAGTGGAGATATTGTGTCAGTTTTGGAATTGTTAGTGGAGATATTGTTAGCTTTGGAATTGCCAATTGTGACAGCTGTGACAGTGTGCTACATATTGTGACATTGCAAGAAACTGAAATATGATAAGGCAAAGCATGCCAGTGGCATTCAGCCCACTTTCCATGGGGTCAGCCTTATCAGCAAAGTAAACCTGGGGAGATTCCAGACCCAAGTTTAATGTAACCTAGGTATAGCCAGGTCAATATACTACCTTACTGTACTGTACTATAAACAACTTGTATGTGAAATATGTTATCAATACAAGCCTTTTCCTTACAAAAACAACCAGTAATGTGTTCAAAGAAATGCAACACAGAGATTATACAAGAAGGTATGTGTGTAATGACATAACTGGTCCACCTCTATTTATATAGAGAAACATTTGTACTTTGTTAACCCAGCTATTTTGGGGATGGAGTCATAAAAACATAGCACATCAAGTGCAGTGGTGTTAGGTGTCTGTGTTTTCAGCTGTGCTGATGTGTTTTTTACCTTTTGCCATGCTGTCTGAAAACTGCTCCCCTATTGCTGCTAAAAGTAGTTCTTTCCAAACTGCATTCTGCAATTGGAAAATAAGCAAATAATTTTTCATTTACCAATAAGCACTTGCTAGGATGAAACATATATAAAGTAAATGCCTTTAGCACCTGTCTTCATTTCACCTTATCTCATGTTCTGACACAAACTGTCCTTATAAACTAGCAATGTTGTGCTTGTTTTTTATTAAAATAACCTCATCAAGCAGCAAGAGATATTGGGTGTAGAAATAAGCAGAGATAACAGGGTCACATCTGGGGAGAGACTGTCACAGAGAAAGTAGATAACCCCAAGCCTGACTGGGCCATGCATGCACCCAATGTGGTGCTGCCTGGTTTCCTTTATGTTTTCTTTCTGAAATCATCACTTACTGTGTCTTCTTTATACACTTTTATCCTCCAGTTGCCACCTTTCAGATTTGCACTGTCTTCCCTTGAAATACAAAAGATAACCATTCATAGGATAACATCCAAGTATTGCAACCTACATGCTCAAATGTGAGAATGTTTATCTTAACATATATGTTCAATATTCATAGTCACACTTACCACATTGGTTTGATTTCATATCGCATTAAATGGTAGCAGTAGCGAACATTTAGCTTCTCTGGTTCTGGTATATTGTTATATACACTCCAGAATCCCTGAAAAAGAACAAGAATACTTTTTTTCCACTTTGTGTGTGTCAGGTGTGTCAGAGGAGCAGTAATAAAGCACATTAAATCACATGAGGACTTGAAACCTATCAGAAGGTACATAGGGTAGAGAGGGGGTGGTGGTGGTGGGGGTGGAGGGGGGGGGGATAACTCATCTAATCTCTCTAACCATGATATTTTCCATGCAAACATGCTAAGCTCAAAATCATTCTACGTGCATTTTTGTGCCAAATTTAAGTTTCCTAGAGAAATAAATAACTTTCTCTTACTCACAAACCACTTGGTCCCTAGATTTGGTTTTGATATTATATACCATTTTGAAATGAACTTTAATAACTTACTAATTCTAAATGTATCATAACTCATACAGACACCCATAATCTTCCTGGCATTTCAAAAGGAACAATCAACATCAGGTACTTTAATTAGAGAGGTTCATTGTTTTATAGGTCTGAATTAGAAACAAGGATAATCTTTGAAAATTATTTAGACATGAAAATACAACTGTGGGACATTTCACATTTGTATAGTACACATTTAACAAAAAAAAAAAGCTACCCATTTTCCCCACCCCTTTTTGTGTGTTAGGTGACACAATTGATTATTAGGTGTGACTGTGTGTTAGGTGTGACAGTGTGCAATGTGTTAGGTGTGACAGTGTGTTAGGTGTGACAGTGTGCAATGTGTTAGGTATGACAGTGTATTAAGTATAACTGTGCTACTAACCTGCACTGTGCTGACAGTATACAGCTTTCGAAGCGTAGCTTCATATTCAGCTGCTGTAAGACCTGGAACTGACCTGAAGAAATGAAGTCATCAGCTAGAGTTATAACAAATTACTTCTTAGGTATGACCTGGTAAATTGGACATGTACCAGTGCACGTGAGACTTAGTGAGTCTAAGGTACAGATCACACTAATTGATATATAAGTAGTTGAAATTTCTTTAGCATCTCAAAAAAAGATTGACTGCAAAACAACAGCACTACACTGATCTTCTTTATCTTAAACTTATGTTCTGCAAATAAAGCCATGCATTTTTAATATCAAAGCATAGGTCAGCAATGCCTGATGTGCATTTCACTAACCACACATTTTACAAGATTTCTCTTTTCGTAATTTGCCTTCATTTAAATGTTTAATTCAAAACAGTTTGGTCCACACAAGGATGCAACCTTCAGAACGTTATATCAAAATTATACCAAAGAGTAACAAAGCAAGGATTTCAATATCTTATCATCCAGTAGATACACAATTTGAACATTCAAGTATTATAAAAATAGTGATAGCATTAAAATGTTGTAATCATTAATCTATACATGAAATTAATCATATATCATACTTTCACAAAGAAACTTGATTAATAAAATCTTCACGAGATTCCTGGCGGTTGTTTTCTTCACGACTGAACTTGCTTAGATGGTCAAGAACTCCGTCCAGTCGAAATATACCGAGCGGCCTTGGAATGAAAAACACTGGGCTCAACAAACTACGAAGAACACATACATAGAACTTTCTTGAAAACCACTTACTTGTCGAGCCAGTATGTCCATGGGGTGTTTAAAGGAACCCCTTTTTGTTCTGAGTGTTCGATCTTGCTGATCGCTGCTCTGGGTAATTTTGGGCTAGCTGTACTGGAAACATTTTCATTTTCCGCTTTGACAGCTTCGACTGCGGGAGCAGCCATAATGATGGAAGCCGGGGTCACGTGATCAAAACACCTGACGTCATTAGTTTAAATCGTGCCAACCCCTTACTAACCTTCTTGACTCACTCAAACGTTTATTGATCGGAATGAATAATTTAATTTAACTTTCTTCCTCGCTATAACGATTGTATTATCTATACAACAAGTCTGAAACTAATGTATTTTATTTGTCGTCAGCGACCTTCACCCTGCTGGTACATTGTCATATGACTTGTCACGTGCATTAAGATGGAGACAAAAATGGATATGCTGGCGCCGTTGTGTGCAATAATTTTAGCTTTTTTCGTCCCTGGTGCCGAGGCATTTGATGGCGGGGACGTGGCAGCACTTATTCTTGGACTTATTATTGGAATTCTAGGGATTTGTGCCTGTTTAGGCTGTTATGCAAGGAAAAAAGCCGGGCAATAACGACTAGACTAAACGGACTTCCTGAAAACTGGATTTCACCACTGACTGAACTTCAATCAACTGACATTCATTTATGAAATCATGTCTTTAAAAACCTGCTGTGCTGCATAGACCTCAGGATCGCAAGCACTGTTACGATATTATTCTTCAAATTGACGGAGGGATATTAATAATTTGTTGATTGGTGAAGTATATTTTTCACACGGAGGGAGGATATAGTATGATTTAGTTAGAAGACGTCGTGTCACAGATAGTGGTGGAGTTTGGACATTGATAAGGGTGGACTCTTTCGTTGACGCTATACCTTCACAAACATTCCAGTTTTATTGATTCACAGGAAATACTACTGCACAACATTTATATTGGTGAAAGTGATTTTAATTCTTATACATGGGCACTTGTGTTCAGAGAACTCGATTACTGTAGAAATACCAGCGAAGTCCTCTGTGGTAGCCGATTAAACTTTGTCAGATCACAGCTCTATAATTTTTCAGACTGGAACATAGACAATATAACAATAATATAGATATTATAACTCTGTTCATTACACATTACAAGGGAACCACTTTAGTGAAATGCAAGACTTGAATCATTGTACATACTTGTACATGTATGTTTGATATTTATCAAAGAGGGACATTTATAACACATTTTTCTAAAGCAAAGCCTGTAGCTTGGATTTAAAAAAGATGGCCCTCTTGTTAAAAGACTGTGCTAGTATTTTATCTTAACATCAAAATATGCTTCATCACCTTGCAAATGGGTACTGTATCTAACATAAATCAAGGGGCTTTGACATCAACAGGATTGCCACCTGAGGCTGTGGCATCAACAGGATTGCCACCTGGGGCTGTGACAGCCACTGTGCCATTAGCTGTGTATTGTCAGGAGAAATGAACTACAACTACCTGGTCTGCTAACACCCCAGTGATCAGCTAACATCCTGGAGATCAGAGACCTCACCCCATGAAAAGCAGGAAAACAACAGGATGCCACAATAGCCTAAAGAAGCTCAGCTTTACCAGTCTGCAATCTTGTGACAACATGCCAAGGGGTCATGTGACATTACACCTCTTCCTTGGGGTCATGTGACATTACACCTCTCCCTGGGGGTTATGTAACATTACACCTCTCCCTGGGGGTCATGTGACATCACACCTCACCCTTTGGGTCATGGGTTATCCTGCTTATATAAGGTGGTCCTCATTTGACCAGGAAATAAAGTACTGTGTGACTCTTGGTGCTGACTTGTGGGTAAAACAATAAATTGTAAAGCTTCATTAAAATAGGGAACTGGAGCAGCAAAGAAAAGATGTCTGTTTGAATTTTGACCTTTTTTTTAAAATTAAATGATTCATGAGAGCTTTAGTTCATGTTGTTTCACCTGTTTCAAGAATCCAATCTTTAAATGTTCTCCTCTTATATTTGTGGGTGATTTGTGTGGATTAGTTTTCTACAATAAAAAAAAACTTTGGAACTTTATCTCTGCATTCTGTAAAAGTGTATGTTTATTTAAGACTTAAAAAGCTTGAGTTAGGGCCCTGATAATATCAACTCTTGTGCTCTTCTTGGGGCACTTAGTCATCATCTCTGATTTATTCAACAACTTTTGGAGGTGGTATGGATTGTATGTTTCCTCTTGGTGGTGGTATGGATTGTATGTTTCCTCTTGTTTCCTCTTGGTGGTGGTATGGATTGTATGTTTACTCTTGGAGGTGGTATGGATTGTATGTTTACTTTTGGTGGTGGTATGGATTGTATGTTTACTCTTGGAGGTGGTATGGATTGTATGTTTACTCTTGGTGGTGGTATGGATTGTATGTTTACTCTTGGTGGTGGTATGGATTGTATGTTTACTCTTGGTGGTGGTATGGATTGTATGTTTACTCTTGGAGGTGGAATGGATTGTATGTTTACTCTTGGTGGTGGTATGGATTGTATGTTTACTCTTGGAGGTGGTATGGATTGTATGTTTACTCTTGGTGGTGGTATGGATTGTATGTTTACTCTTGGTGGTGGTATGGATTGTATGTTTACTTACTAAACGTGAAGATGAGAAATTGGCGTCTCCCGGCACATGCGGGTACTAGTATTTAGCTCGCTGCTGAAGTTAAGTTTACATGAAGCAGCTCACCTGGATTGTATATACAGGAGACTGAGCAGTACAACATACAGTCACGTTAACACTCTCAGTTCACATTAATTTTACTAAAAACCTTTCTATCTACAACAAACCTGTATGAAACCATATAATTCCTTGTTTAGACAGAAACGGTTCCTTTAGTGGTACGTAAGCGTTCAGCAGTGCTCAACGTTCATCGTCACAATTACATAAATTAACATTTACATCCTTTGCTTACATTTAATTCACTAAAAGGCAATATTTGAGAAGTGAAGCATGTACTAATTGCACTGTTCGAGCCGTATCGTCGAGAAATAGACAAGGAATATATCGGTACTGTAATATACGGTTATAGTAAAATAGGTAGAGGCAACGCAAGTCCAACAAATATCTCCCAAAGCGTTTCTGGGAACTTATTAGAACATCTGAGTTATGTCCTCTGGCGTCACCGTTATTAGTTATCGCATATGACCCTGAAGACGAGGTGTGCGAGTGTCATTCCTTGGTGACCTGTAAACTCCCCTGCAGCGCTGCCAGGACACAGAAAATGGATCCCATCATCACAAGACGTATCCCGCATAGGATTCAGGATATTAAAACCGTCTATAATTTCTACTTGGTATTTTTCTAAATTCTCCTTTAAAATCTGGTTCACGGCGGCTAACATGTACTCATTGGCGTCCTGGTCGCCATGCATCCGCGGTGGAATATTTATATAAATTAGACGAAGATTTGCCGTTCTTTCATCTTTTCGGACGGTTGAAAGAAAGTTCACAAAATTCGGTAGAAGGCTTTCCAAAAATACTCGAGCTTTGCCGAACACCATTTCGTGAATACCGGCGCTTAGCAAAACAACGTCTTGTTTGGTTGCAGGCGTAGAATTATAACGAGGAAAAAATGAAGATAAATATTTTGGCATATGTTTCATGTATGGACTCCATTCGAATATGGCTCCTTCGTTTTCTACGATTTTCTGTAAAGTTTGAATGTACTTGATATTTTTGTTTGTTGTATTTCGTTTTGATATGAGGCTATTAAAATATTCCCCTATATTTCGAATGTGAGAATCGCCAAATAATCTGAAAGTGATTTTATTGTTGAAACATTTCCGGAGTTGCTCGTGCTTCATAAAGTCAAAAATACACCCGTCGTTTGTGCCCCAGCGCCACTGTCCTCTTACGTACCACCAGCGTCCCTTTAGATACTCATTAATGTCTGTTTCTTTGCACTTTCTACTGTCAGCAAGGCCTGGCCTGGCTGCTGCTGTGGGCTCTGAGTAGAAATAATAGAAGATATTTAAAATACGATGAATTCTGCCGGGGTGCCGCACACGCTGCCTGGAGACGTGGCCATCATGGTGATGAACGAAAGCCTCATAACGCGTGTAGTCCAAATAGATAGTGCCATTAACGCTAGAATTAATGTCTGGACAGTAACCCACGTATGACCCATTTAAATAATCCCTCACTGGACACAATATGAATTCCATCCCGATCAATTCGATTCGGAAATTACTTCCCCCAGCAGACGGGATTTTGGACATGATTTTGTCCGTTAAGACCTGGTATTCCATTATGAAGATACGTATCCGTGGTCCCGTGAACGACAGCGTGATGGTGTGGCTCAGCCGGGTCATGGAACTGTTGTCACGGCACGATTTATCACATTTATACCAAAAATGGAACATTTGTTCCTTTTCTGAAACGCCGTTTCTGATTCTGCTAGATTCCAGAGATTCATTTATAGAGTGCTGATTATTTTGGCTGTCTATAAAGCGGAAAATATTATCTGTCATTCCGCTGAGCCTCAGAGTTAGCAGCCGCCGCCTGTCTATGATATACGTGCACAGGAAGAGACCATATATACTGATAAACGTGCCGAGTGCAGGGAGGAAAATATTCTTCATTTCACATTTGGGTGAAGGCCCTATTTTCTGTTGATCGTTTGTTTTGCTGTTGATGCAATAAAATCACTCGGAAATCTGCAAAAAAGAGGATAAAGTTTTGAGTTCAGTCGCACTGACCGCAGGAAAGACCTCATAATAACCTATGATATGAGATCTCAAGGCTATAAATATCTACATCTAATTTGTTCTATATTTTGTTCGAACTTACATTTATCTTACCGCTGCTAATCTTTTAAGGGAATTTAGACGTTTTTACATATCCATCGTGATTCAGCAAGCAAATCCTGTTTTTATTTATTACGTTAATTGTAGATGGTTTTATGTAAGAATTAGGCTGTTTTTTTAAGAATCTAAACATTTTCTTTCTTTAATTTTTCTATTTTTACATGTCTTGGTAATCGTGATTAAGTACTTGTTTTTATGTTAATTCTAATGAAAAATTTTAATGGATTTAAGACTTCACATAAATGTATTATTATTATTATTATTATTATTATTATTATTATTATTATTACATCTTTTCACATTTTCTAAGAAAGAGTTTACTTTGGGCAAGGAATGTAAAAATGTAAATACTACTGTATGAACTCTGGGAACCAAGCATTTTAAATATATGATCATTATATAAGTTGGAATGACATGCATATAATCCTAACATGTTGCTAAAATGTTAGGTTGTGTAAAGCTTCTTTAAAAATTCATGTCTTTAAGGTAGGTTTAGTTTGTGAACCTTAGCGTTGCTGAAATATAGAGCGCTTATCCCGTAATGTGAATATTTCACTTGTTTTAACACTTAAAAGTGTAAACTCCGACTGAAAAACCTGCGAAAAGAAGCGAAGAAAAAAGAAAAAACAATTTAAAACAAATTCTTTGGTTGAAACACGTGCCATTTCAATATTAAAATAAGAAAATATATACGCCCAGCTCAGCCTCTAGCATATAAATACTACCGTTGTTATCCAAGATCTGGGAAAGATTGGATATGAATATTCAATGACTTTTACCGCGAAGAACTGATGCCGCAGACTCTGGATGGCGGCAGCGGTTATCACCGATTTATGAGGTTTATCGAACAACTAGTCGTTGTCATTCCTGTCTTTATAAGCCCGCATGGAATATATCAAGTCTAGTTGGTTTTCTTTAAGCTTAATTTGTGAAAGATATTTTGCGATTCGAGCGATTGTTTATATTGTGTGAATATGGTGAATGAGACATCATATCAACTTTAAACATAACACATCATTTGCTTGCACAGAATTTTAGTCACCTTCCCTTGCTATAGTCAGTGGCTAACCCTTAAACTACCTTTATTTCTTTACTACGTCCTTAATCATCAATCTTCACCTGTTCACGTGGAATATAACGTACCATATTATTAGTCTTTTTAACACATGATTTACGACACACCTGCCTGCCCTTTTTGTTATTGTATTTAAAAAAATCGCACACCGGTTGTTGATTTCTCCCAAGTTTAACTGCGATATTGTTCACAAAAGAACTTTGTTGACATGTTTTTATTTCCAGGCCAAAGTGCGCTCTATTTGGACGCAAGGCAGTCCACCAGACACAGGTGTTAAGCCTGTTTTAAATAGGTATCCCTTTGATGAACGAAATGTCAGTTTGACTTGTTTCACCACTACCCCCTGACCAAATTAAACAACGACTTTCGGAACTTGTTTAGGTTCATAATAACTTACTAAGCTTGTTATTCAGAAAACTCACCAACTTCAAATAAAATGCAAATAAAACCTATCATAAGGGATTTAACCCCTTAATTTTTTTCTAGAGAGTACCTGATGTTAATATTTCCATTAGAGCTTAAAGAAAATTGGTCGATGTTATATTGACTGACCAGTCATTTTAAGCTTAAATCAGCTTTTATAAATTTTATCAAAAGTTGAATCCAAGTTCAGAGGGGGATAGTTAAATGATTCATGGGTACGAGAAAGATTGCTCATTTTCCCAGGAATATCTATTTTGAAAGGTAAATCTCATGGAGTGTGCCTTTAACATCTTTCGCGTCCCTTCATTTCGTGAAAACAGGTGCCTTTCTTGGTGTTCTGGTCATCGGGTCATTGGGTAGGTCCATTCTTATATTTTAACTTTGTTTACAGTGACAACCAACTTTATAACAACTAAATTTGCAACGAACTTGGCAGCATTCTGTTATTGAAAAGCAGCCATTGATAAGCCTTTTTGTGAAAAAAACCAATTTTTGGAGAATGATCAACATTGTGGTAACTGCACAAAATATATAGCGTGTTGACAATCACGTTCTTGTGACGCACACTCCAACTGACTCCTATCCGTCAATAATTCAGTTTCATCTGTCTGTATTAAAGTGCATCAATATGTGAAACAATAAACAATTAAAGTTTCATTTGACAATAGCTAGAGTAAAACGAAAAAGAAGTTTATAATATTTCATCTGTTGACCAGTCAGACTTCATCAGGGAAATGAGGTGTGTGGTAGGTACATTTTGTAGGTCAGCGTGACATATTGATGTGGCAGTGTATAAGCTTGGTGTGCCATGCTCAATTTTCCACCGAGAATTAACCTAAGTATTTAAAGGAAGAAATCTGAGCTTATGTCTTCATTCCAAATCCTTCTGGTAAATTGTTTTTGCGGATTTGCAATTTATATGATAACGTTGCGAATTTGCTGCATATCATGTGAATCATGCAATAACGTGAATCATATCTGGGTCTCTGTGGAAGACGACCTTTACTTCAGGTGTGTGATGTGGCCTTTCCACGCGTCCCTGAGAGTGAAACAGCCTCTGGTTTCCCAGGAATTACTCCTTCGGATATGAAGGATGAGAAATTCAGTTTTAATGTGGTCAAGAGCGTATGTAATTCTTTGGGCGCTCTTTACTATCAAAATAAGAAGCTTCGCGATCTCATTGAATCAATCAACAATTTACACAGAAGCAGTAGCGTTCCATTGTTGCTAAAATGTTGAAAATTGTACACACATTAAACAATTAACTTACCTTTAACTGAAAGGCAATAATTCCGTGGCATTCCATCCTGACATTTAAACGCGTTAAAACTGTCTTGATCTCAAAAAAATTATTTTAGCTCAAATTTCAGGAGGCCACTCCTGTGTACTGGTGAACTGGGTGTCAACGCTCTGAGCTGCCGTCGCGTTCTTTGCGGGGGGTCTCACGGGTTAATCAGCTTGATCAAGACGTAGAATTCTCAGTTTTGTCGATTAAAGCGTTCCCGTTCGAGAATAAATCCTAAATCGTTTTTTAAAAGCTAATATTAGTGCGGTTTTTCTTCTTGGCGCCAGTGAAGTCTCAGCCTTCTAAATATTTCATAAAGATAAATCGATAAGGTGAATTGCCGAGATCAGCCTATTACACAACCAGATTTTACTGGAATATTTAGCTCCTGTTACATCGTTATTTTTTATATGCCATGGTAGCATAAAATCAGTGACTCAGATAAAATTCCCCTTAGAATCCTTCATTATTTTTGTTTCTTTTTAGTTATAGTTGCTTTTTTTTAAATTATTATTTTCTTTAGGTAAAACCTGAAGTCCAACATATTATTTTGGATTCTAGGAATAACTGAACTCTTAGCATCGCCTAAGAAAATTGATCGAAAACGGGAACAAATTCAGTCTTGCTGTAGTGCTTATTTAGGTGAAGACAGTTCTTAACTTAAAAGCTTTAGATTTAATGTTATATGTTAGATGTTCTTTCTCAGGAAATTTAACAAATGCCTCTGACATCAACACGTACATCAGTTGTGCTGACGAGATTGTGTTAGCTGTGACAACCCCGGAGACATCGGTGTGCACAGTTTCCCTTTTTTCCAGTGGTCTCGGCAATATGGCGTCGTCGGACGGGACGTTGTATTGTCTGTGCCGACAACCTTATGATGAAAAACTCTTCATGATAGAGTGTGATGTTTGTAAGGACTGGTTCCATGGAAAGTGAGTATATTTAAGAATTTCTTGAGTGAGTTTCAGTGTTGACCGTTATTCAGTAGTCTCACAAAATAATAGTCAATAAGCAAGTTTCCCAGGGTCAGTCTCAGAGAGAAGACAATACTTTGTTTGGCGAATTTTCAAATGGTCCGTCGTGAATAAATTCCACGCTTGAAACAGTCAATATTTCTGAATACTGAAAAGGCTCTTGTTTTATCTGTGTTTCCATTCTCATAGATAGCGTGTTTACCATAAAATACTCTAATAGAAATAAATATTATTTATTAATAAATTAATAAGAAGCACAACATAAATAATATATACGATAATAATCACTTATTTTGTTGACTTGAACACCCATTGATGTCTTTAATCACCATTTAAAACAGTTAATTCAGAGAGGTAATTGATCAGCACAGTCAGTATATGGTGTACCAAAGTAACAATCTTCAAAAAGGTGATAGAAATACGGTTTGAATGTGATTTATACAAAAAAAAAAAAAAAAAAAAAAATTATACGTCAGATAAGATCTAGTTTAAACAATTATAATTATAATTTAAATTTTATCACATGCTTAATATTTTCAACTAGGTGTGAGTGTGTATTAAAACTGTGTATGTATCAGGAACACCAGGCCTCAGATATAGAGTTATATTATTGTCCTAAATGTGAGTGTGTGTATATATGATATCTGTGTGTTTTCTATCTTCAGATGTGTCAACATTCAGGAACACCAGGCCTCAGATATAGAGTTATATCACTGTCCTAAGTGCCAGCCACTGCGAGGTCCACTGCTGTGTAAGTACACTGATCATGTCCAGCCAGTCGCTGAATTATTTAATACTGGGCTTTGCTTTTTCTGGGTTATTTTCAGTTTTAAAACCAGGAATAAGTTTATAGATTTGATTATACGTTCTTTGTTATTATTCAACCTGGTTCACTCTTCTAACTGAACTGAGATCATTCTTGAGAGAATTCTAACATTTTGTCTGATTAAAAGATAAAGGGCAAAAGTTTATGAGATGTAATGGACAATTCTCCCAGTAGTTATCTGTTTGGGAAGGGGGGTGGGGCAAGTTATTACAATATGTGGTTATGTTATATATTTCTATATTTTAGTAAAGAGAAGGAGGAACTGGCACAGACACGACTACACAGAAGATGACGAAGACACTTCCAAGGTAGTAGATATGCCTCAAATTAAATTGAAAATTATGTTTTTGTATTTACATTTTGAAAAAAGAGGAATATGTCCAAAAGATATAATTTAAAAAAAAAATGAAGAGCAGAAATATAACAAATGTTCAACAAACCCTATGGGGACTTTATGATATTTTAATACTTATTTAAATCCATTATCTCATAATATTTAGAAAGTTTTTGTTGTTACAGGGAGTGCAAACAGGGACTGTTGTATTTGTTAAGGAACTGAAGAGCAGGACTTTTCCTAGGTAAGATTGTAGAAACATTTCCTAGGTAAGGGTGTGGAAACATTTCCTACGTAATGGTGTAGAAAGTTTTCCAAGGCAAAGGTGTAGAGAAACGGGGCAATTATTATTGATTTATTTGTGATTAGTGCATTGGTATGCCTGGTGAATGATTTTTTAAAAATTGTTTTATTTTCCCTATCACATGTAAATTATCATTGGCATGTGGCAAAGCATAACTAAAAATGAGAATAACTTCTGTATGTTCAAATCACCTGTAGCATAAAGATTTATGTCATCTAAACTTCTGTGTGTGTCTTTCAGTGCTGAGGAAATCCCCATAGTAAAGCTTCAGGGTCATGAGTTAACACAGAAATACCTGGAGAAGAACGACTTTGATGTGCCAGTCCTTGTAGAGAGAAAGGAAGGACTAGGGATGACAATACCACCCTCTAACTTCACTGTACAGGATGTAGAAAACTACATTGGTAAACTCATTTTCCAGTGTTTCATATTTTGGAATGGTAAAAGCAATATTACTTGATACTGTATACTTTTTGCAATTTGAAGAGCACAGCAGTCGTTTTTGTTAACTCACTAGTAGAGTTAAATAATACTACCCATAAATAGCTATTGTAATAATATGTTTTCATTATAGAAGGCCTTTACCCAGATAACAAACTTCCAATTATGCGTTTCAATGCTAGACATTTTTTTAAGTCAACAAACCGAGTTCTTATTACAGAGTCTTTACTTGTAAAACTGGTAAGAGTTATATGGTTGATATACTGCTTTCTACTACAGGGCTCATAATACAGTGTCTACACTTATAGTGCTGGTAAGAGTTATATATGTATTGGTTTCTACTATAGGGCCCATGAGAGAGATAGATGTGATAGATGTTTCCAGACAAGAAGACTACAAAATGCTGTTAAGAGAGTGGACAGAGTATTACAATAGCCCTAACAGACAGAAAATATTCAATGTTATCAGCCTTGAGTTCTCAAATACAAGGTAAATTACTTCATCTTTCTCCCGTGTTCTTATATTAGGAATTGTATAAAAACTATCATGATTTAAAACCTATCATCTTATGTTGAATTTCAGTAACTTTAAATTTTCCCTGCATTTTTTGTGCTATGATATTAGAGAAAGCTATTAACTAACTAATGTTCATAACTATTATAATAAAAAGATTATATTCCTCTGAATTCCAGTCTCTCCTTGTTTTGCCTTCTAATATCTTGTAAAAAGAAATATTTTCAAACAGTGTTAAATACCCCCCTACCCTTATCCTTCCAGGTTATCAGAGCTAGTGGTCCCCCCGCAGCTGGTGAGAGAGCTGAGCTGGGCACACAACCTGTGGCCTGAGCAGGTGCCTGAAGACTCCACCATCCCGAAACCAGAGGTCCAGAAATACTGCCTGATGGGGGTGAAGGACTCCTATACAGACTTCCATATTGACTTTGGTGGTAGCTCAGTCTGGTATCATGTGTTCAAGGTATGATCAGTTATGATATAACTGGTGTTAGTCTTCAAGCTATTATAAGTACTGTTGCATCTTTAACTGTAAACATGACACCAAAGTGCAGAGTGAAGATATTTTTGCATTTCTCAACTTCTTTCCAAAATTTGTATTTTATTTTGATGTGCAAGACCTGCTATAAATAACTATCCAAAATTAAATTAAGTTGAAGCAAACAGAATTTCTTAATTTTTTTTCTTGGTTTCAGGGAGAAAAGATCTTCTACTTAATCCGCCCGACCCCTGCCAACCTGATATTGTATGAGAACTGGCTGTCTTCCTCCAACCAGAGTGAGATGTTCTTTGGTGACCAGGCTGATGTGTGTTACAAGTGTGTGGTACGCCAGGGACAGACGCTCTTCATCCCCACGGGGTGGATCCACGCCGTCTTCACGCCCATTGACTCTCTTGTGTTTGGAGGAAACTTCCTTCATAGCTTTAACATAGGATTGCAATTACAGTAAGTCATATTATTAGGATATTTTTTGGTATTGAAAAAATGTTTCCATAGTTGCCTTTAAAAGCCTGGATTTAGAGTCCAAGCCAGTGCATATTGTAGAACAGTAGACTAATGGTTGACTGTCTAACCTCTGCAGGGTGTATGAGATAGAACGACGGGTGAAGACTCCCAGGAAGTATATGTACCCTATGTTTGAGACCATCCACTGGTACGCAGCCAGACATATCCAGGAGCAGCTCAAAGGTGAGGTACACTGGGATACACTACTCTCACGACACTGCCAGGAGGTGTAGTTTTACTGTTTCAGTACAAGTGGCTCTCTACACAGGAGACTGCAATAGGTTATAGTTTTACTTTACTTTATAGAATTCTCTGATGGACATGTTAACACTGGTATGCAGTGCTGTAACAGGAATTTAAATTAGGAATCTCATTATATATTGCTTATTAATTGTGAACTGTTCTTAATAAATAATAATAAATGAAATAGAAAAGTTTTATAACATGTTTTATAATTCTGTGTAGATTTAAATGAAGAAGGTAAGAAGCCTTCAGAACACTTGCTGCAGGGTGCCAAGGCTTTGGTGCAGCATCTTAAAGGATGGACACAGAAGAAAGAGGTGGGTGTATGAAGTATTCTGGAACTTATTTTTTTTGACTTGCAAGAAAAAGGAAAGAATTTAAATAAAATAATTTATTTTGTAAGTTCTTAAGTCTGTGAAAACACAACATCTAATGAGATCATCTAATGAGATTGTGTTGGTTTAAAACATTTTGACATAATTGTATAGTAATTTCAATATTTGGATTCATATATATTTTATAAATAAGGGCACATGATATTAGAATATTTAATGTTTTTAATGCCCACACAGATAGCAAATGAAGTACTAGTAAGTTTGTTTATTTCTGGATTTACTATTGTATGGCTGTAGCAGCATGATGTGGCATGTCTTTGTCATCAATAGAGATTCCTGTTAATATCCTGATAAACCTGTGTGTATTCCTGTCCGTCATTACACTGGATGTATATATAAAATTATATGTTTTATTAAGCTTTGGAATTCTTTGTTTGTACAAATAATGATTACAGAAATCATATTGTAGAAAAAAAGGTTTTTTGAACATAATAAATAAATACTAAAATAAATAATTTTATTGATATTTTGTGTGGCTTGACTTGTCAGGTTAACTTGTGCAGTGGTTCAGATGAAATGTTAATATAATGAGGGCAACATACCAGTATGACTGAGATGACACGTTTAAAATATTTCAGAATGTTAAAAGTCATCTTGACCATGTGCCAGAGCAAATCCAGTATGGAAAACTGATCAAGGAGTTGGCTAAAGAAATCAAACATTCAGAGGTAGGTATAGAAAACTGATCAAGGAGTAGGCTAAAGAAATCAAACATTCAGAGGTAGGTATAGAAAACTGATCAAGGAGTAGGCTAAAGAAATCAAACATTCAGAGGTAGGTATAGAAAACTGATCAAGGATTAGGCTAAAGAAATCAAACATTCAGAGGTAGGTATAGAAAACTGATTAAGGAGATGGCTAAAGAAATCAAACATTCAGAGGTAGGTATAGAAAACTGATCAAGGAGTAGGCTAAAGAAATCAAACATTCAGAGGTAGGTATAGAAAACTGATCAAGGAGATGGCTAAAGAAATCAAACATTCAGAGGTAGGTATAGAAAACTGATTAAGGAGATGGCTAAAGAAATCAAACATTCAGAGGTATGTACAGAAAACTGATCAAGGAGTTGGCTAAAGAAATAAAACATTCAGAGGTATGTGTGGTACTCATGAAAGGTGAAATATTCTATGTCTGATTCATTGACAATTATTAGTGAGTAGTGACAGTTTAATAGGACTGTGAGGTATTTCTTATGCATACATACATGAAACATTGTTTTAAACTAGCTAAAATGAACAAAATAGTGGATTGATTAGAAGAAAAAATATTAAAATTTTGCAGAAACCAGGAACAGGCAAGATGCGATCTCAGGGAAGAAAAAAGAGGAAAACCAAGCAGATGGCACATCTAGATGTTCTGGAAAAACACACACATGAAAAACTGCAAGAACTGCAGACACAGGTAAGAACATGAGAAGACTTATAAAAATATTGATCTAAATGATTGTTCTTCATGACAATTCTTTAATCTATATTTATTCCTTTTAAAATGCCCATTAGCTAATGATCCTTGCAAAAGATTGCATGTTGTTCTAAATGATTATTTTTTATGACAATTATTTAATCTCTATATATTCCTTCAAAATGTCTGTTAGCATATGGTGATTGTAAAGAATTTAGGAAATCCAGATTACAAAGTAATTTGAAACCTTACGTTATACTTGGTAAATGTTTTATATAAAAAATGGGGGAAAAAGACATTCAGGGGGTATATATCAGTAAAATGAAGGCTGGGAGCTATTGACATTTTACTATATGATTGCCTGACTCCCCTCCCTTTACTTTCAGCCTGATCTCCCAGCTAACCCGTCCCTGAAAATGAGACTGCCACAAAGTCTGATGTCTACATTTATGATTGTCTCACCTCTTACTCTTACTTTCAGCCTCATCTCCTAGCTAACCCATCCCTGAAAATGAGACTGCCACCAAAGTTTGATGTCTACATAATATGATTGTCACACCTCTTACTTTCAGCCTGATCTCCCAGCTAACCCATCCTTGAAGGTGAGACTGCCAAAGTTTGGTGCTTACACTGCTCCCCCTGCCACGTCAGAGAAAGACGCTGGCACCACACTGAGGCTGAAGGTGTCCAACGGGAAAATAGTCAGGTGGGTTGAGCAGAGGAAGAGACGAGTGAGAAATAGACCCTAGGAACTGATAATTGAGTGACTTTTCTAACAAGAAGTCATTCTAACAAAAATCATGTTCAGATTTTTTTGTATTAGCTTTTGTTCTTACGATATTTGGCTTGTGAAACTTTTGGCATTCGTACTATGTTTTTAAAATTTTGATAAATTAAGTGTTAAGTTTTTACCTGACAGGGACCAGTCTTGACAGCATTAATATTTAAGGTATGTTATTGCTGCTGGCCTCAGCTCAGTATAATAACAATGCACCACTGGTTTTATCATTGTTAGTGGTGCCAGTGGTTCCCCAAAATGCACCAGTAGTAGATGTGGTGCCCCAAAATGCACCACTGGTTGTTGTTATCATTGTAGTGGTGACACTGGTTGTTGTTATTATTGTAGTGGTGACACTGGTTGTTGTTATCATTGTAGTGGTGCCAGTGGTGGCAGTGGTGCCCCAGGAAAGTTTCAGCCGCTGGCCAAGGAAGAAGAGGACAGTGACGAGGACAACCTGGTGGTTGATGAAAATCCGGCAGCTAGCTCACGTAGTGGAGGACTCAAACTGAAACTTTCTTGTAAGTTAACAGATCTAGAGGTCCTTTCTTCATGAGAGACAGTGAATAGAACTTGTTTGAAATATTGTAAATTCAAACCAAAACTTTCTTTAAATAAACATCTGTATATATGATTGAACTTAAAATCAGTTAATAAATAAATAGATAGGCAAAGAGATAAATGATTCTGAGTCAACTTGAAGTATATTTATTTCTTTCTCTTACAGTTACAAATAAATCATTACAAGAACTCTCAGGGAACTCCCACCTGTCAACACAGGAAGCAGAAAAGACCAAGCCCAAAGATGAAGTGACGTCCCCAGAACGGACGGACATCCCCACTATACGAGGTGGTCTGAATGGCAGCATAGCAGACATCTTGGAGGCCAGTGGGTACGGCACAGAGACGGACTTTAAGGTGGACCAGGAACATCTCGGGTAAGTGAGGGGGAAAAAACATGGATAGTACACAGCACACTTATATATCAGCACTTACTTCTTCTTACATTGTCATTATTAAAATTTTATCATTTCATTGTAGTAGTCAGAGTGCCTCCCCTACCATGAGGGATGCTATTCAGGGAGATATGTTATTATGAGAATTTTATTATTACATTGTAGCAGTCAGAGTGCCTCCCCTACCATGAGGGATGCTATCCAAGGCATGCTGTCTATGAGCAGGATAGGGGGGCTACAGCTGGGGGGGTCCGCCAACCTCAGCGGTCATCCTCTGGTCATGTCAGACAAGAGGAGGAAGAAAGGAAGGATTTTTAGTGACGACACGGGAGAGAAGATGAACACTTGTTTTAAGGATGAGGAATATGGTATGTGAGATGTTTTGAGGGTGAGGAATATGGTATGTGAGATGTTTTAAGGATGAGGAATATGGTATGTGAGATGTTTTAAGGATGAGGAATATGGTATGTGAGATGTTTTGAGGGTGAGGGATATTGTATGTATGATGTTTTAAAGATGAGGAATATGGTATGTGAGATGTTTTGAGGGTGAGGAATATGGTTTGTGAGATGTTTTGAGGGTAAGGAATATCGTATGTGAGATATGTAAGAAATGAAGAGTGATCAGTTTTAAGTCTGTTCAGGATTTGTAATTTAAATAGTAATTTAAAAATTAAAATATGACAGCTGACATAACAGAGTTATGGCTATAATCTGTTAGTGTATAAAAGTGTCACATTGAGTTGTTTTACTATGAAGTATTTATTATCATTTAAGAAGTAGCTCTCTGATATCAAGCTCCCTAACCATGAAGTATTTTTATTTATATATTATGTTATATTCAGTCTACCCGACTCTGGACCTGTCAGAAGATGAAGATGAGTATGTATTTAAGCCAAGAGGCCGACAGAAGAAAGATGAGACGTGGAACCCTAAAGGTAGGAAAACTTATCAATAATCTTCCAAATATGGAGACATTGGGTAGAGTTGTAGTGATTTAATATCAGAGTTATTACTACAGTTCACTCCACTCTGTCAGTTCCCAGCGGCTGTGTTCAGACCAATTCCCTGGTTTACTTAGTATGTGTTATCTGTTGGTTTATGTTTGAGGTGTTCAGTTCTTCCTCCAATACACAGTCAATAACACTGGGGCACCTGTTCATAGCTAATGCTAATCTTGTTATACCAGTCAGAGGCTGCTTGGCCTGCTTATTGAGTTCTACCAGGATAACAGTGTGACGTACATTTGCTGTCCACTTCCCAGAGGCACTGATGTCATCTGTAGTGACCGTCTGGAGTTCTAGGCAGCAACAGGAACAGCAGCTAAATCAAGCCAGTAGATGGAGACACTGTCACTACTGGTTCAAGATGTCTGCTACAATCAAAACACACACAAACACACACGCACACACACACGCACGCACACACACACACACAGGTGGCTGGTAGCCAGCAATGTTTATTTGTGTACTTTCATGACAAGATTTGTTGTCACCTGAAAGAAGCTTGAGGATCTTGCTCTGTTTCTTTTTCTTCTTCTTTTTATTATTATTATTATTATTATTATTATTATTATTCCAGCGCGGCTGGCCCCCAACTGCCCCAAGCCAGAGCGTCCCCCCAGGGAAGGGTCCAGGAGAGAGTCTGTAGAAAGTGGACTCGCAGCAGCAGCAGCAAAACTTGCTCAGAAACCTGTAAGTCTGCAGACTGAAAGAACATCAAGTCCCAACTCCTGGCAGGATGAAGTGTATAAAAAATTTATACTTTGTTTTGAAATGAAGGCAAAAGAAATATCAATACTTTCAGTCAAATATCCACAAGTTTTGCCTTGTTTTATCTGTTATCTTGTAATATATCAATTTTTCAATTTCAGAAACAAAAAAGACAGTACATCCGTAAGAAACCTCGTCTTGATAAATCTCTCAGCCAATCTCACAGTGGCTTCCATTATGAAGATGCTCAGCCAGGGCCTTCTGGAGTGAACTTGTCCATTAGTGCTCCAGGTTAGGGGCCTCCTTGTGTGTGTGTGTGTGTGTGTGTGTGTGTGTGTGTGTATGTGTGTGTGTGTGTATGTATGTACACGTGTGTGGGTGTGCGCGTGTATGTGAACCTGTCCATTTATGCTTCAAGGGAGCCAAGTGAGTGCTTGTGTGTGTGTATTTTGTTGTGTTAAATGTGTTTGGTTTGTTGTGTTTTGTTGTTTATCAGTATGAGGTGAGTGGAACAGAGATATATAATGTTCTAAATGTTGAGTTTTTTTGAACACCGCTAGTTTGTGAAAGAGCTGTAGCTTAACTTTGTGCTCATCATTCCAGTCTTCACAATTAGTATTATTTAATTCTCACTTCATTTGTTGTATATTTAAGCACAATTCTATATACTTGTATATGTTAATCCTGTTGTTGTTGTATTTGTTAGCCTCCGTCCTTCAGAGTGGTATGAAGAGAGGCAGAGAACCTATGAGTCCAACTAAGTGTGAGTAATGGCGGACTTTTGTATACATGTATACTGGGTACACACACACACGTGCTGATTGTACACGTGCTGATTGTACACCCGTGCTGATTGTACACACACACGTGCTGATTGTACACACACACGTGCTGATTGTACACACACACGTGCTGATTGTACACATGTGCTGATTGTACACCCGTGCTGATTGTACACACACACGTGCTGATTGTACACACACACGTGCTGATTGTACACCCGTGCTGATTGTACACACACACGTGCTGATTGTACACATGTGCTGATTGTACACACACACGTGCTGATTGTACACACACACGTGCTGATTGTACACATGTGCTGATTGTACACCCGTGCTGATTGTACACACACACGTGCTGATTGTACACACACACGTGCTGATTGTATACCCGTGCTGATTGTACACATGTGCTGATTGTACACACACGTGCTGATTGTACACCCATGCTGATTGTACACACACACGTGCTGATTGTACACATGTGCTGATTGTACACACACACGTGCTGATTGTACACCCGTGCTGATTGTACACACACACGTGCTGATTGTACACACACACGTGCTGATTGCACACACGTGCTGATTGTACACACACACGTGCTGATTGTACACATGTGCTGATTGTACACACATGCTGATTGTACACACGTGCTGATTGTACACACACACGTGCTGATTGTACACACACACATGCTGATTGCACACACGTGCTGATTGTACACACGTGCTGATTGTACACACACACGTGCTGATTGTACACATGTGCTGATTGTACACACATGCTGATTGTACACACACGTGCTGATTGTACACACACGTGCTGATTGTACACACACACATGCTGATTGCACACACGTGCTGATTGTGACTCTTTTTATACACAGTACTTGTTATTTACAATGCTTTTATGTTCACTCAGAGTGTAAGTTTTGATAGTGATCATAAGTCCGTCACCCTGAGCTTCAGAGATAACTTGCCACTAACCTCTTCACTATAGCCTATCTTCATCGTGTCAAGTTACCTCTGACGAAAATAGTTTGACCTAGTTTAGATAAGCTAATCGAATCCATGTTTCAAATTTTTCACCAAAGTTTGGTGAAAACGCTGATTGGTTGACCATCAATCGGCAATCCTCGGCTGATTCCACAAGCTCCATACTAACAACAAAGTTATTGTCGAGTGCGGAGACATCCGAGTAGTTCCGAGTGCATAACCGTACACAAAGAAAGCATGGCGTCTCCTACGAGTGACTTCGTAAAATAATGTGTTAAGTTATCTCTTGATTCTTTGCAAAATATGAGTATATCGGAATTGAAACCAGAGCAGTTTGAGGCCCTACATCATTATCTACTGAGGGATGATGTATTTTGCGTGCTGCCCACAGGTTACGGCAAGTCCCTGATATTCAGCCTTATCTTTGATTGGTCCGGATTTGAACAAAGCGCGCTTTGACTCGTTCGCGTTCATTGGCTAGATAGTTCAATGAGTCATTGAGTGCGGGCTTTAAATTTGATTGGCGGGCGGCGGGGGCTATCGAATGTGGTCAGAGGTAACTTGACACGATGAAGATAGGCTATAGTGAAGAGGTTAGTGGCAAGTTATCTCTGAAGCTCAGGGTGAAGTCCGTGGGATCATATGTTGATAATTGTAAGTTATTTTGCATGTCTTGCATTCTTTTTCTTCCAATGATTTCCATCATGCAATTTTTCAATTCCAGCAGCCAAGAAACCAAAGAAAGGCCTGGCTACAGCCAAACAGCGTCTGGGAAAAATTCTCAAAATTCACAAAATAATTCACTGAGGGTTCCAGCCTTCAGTGCCACTCCTGGCTTTTATTTGTTTTGAAACTCAGGGTCATGGCTGCATGGTTCACTGCAGCACAGTGTGTAGATAGTGTATGTATGGTATTAACTGAGCCTGCCCCCCCCCCCCCCCCCCCCCCCCACACACACTGGAATGTGTTACAAGGGGGGAGATGGTTTGCAATATAATTTTGTGTAATATTTATTTTAGTGGCTTGAGTTACAGTTAGTGATTTAGATACTGTTGAACTAGGTTGGAGTAAAATGTAGTCATTTAATCTACCTTTATTACCTGTATTATTTAATAAGTAACAATCAGTTTAAGTTAGCCAAGCTTACTTTTGTGAAAGACAAAGAAAAATATCATTCTTTTAATACTTTAAAATCCTTATAAAGATGCCATCATTTTTTTAGTTATAAATATACATTTTGTCCTGTGAGTGTGGTAAGTTTTAATATGGTTAAAGTAGCTGGTTAATAACATTGTGAAATGTGTAAAATAAAGCCTTGTCTTTTAATGAGCTTCTGCTTATTTTTTGTATTTTATTGTATAATTTTTGATTAAAGATATTTATTTTGATTCTTGTTTCACAACAAAATGGATGAAAAAAGCACATTGTGTTAGGAAGTGGAAGCAGGTTAAAGTGGAACTATTAAAAACCAGTTGTATTCATGTCATTTGGCAGCTGTCTTCAGCACTGCAGTGCATGACTGCATAGAGAAGGCATTGCAACATGGTCTCTTATATTAAGATTTGTGCCAGATCAAACAATTTTCAAAATGTATGAAGTTATACCATTTGCTGCTGATAAAGAAGAGTTCAGTTGGTGTGTCAGTAGACTTTGAACTATTTGATTGATTTTTCAGACTGTTTGCAATATACATGTTTTAGTATGTTAAGTTATCATCCTGTCTTACTTTGTAAATAAGTATGTATTAATAAGTATATATATATTATAATACTTATGTACTTAATATTTATTATCATCATTATGTTATCATTCAGCAAGATACCTTGGTCAGGATTTCTTTTGTGAATGTGGATTTCTTTTATTAATGTGGTTAGTTTGTTACATATATAAACAATGTCAAAGTTTAGGACAGGATCCTAGGTCTGGGCATGTAGTTTAGGATGGGATCCTAGGTCTGGGCATGTAGTTTAGGATGGGATCCTAGATCTGGGAATGTAGTTTAGGATGGGATCCTAGGTCTGGTGATGTAGTTTAGGATGGGATCCTAGGTCTGGTGATGTAGTTTAGGATGGGATCCTAGGTCTGGTGATGTAGTTTAGGATGGGATCCTAGGTCTGGACATGTAGTTTAGGATGGGATCCTAGATATGGGGATGTAGTTTAGGATGGGATTCTAGGTCTGGAGATGTAGCTTTGGTTTGTCTGTTGGAGCACTGAATGTCACACACGTTGCTCTTTCATATTTTGGTTAAGGGTTTAATATTTTGTATTCTTAGAACTTTTTAATAACCCTTTTAGAAACTTAAGAAGTAAAGGATTGATCTGCCTGCAGTTAAATCTGGTAGCTGCCTCTGCTCAGTCTCCCTGTTTGGGTTGCATATCCAAAATGTTTGTATAATTTTAGTATAGAAGAAGTACTGATGCAGGGTAAGCAGAGTATTGATCACTGCCTGCAGACATTAGGCCCAGCATTGTAGGCTTTTGTTAGCAGTAGGAGAACAGGAAATGAAATATTCTGGACCTAAGATGTTATTTATTACTTGTATGGTTGCTTTTCTGCTTTGTCTTCTTAAGAATCTATTTGAAAATACAAAAACCATTCTAAGTCACAATTTATAGTAGTAACTATAAGTTACATTTAATAAAAAGAATGACTGCTGAAAAATCGAGTTATGAAGAGATTACTATCTCAGGCAGGAATCTTCTTTGTTTGCTCACTGGTGACATGTGGTTCAAACAATGCTCCATTAATTTTTTTTTGTGTGTAAACATTGATTTTGATGATGGCTGTCTATTTATAAAGGTAACATATCTGAATTTAGAGAAGAGATAACTATTTGAACAGCAGGAGCTGTGTACTGGTTTACTTTTTCTACTGCGATGACAGATATTTGTAAGATATTGATGTTTACAGTTTATGTTGGCCTGTACATAGCATGTAAATATATTTCTGATTTGACTTTTAAAACTGTCAGCTGTCTCTTTTTAATTCAAAGTATACTTTATATGTTAATGCTATAAATAATTTCAATATAAAAAAATCCAATAAGAAATACTAGTAAGGGTTTGATCAGCCAGCCAGTATAAGGCACTCAAACAAAAACAAAGGCAGCATTCTCAACTTTAAGTGGGCTAAAGATGGCTCAGTGTTTGATTTATTAAAGAAACATGTTCGTTTTGTTTTCCTTTATGGAACAGTAACATTATCAGTGCTCACCTTGAATTATAAGGGGATTATACACAAAACTAGGACTGGTAAAAGTGACCATATGAGTTCCAATTTGCCCTCACATATGTCATTATACCTACACATGTATATATGTACATTGTATTTTTGTATAATCAGTGTTTTCATGGCAGGAAATTGGAATTTTTCAGTTTTTAGGTGGAATTATTTTCTTGTGGCTTATCTCAGCATTTATTTAGCGTGACACATAGAATACTGTCTGCCATTTTGTTTCTGGCATCAGGTGGTTACTGGTTTACAAGGTAATCTTGGTGAAAGCATAGGAAGGATGTAAGCATTCAGGATTTCAATACTTGTTAGCTCTGCTGATAAGTTTTTGTTTGTTTTCTATGAAAATAGTGTTTCACTTTGCTTGTAAAAGGGTAAAACTTTGTTTTTCCACTGAGTGTTTTTTGTTAATGTATAATATGTAATGAGGCAAGATGATGGGTTCAATGCTTGTATGCAGTATTTCACCCCAAATGAAATCTTTTAATAAATTTGTATAAAGAAAGAAAAAGACTGTTCTAATGTGTTTTTTAAATTTCAATGATAACACACTTGTGATGCATCATTTAACTCAACTAAAACCTTGGAAAAAAATTTTCAGAAATTAGAGCAGTATCTTTGAAGTATATGTATTTACTTACAGTACATTACTTAACCTGAAAAAATCAAATCTTAATGTAGCATCATATACCAGTGATAAGGAATGCCGTGCTGTCAATTGGTCACTTACAAGTTGCAACAGTTTTTCTTCATAGTTTCTGCATGTTAAAGTGATGACAGTTTAGTGAGGGGCCAGCGTGCACCCTATCAGCCTCTTTTCTACCACCCTGTTTAATGGAAGGTTTGTACCAATAAACTTCAAAGCAGGGCTATAAAATTTCCCACGTTTTTAAAAGTTGTTGGTGTGGGATACTGATTCTCACTAATATAAACTGCAAATTGGATTTCCTTTAAAACAATATAAAGTTCACTGGTTAGTGACTTTTCTACCATTATTCTCTCCTGGGTCTCTAGCCATATGCTTGCAACTCCCCTGATCTTTAAAACAACTTGGTGGTCTTTTCTGCAACAATTGTCCTTGTTTATCCCATCTCCATGCTTGTCTCTGTGGAAGACTGCTCAGTGCTGTGTTCATCCACTAGAAATGTGACAATGTGTGTAAGTAGCTGCTCTCAAAGTTTCTTTCACCTATGAACTTCATGCTGAGGGGTTATGATGACTTAAAAGTGGGAAACTTCTAAATTACATACCATTTTTAAACCTCAAAGCTTTAGAATTTTACTGTAGGTAAAAACTTTACACCAATATTTGCTTATAATTATTATAATCACAAAGTCACTATCATATTAAATGGTATAATGATCACTTTAACCACAACCAAAGAGGCTACGATTGCATTAAAATTATAAACGAATGTACTTAACAAAAATTAATATTGTCATAACCCAATAATATACAATATTGCTGTAAGTGGTCATGTATTAGCAGTTATGTCAAATGTGAAAAAAACAGACGAGCTACCTTCCAGGATTCTCTGCATCTCCTGCAGTGCCGTGATCAGCACGTGGAACTGCTTGCGGCGCAAACTCAACTGAAGGCAACAGGGAACAATGGAATAAGAATATTTCTTATGTCAACAGTAAATTTCACAAAACAGGATATGTATATCTGATAAGTCATGTACCAATACTGTCTCTTTGTATTCTTTATTTTATAGGTTAAATGAAAATACCCAGTGGCAGTAATGTTAGTGTTTAACCACTAGATGGCAGCAGCAAGGCAAGCAGGACACAACTTTAACTCTTAACATGTTAAAACTACATGTCAAGCATCAAGAATTAAACATACCTTTTGTTCCAGTGTTTCTTTTGTTTCCTTCAAGCTTTCCATTTCTTTATCCAATGCTTCAAGTTGTCTGAAGATCAAATTGTGTACATATTTGTATAAATCATTAAAATGTTCACTTTGCTGACTACCAATACCTACAGGAGACACTGACTACATATTTGTATAAATCATTAAAAATGTTCACTTCGCTGACTACCAATACCTACAGGAAACAAAGGCCTACAATTTATTAACAACTTATTAGTAAATTCTGAACACATACTACATACACAAGTGCTACATCATAACTACACACTACATACTCTTTACATACATCCTAAAACTTAATACAGATTAAACTTCATATAAAAACTGTAAAGTATCTTTTCTGGCAAGATTATCTGCAATAACAATGTCCAATATTGGCCACTATACTTTGAATTAAACAAGTCAGCAAAGCTGTCAAGAGTACAGACCAATAACAACTAGAGGATCAGAGAGGCGATACCGCCTCCGAATATTGTACCACCAGCTGGAGCAAGCGCATTCGTATAGACCCCCACATACACAAAATAAGGGACACATCCACCAGTTTTGTGCTTGACAAGCTGTAAAAATGCAATCAACAAGAATTTTTAAACTATTGCAAAAAATATATATGGTACAATCAAATTTAAGTTCTTCGTAAGGTAGGTCAAGGGTCAATTTCAAGGTCACAGTAAATTGCCAGTATATGACTTCCTATTCAAGTTCAAGAGTATTTATGGACCTATCTCTGTCAAGTTTGAAGTTAAAAGAGAAAGAAATTAGCAGAGTTCAGTTCATGATAAAAAGTAGGTCAAAGGTCAATTTCAAGGTCACATTTAGATTGCCAGTATATGACTTTCTATTCAAGTTCAATAGTAACTATGGACCTATCTCTGCCAGTTTTGGAGATAAAAGGAAAGCAAAATTTGCAAAGTTCAGTTCATGGTGAAAAGTAGGTCAAAGGTCAATTTCAAGGTCACATTTAGATTGCCAGTATATGACTTCCTATTCAAGTTCAATAGTAACTATGGACCTATCTCAGCCAGTTTTGGAGATAATAGGGAAGCAAAATTTGCAAAATTCAGTTCATGGTGAAAAGTAGGTTAAAGGTCAATTTCAAGGTCACATTTAAATTGCCAGTATATGACTTCCTATTCAAGTTCAATAGTAACTATGGACCTATCTCTGCCAGTTTTGGAGATAAAAGGGAAGCAAAATTTGCAAAGTACAGTTTATGGTGAAAAGTAGGTCAAAGGTCAATTTTGAGGTCACATTTAGATTGCCAGTATATGACTTCCTATTCAAGTTCAATAGTAACTACGGACCTATCTCAGCCAGTTTTGGAGATAAAAGGAAAGCAAAATTTGCAAAATTCAGTTCATGGTGTAAAGTAGGTCAAAGGTCAATTTTAAGGTCACATTTAGATTGCCAGTATATGACTTCCTATTCAAGTTCAATAGTAACTATGGACCTATCTCTGCCAGTTTTGGAGATAAAAGGAAAGCAAAATTTGCAAAATTCAGTTCATGGTGTAAAGTAGGTCAAAGGTCAATTTTAAGGTCACATTTTGATTGCCAGTATATGACTTCCTATTCAAGTTCAATAGTAACTATGGACCTATCTCTGCCAGTTTTGGAGATAAAAGGGAAGCAAATTTTGCAAAATTCAGTTTATGGTGAAAAGTAGGTCAAAGGTCAATTTTAAGGTCACATTTAGATTGCCAGTATATGACTTCCTATTCAAGTTCAATAGTAACTATGGACCTATCTCTGCCAGTTTTGGAGATAAAAGGGAAGAAAAATTTGCAAAGTTCAGTTCATGGTGAAAAGTAGGTCAAAGGTCACTTTCAAGGTCATAGTAAGATTGCCAGTATATGACTTCCTATTCAACTTCAATAGTAACTATGGACCTATCTCTGCCAGTTTTGGAGATAAAAGGGAAGAAAAATTTGCAAAGTTCAGTTCATGGTGAAAAGTAGGTCAAAGGTCACTTTCAAGGTCATAGTTAGATTGCCAGTATATGACTTCCTATTCAACTTCAATAGTAACTATGGACCTATCTCTGCCAGTTTTGGAGATATAAGGGACTAAATGTTATAATTTTGGAGTTACCATAATGTGCCTTAAATTTCGTACAGAAAAAATTAATTAAAATAAAGAAAATGTCATTTTGGTCAAAATTCTTGAAATAGGAGGTGCTCTGAAGTTTCAGAAGTTCAAATTTGATGAAATAATGTCATTTTTAAACACAAGTTGTCTGCTTTGCCAAGCCTTATGTTTTATTTTTCCAGAGTTCAAAATTTATTATCCATTACCGTACTGCACATTTTGCTTTTACCACCAATATGTACTTTTTGATACAGCGTAACTCGAAAACCGTATGGAATACAAAAAAACCGAGACCACCTCCAGTGTTGGGCTTTACATGCTCTACAAAATGCAAAAAAGAATGGGTCTCTAGCATTAACGGTTCCCGAATTAGAGACAGTTTTCAGTTTCGGTATCTTATGGCCGCTACTCCCGTGAAAATGCACCGATTGACCCCAAATTCATAAAGATGAAAGATGACCTGAAGGGTAACACCTTCCAATAATATTATTGGTTAATTCTGTGTGGTGTCTGAATAACAGGGCAAAAAAAATTTTTTTCGTAAAAAATTTCATTTTTTTGAAAATTTTGGCCCATTTGACCTTGAAGTAAAGGTCAAAGGTCAAATCCAAGGGTATATTTGAAATCTACACATGTGACTTTTGGAAAGCCGTCTATAGAAATTTTTCCCATAACTCCTTCCGTAGGGTAGATAATTAGCATTTAATTTTGCCAGTTTTAGACAAGGGTGCATTGTAATGAGTGCCACACCCAGACCCCAATACCGACAAAGCCCAAATTTTACGTGGAACGAGTTGAGATTATAGGTGACCTAAATCCATGAGATGGGTACGGGGGCCCTTACCGTCTAGGAGGAGAAGCGGTAACGGTAGCCGTCCGGCGGAGCCGGCGGAGCCAACGGAGCCGGCGGAGCCGGCGGAACGATCCGGACGGGACCGAAACCATGTGTACCGCCAGCGCTAACGCTGGTGGTACAATTATATCAATTAATGACACATAAAATACTTCATAATTACTAACTTCATTGTGTCTTTTCTGTCTGGGTGATCTGCTATAACTCTGGCCAAGGCATCATATTCTAAAAGATAAAGGAGAAAGATTCCACAAATATACTATTATGCAAAATGGTGACTGCAAAATTTTTTTTAATAGAATTTCATTTATCTACATTTAAAAGAAAATCATTTATTTCACATTTAATAAGAATCTCTTCCTTTTCACATTTTTTCACTCACGTTGTCGATTTCTTCTTACTCTCTTTGCTGTCTGCAACTCGTTCTTACATTCAGAGATTTTTTCTAAGGCATCTTGAATGCTGCTTTCTGGAATTGAAATAAGCCAGTACATAACGTATTAAAGGATACTATAAATGCAACATTTTTGATGTAATGATCACTTCTGAAATCTTTAAATGTTCTTCCCATTTCTAAGTTAAGGGAAACATCGTATCATATGCTGATACTAGAAAACCTGTAGAACAAGCACAAAACAATGAAAACCTCGAAACTCTGAGGTCAAACAACCTATTCTTTTATTCTGTCCTTGATAGTTCTCCTGTTCTTTGAGATTCATTCTGTGAACTATAACAGATTTTTCCATTGCCATCTCACACTGGGACAATGTGGCCAACATCCTCTGCTCTGTAGCAAGACTGGAAGTAGAACATCAGGCAATGATTAAATAGAAAACTATTTTTGATTTTAAACGTTTTGATTCATTTATCTTTAAGGATAGAATAATATTATAATGATTACATCAACTTGGTTTAAATGAAGAATTGATAACAGTTTAGAAGTGGTGCTTTAATTTTTATTATTTGTAACAGGACAAAACTAAGATTAGGGCATAATATAAATTATCAATTACATTTAAGCTTGTGAGTACATGTTTTAGGGTATGAACATCCAAATTTACACTTAAAAATGATAACTGCTGTAACAGAGCTGAGACAGCCAAACACAGTGTCTGTGAGCACCCAAATATAATCAGATGAAAACTAAAGAAGTGTTAAGAAAATTAAACATACCTTTCTTCTGGAGTGTCGTCTGTAGAGTTACACCATTTTATGAACATCTTTAATAAACTACCAATTCTACGGTCATCATTTCCTCCGTCTCCTTCAATCAAAAGTCTCTTGCGAATAATGTCATCTGAAAAATAAAACAGAACAACTCAAGAACTGCAGACATGACGTGATAAAGTTTATATGCTTCCATATCAGCCTAACGGATCATAAAATTCTATTTCTAAAGAAATCCATCCCGAATTACTTTTAAATATATGACCAATCATTTAGATTCGTCTTGTTGTGTTTTACTTCCCCGAGTGATACTGAAGGAGTCTTTACTCTTCACTTTAGCCTTTAGCCTTGCAGTCAATCAAGCCGACATTAATTTTCTTGTTAAAGATGAAACCGATGTTCGCTGTTCTAAACTGCTGGGCGTCTATGATACACCTGAACATATAACGAGGATCAACACATGCCGTTTAAGGTACACTTTCACCTATGAATCGGTTTTAAACAGAAACCCTCATGCGTACTCACCGTCAGTCGCCATTTTCAGAGAAATAGGTCAATACTACTTAGGCCATAGTCAAACAAAAAATTAAATTTGATAAAAGCAATATCAATTACAATAAATTTGGTACATTTTCGAATTATTTTCATCTTACAAAGTTGGGAGATTAATCGCAAATCGATGTCATAGACAAGATATACAGTGATTTAGTAAAGCGGCCCTTCCTTTTCCGGAAATAAACGGACTTGACGTCACGATCGGCTATACTCGGAATCAAAAAGCAACAAGATCTGCAAAATGGCGACTTTAGATGATAGTCCGTCGCTATTTGCAGGCCAACCTTGGACTGCTTGGGAAGAGAAAATTAAATCTAAAGGTGAGAATGTATCAATCACACATATATTTATTTTTTCTGTTAGTATCAGGAATGAGAGTTTCGTCTGAACGGTTTCTTTCACTGTCACTTTTGACCCAATTTCTGAGAAGGGATTTCCCATGCTTCTTTTAAAGTGCCTGTCAATTCAAACATCCTGTGTTTGTTTCAGGGGAGGACGACTCGGTGAAGCCAAAACGCGTAAATTGCGATGATACAGAAACAGTGAAGCTCAGGAAAGAAGGTGAGGAGTGCAGTGAACGAGTATTTTCCCTTGACAACAGTGTGAACTTGCCCTCTCGTTTCTTAGTGTGGGTCCTTCGTTACTCGGTCCCAGTCCACCTGAATGTCAAATATTCGCCTGTTATAAATATAATATTTTTATGCATCTGTCGATGTAATCATTATTTTTTAGAGAAAGGCCTTTCATACAAAACTGACAAGATGTATTAATGCATAAAACTATTGGCAAGGAAAATAGTTTGTTATCAGTTTGTTTGTTGTCAAAATTGGAGCACATGTTGTTCTTAGTCATTGTGATTAATTTTTCCTAGACTTACTCTATGCAATTAAACAATCAAACAATCAGTTTTATATGTATTTTAGAACTACATTCATGTTGTATAGTCTTATTTAATAACATTCTTATATGTCATGTGAAATCAATGCAAAGTTTATTTTTGAAACTGGAATTTTGAACCAATGACAGTCTATATACTGAAAGATTACACCCCTAAGTGATGTGGACAATTGCTATGAATTTTAACAATTTGTTTGACTGCAAGATTTAAAAATAAATTCTTTGTAAAAAAATTCAGATGTTTTACTCATTATACAGCTTTCATTTTAGATTTTACCAGCTGATAAATCTGTCAGTCTACATTGACTGCTGTCAGTGCTTCTCTTTCAGTATTGGCTTATAGTTTTATTTGTTTTTAGTTCATCACAATAGTTGGAAAATTAATTCATTTTCATATTTTGATTTCAAAAGGTTATGTACAGGTTGTAAAGCCAGTGTGAACTGTCCAGTTTAAGCAGTTTTGAAGGTTTTTGACAATCGTTTGATTTAAATATATATATTTATGCACATCAGCTTTCTTACATGCTAGTTTTTCTTCTTATCATGTAACATTTGCCTATTATCTTTCTAAGAAGCTTTCTGAACACCAAACTTGAACTAAAATTGTAAAATCTTTTATTGTTCACTACATTGTGTTCATATTTTATCACATTTGTTCTCATCTTTTTCTGTTCTTTTTCTTTTTTTTTTTTGTACTATGAAAGTTTGTCATGCATACATCATTAACATCAGCAGCAAAACTGAACTTCATCGGACATGAGTGCACCATAGTGATGTTTTAAAAATAGTGACTTATACTTAATATAATACAGAAAATACAAGATGCCTAGTTCTTGTTGTCCATTGGAAGTTTTATTTAGTGTTGTATCTCACCATCATTAAGTTTTAGACCTTTTCCAGATGAAGCAGAATACTTTGGCAGTATACTGTCCTTACGGGTTTGCTTTGAGAGATTGACAACTTAATGGCCTGGCTATTGTGTAAAACAGTCGCCTCATTGAGGGCTCTTAGCTTATCACAACTAAATAGATAACTAAACAACAGGAAGCAGACTTGTTGAGAGCTTGTGAAAGTGAGTCCAGCCCCTGTATTCTGCTACATGTGAGAACCTCTCATAGTGAGCTGGTGGAGACTGTAGTGTATAGCTTAAGTGACTGTCCCAGGTGAAATGGTCTCATTTGCCTAAAACATGTCTCAAATGAAACAGTTTGAATATGGAAGAATCAGCTGGTTTTCAGTTCTATATGAGCTAAGTACATTAGGAATGTAATATATAGGTCATTAATAGAAATTACTTATTATATGAATTAGTTTTCCTAAATAGTTGATTTATGTGACACATAGATCAAGAATAGAAATGACTGCTTATATAAATTAGTTTTCCTAAATAGTTGATATTAACGGGAATTATTTTGTAGAATGTTTGTCAGATAATTTTAACAGAATCTTATAACACCATCCAGTTTATTCTTAAAATAGAATAATTTGATAATTTCTTGAACAGTATCAAACTTAATTTGTTTGATGCTTGCATTCTATTTACATATGCTGTTGGCAAAGCAGTACAGTGTAATAGAAAGTGTTAATAGGAATTCACATCATTTGAAAGGGTTCTGTAATTGTTGGTAACCACAGAGTTTAAATTTTTCACCAGTTAAGGTACTGATGGCAACCAGCCATCAGGATATGAAGTATGATATCCTGAAAACTCAAACCAAGAAGCACCTCAAGGTATCAACATGGAATGAACACTTGTGGAATTCCCAGATATTGAAAGTGCCAAAACTAAGAACAGTGGGAGCCCCATGGACTATTATTGCCTGGGCATTGTCAACTTTTCAATAATTTTATGATTCTACCAAATACAATACAAATACAATTCTAATGCAGTTATTGAAAATGCATTTTAAAATATATTTGAAGATGTATTTTGGAAAATGTTTTGATGTCAGATATGTTTCTCTTAGAATTATCATATTAGTTTAATAATATATGTACCATTCATCTTTTGGTTGCAAATAGTATCATTATTATCGTTTACATGTAGGGGCTTAAGCTCTCTGATACACCCCAAACATCTAATGTGTCACAGCTTTCTTTTTATAATACTACTATTAATGACAAAACTTCTCATCTATACCTAAAACTTAACAGTTATCAGCCTTGGGGGAAATACTAAATCAGAGAAGAAAGTTTTCTAAGATTGGTGACTCCTTCATCTGCAGTGCATAGGCTGTTATCTGGGAGTCTTTTCAGAGGTCATTATGTTGCTGTGCTATGTTTCTTGGAATCTAATTCAGGTTATAAAGATTAAGTTATATATGCAGGATTTAGCACTTTTATCACAGTGGTTGTCAAGTATTGAAGTAGATTAAGCTATCTATCTTGTTATATAGGTTATCACACTTGGCATCTTTGTTGTATGGTGTGTGCGTGCGCACACACACACATACGCTAAGAGAGAGAGAAAGCTTTTTAAATCCTTCAAATTTCTCCTCTTATGAAAGCTCAGTCATGTATTAAGAATATACCCTTAGCGGAACTTCTTCTGTGTTGACATACCCAGTATATCTTGTCCCCAGTGAGGAGAATATGGACTGAATTCTAAATCCAAACATAATGGTTATTATATAATATAAATTGAGATGGCTAGATTAAAACTTTTTGGTATGACTTGACTGTTGTTCAATGAAATGTAAGTCAAGTTAAACAACTACAAAGGTCTAAGGTTTATTAACTGATTAGAAAATGGAAAATCTGTTTTGTGAATGTGGAGAATGTTTATTATGTTCATTTTATAGTACAGGTATCAGTTTGTATTATTACACAGCAACAGCTCAGAAATCAGGGAATGCTAGCTTGAGGAAAAGATGTATGTTGTCCAAAGAAAATGGAAACAGTTTCTAGCAAGCTTGCCAACTTGTTGTTCTTCTATATCATTTAATTTGTATTGACTAATATTTTAAGTGGTTTGAATTACACAATTTATTCAAATGAGCCCAACACTAGTAATGTATGAGGAATCAATCTCATATATAGAAATTTCCCCAGTGACATGTCAGAATGAGATCATAGCTGAGCATGCTCTTGTCAGGAGCTGGGGATAAAGAAGAGGAGATTCTTGCTTTGTATTGGAATTAACATGATGTAAATTGCATCCGACATATCAAGTAACTGCAGTGAAGTTGACTGAAAGTCTACCTGTGGGTGGTTTGTTGGCTTGATTTGTGTCTGGATGTTGATAATAGAATAAGAATTATCTGTATTTTTATACAATGTGAACAAGAGACATGTCTGGGAAACCTGAAATTCCAGTAAAACCACCAGAAGAGGGTGTCGGAGAAGTAATTAAGAAATTAGTACCTTCATACGTCTTTATCACTGAAAAATAGCTGATAGTCAACAGAAAAATCTTTTAAAAGTAGCCACTTTCCACCTGTTCTTGGGTCCTGTGTAGATGTGGCTGTGATAGATGGAGGGGGTTGTAAACTGACAGTTCATTTATTCACTACATAGCTGGCAGTGAGGTAACTGAATTATTAGGATGGATTTCCCTGGAAAAAGATACAAAAAGAGCTCACCATGGACATGGAAATGATATCTCTAGGGTGTTTAAGTTGTCAGAATTGGATGAAATTGTGTGTTTTCTGGAGGAGCTATTTGTCATGGAGAGATGTGTGTATCCTGGCACAGAGAGTGAGAAGCTGGATTAGTACACAATCAGGTCTCTGCTCAGGGAGGTTGTAGTGGACAAATTAATATTGACACGGTACAGGATTCTGGGGACAAACATTGTCAATCTAAGTGTAATGTTAGGCAAAATGATATTGTGTATTTTCTGTTCAGTTGCATGGAATGTTGGGATGTGCATGTCCTCTAATGAACTTTGGAGTCCTGATGTGAACTGTTGTATATAACACTTTCTGATGATTACACAGTGAAGTGGTAATAGCTGGTATATTTACACCACACAGTATAGAGACACAGAAAGAGACAAGGAGATACATTGGGAGAGAGGATGGTCATTTATGTCCTCTGAAACATAATATTTTGTGTGATGTTTCTTCTCATAAAACAACATGAATGTCTATCCCAGAAAAATCATATTAGCTACACTGATTTCTCCTCTACTAAGTGCCTGTTTGGCATGTGTACAGAGAATGTTTTAAGGCATCTTCAGTTATTCCTAGAATGTGTGTCAGATGTATGGATCCGGAAAGGGGAGAGTAGAAAGTACTTCAGTGTGCTATTAACTAGAAAGCAAAGTGAAACCTTTTTATATCCATGGAAATTGATTCTTTTAATCTGCATATGCAGTGTGTTTTAGTGGAATCATGTATAAAGTGTCCGTGTGGTGAAGGGTGGGAGGACCACAGAGCTCACAACAGGTGTTTATAGATGGGAAAACCTTGAACTACATGTAGATGTGAAAAACTACATGTAGTGTGACTAGGAAGCATTTCAGGATAACCAGCACACAGTGCACCAGCACTATTTAATTAACTTTGACAAATCAATGGCAGAAAAAGTGAGCTATTTCCCCCTCTTTTTTGGCTGTGATATGTTTTGACCACTTCTACTGTCAAATAATTGAGAGACTGGCTTGACCCCAACATGTACCTGAAGTGCTTGGTGGACTTTGAAGACATGTTCTAGGTAAAGTAGAGGCAAGGATATTTGTGGGCAACCGGAATGGGATCATTAATTCTCTGTGCATCAGTGGACAGACACTATCTCCCCAGTATGAAGCTGTTGGTAGATGAACACTGTATCTCTCCAGTATAAAGCTGTTGGTAGATGAACATTATATCTCCTCAGTAGAAAGCTGTTGGTAGATGAACACTATATCTCCCCAGTAGAAAGCTGTTGGTAGATGAACACTATATCTCCCCAGTAGAAAGCTGTTGGAAGATGAACACTATATCTCCTCAGTATAAAGCTGTTGGTAGATGAACATTATATCTCCCCAGTAGAAAGCTGTTGGTAGATGAACACTATATCTCCCCAGTAGAAAGCTGTTGGTAGATGAACACTATATCTCTCCAGTATAAAGCTGTTGGTAGATGAACATTATATCTCCCCGGTATAAAGCTGTTGGTAGATGAACACTATATCTCCCCAATATAAAGCTGTTGGTAGATGAACACTATATTTCCCCAGTATAAAGCTGTTGGTAGATGAACACTATATTTCCCCAGTATAAAGCTGTTGGTAGATGAACACTATATCTCCCCAGTATAAAGCTGTTGGTAGATGAACACTATATCTCCCCAGTATAAAGCTGTTGGTAGATGAACACTATATCTCTCCAGTATAAAGCTGTTGGTAGATGAACACTATATCTCCCCAGTATAAAGTTGTTGGTAGATGAACACTATATCTCCCCAGTAGAAAGCTGTTGGTAGATGAACACTACATCTCTCCAGTAGAAAGCTGTTGTTAAAGCCAGGACAGTAACAGTTGGTGGTTAGTGTAAGAGGAAGTAATAACCTGGAGGTCAATGACTTGTATTGCTACCTGGCCTTGAGTGACCCATCAGACTGGTTTATGTGTCCTTTGCCATCCTAATATAATAAGTTGTAAAATGCTACAAAGTGAGATTTTTTATCTCTTCATTCTGATAGCAGAGACTCCAGGTGTATTCTGGGAAGAGGTCAGTCTGGAGTGACCTCACTGTCCTTGAACCGGTATGGTCAGGCCATTGTATAGAGCAGTATATAGGAAGTAAGCCACCTGTTGATAGGACAGAGGTGGAGATTAATGTTATGCTAATTTACCACTGTTTAGTCATTTAAATGTCGTCACTATTAAGCAATCATTGGACTAGTTTTTGGTGGACTTTCAGTTTTGTCTACATGAATTAAGATATAGTTGGATATCTGTATGTTCTTGATTTGATGTTATGATCACAGGCATTTGTTTTGATAACAAGCATTTTTGATACCATTACTGAATTTTATGACTTCTAGTAATGAAATGCAGACAAAAAAGAAAACATTATTTTTATACTACCATTACATAAGTACATATGGCAGGTGGTAGCTTTATAATCAGTGACCTGGAGTTGTTATGTGGTTGACCTCGGAATTCTTGTCTTTAGAAATGAAGATAAGGACCAACTCTAGCTCTGCTCTGCTCTGTTTGTGAAGCATTAAATTAGAAGTAAAGCCTATTTTAGGATACAATCCATGACCTTATTGGTTAAATTGATGGTTGTGTAAGGGAAAACAGTCTGGAATTAGGTCTGTATTTATAAGCTGTATGATGTGTGCCGATACATGGCCAAGAATTGTGACAACTAGTAGTGCTGTAAATGTACATCACTGTGAGGAGAGATAAAGTATGTTATGTTTTTTAGACAAGGACAATTATTAGTGAAGTGATTGGCAAATGTTTTATAGAGTAGTCAGTTGTAATATGTGGCAGTCTTTTTGACATGTGCCAGAGGAATAAGTGAGGTTGAAATTGAAAGTGAATAGTCAAAGATTGCTGCAGTAGGTTTGGTTTGTGTAATCAAGTATAAAGCTTAACTCTGACCTAGTCATTTGTACAGTTTTACTCACATCCAACAGACAATTACCTCCAGTAATGTGGTTAAAGATGTATAGTGTAAAATATTCCTGTGAAAAATGCGTACCTATGTACTGACAGATTTTCATGGGATAAACAGTATTTTGCTCTGACTAACCAACCTTTGATCTTCCTTTCTTGACTCTCACCAATCTGAGAAAAATGAAAAATTTGAGAAAATTAACAAGTCCCTAACTTAGGCTGAAGCAGTGAATTTACAAATCCCACCGTCTTTTAAGCTCATTTCTCACAGTGGCTACCAGGTGGTGTGCCATGTAATAATGTGTCATGATGGTTGGTGGTTGCTGAGGTTTATGTGAAGGTGGGGAGTTGAAAATTTTAATTTTTACAGTGGAAATTAATGGCATATATATATATATATATATATATATATATATATATATATATATAAGAATATGACAAAGAAATATTACTGATCTGCAACCCAATGAGATCTTTATAATAATGAGACAAAAATGACTGTGGTCTAACATGATGCTGCCATTCTGTCCACTGTTGAAGGATGATGAGGATGTACTTCATCAAGTGGTGAATGCACTAAGTGTCTCAAATCCTTCACTTAGTTACTTTATAGTAAGTTCCTGTCTTCATATGATTCTTAGTCAATATCTGTCTTGCACTGTAGTGGATAGTTCAAATTTTTCAATGATGTCCATTAATTGTGTTTCAGATAAGCCACTGTTTGGGCTGTGTCCTGCACAAGACCAGTGTTATTTTGTTATTTACTGTATTCTTTATTTGGATACATTGTAACTTAATGATGTCACTTTATTGTGTTTCAGATAAGCCACTGTTTGGGCTGTGTCCTGCACAAGACCAGTGTTATTTTGTTATTTACTGTATTCTTTATTTGGATACATTGTAACTTAATGATGTCACTTTATTGTGTTTCAGATAAGCCACTGTTTGGGCTGTGTCCTGCACAAGACCAGTGTTATTTTGTTATTTACTGTATTCTTTATTTGGATACATTGTAACTTAATGATGTCACTTTATTGTGTTTCAGATAAGCCACTGTTTGGGCTGTGTCCTGCACAAGACCAGTGTTACCTGGTGGTGTGTGAGAAGTGTGGTCAGGTGGTGAAACCCCAGGCTCTCAAGAAACACACAGGTATGTATGAGGAGCTATGGGGACTGTGTGTGTTCAGGTCAAGGTCAGGTCATTTTAAGAATTTTAAAAAATTATTTAAATTATTTCATACACTGAAGAAGTTATTGGGAAATAAATTATACTGCTATTGTTTCTACTAATGGCTTTGGTTTGTATGATTTCTAGAACAACGCCATGGGGTAAAGTTGCCATTGGCTCCTGTTAGGGCTGTCACGCCCACAGCTGGAGCACTGAAGTCCAGCACACCACCGCCATCTAGGAACAAATCTCCTGTATCTGCTAATGCCTCCGTGTCACCTGGGCCGGGGTCAAAGTCAAAATCTTTAACATCAGCTCCATCAAAATATGGCAATTCCTCTTCCTCTGGCAAGGCAGCTAAACCACCTCCTCCGTCCACCAGCAAAATAAAACAGTTAGTGGCGCTGTCACAGATCAAATCTGACCCAGTAGTGAAGGTGGAGCCACTGGACCAGAGTGTGGTGAATCAATACAGCCCCACTCCAGAGGCTGTGACTACAAAAACTTTTGTCGACACAAAGCCAGTGGTGACAAAATCATTGTCATCTCCCAGTGTGTCACTTACTAAGACAACGTTACCAGTAACAACAGTGCCATTGTTATCACCTGTCACCACGACAACAACAGTAACAGCATCATCATCAATATCAACACCCACAAAAACTAACTTAATTAGGAGTAACAGCTCCAGTAGCAGTGCTGGAAGTGGAAGCTCTAAGAAACTAGTCAAGGAGAGGAAGTTCTTGCCCTGCAAAGGTAAGCTATCTGTAATGCCAACATAGCTGGAAATATACAGAACATATTAATTGTAAGAAATCTTTCTGCTGAAAAACAGTCTGATAATAAAAGCATTCCAGGAGGCAATGTCAGTTGTTGTCATTATAAACAAAACAGTGTCAGTTGTTGTCATTGCAAACAATAGTGTCACTTGTTGTCGTTTCCAGCAATGCAATGTCACTTGTCATAACCAACAATGCAATGTCACTTGTTGTCATAACCAACAATGCAATGTCACTTGTTGTCATAACCAACAATGCAATGTCACTTGTTGTCATAACCAACAATGCAATGTCACTTATTGTCATAACCAACAATGCAGTGTCACTTGTTGTCATTATAACCTTGTCAGCTTGTGTCACTCCCATTGTATTCTGTCTCCCCACCATCAAGATGTAATAGGTCTACATTGATGTTGTGTGGTCTGTATATTTCAGATCGTGAGTTTGATCCTGATCGACACTGTGGGGTGTGGATCCCAGAGATTAGAAAACAGTGCACAAGGTCTTTGACATGCAAGGTAAAGTGAAAACAAATCTCTATGATTGACTATAATTGATATATATCTTGCTGACAGAAGCAAGGGGGGGGTCTGTCCCCCAAATTTCTAAACAAGGGACCCACTGTCCCCTTGTTTTCAGAACCCAGATGCAACACTGTTATGATATTGAATATATGTTTTATAAGTTATGTTGTCAGCTATTTCGACAGACACATGCCTTATTCCTGTGAAGGGCTGTCCAGGACGAGCAAATAGAATTCTAGATATAAGTTATTAGTTACATTGTCATCTGTTTCTACAGACACATGCCTTATCCCTGCGGAGAGCAGTCCAGGACAGGAGCAAATCCTTTGATGAACTTCTGCGGGAACACCGAGCAGCTAAAGAGGCCTTGTTGCAAGCCAAACAAGCTGCTGCTGGAATGGTGGCGGCCAAAAAATCCTCCAACAGTGGTGGCAGCAGTGGGATCAAAGCTGAACCTTCCCGCCGCCAGTCCGTGAACTCTGAGTCCTCTTTGAAGGGCAGTGCGGGCTCTCACCACGCCATCGCTGCAACAGCATTACCACTGGGGCCAAAGTTACCCACCAAGCCTAGTAGTCACCGACTGCCCAATTCATTCTTAAGGTACAGGCAATAGGGGATAAGTTTGCTGCCAGTTGTATACAGCCTCACTTAGACTGGGTTCCCATACATAGATCAATCTAACAGGATCGATCTATCCATATAAAGCCTCACTTTCTCTGTATGCAGAAATTTACAAATGCAGTATTTCTACAAGTCTTTCCTCTGTCAGAAGCATTTTGAATATTATTTGATGTGACCATTTAGTGTTTTATATATCCTGACAAAAATTTAGCTTAGAGCACAGTAATCTACATAAAGATTCTGGAGTATTTGGTTGCTGTGATTTCAGACAAAATTCTCAGAGTGCCAAGGAGGCCGCGCCCCCTCCGGAGCAGTTCCAGCGTATTTGTAGTGACTGTGAGGAGGACGGGGACAAAGTGATGATGGAGGTGCCTTATATCAGTACTCACCCACAGCCAGCAGCAGTAAGTACTGGGGACATATACCTAAGACAACTTTGAGATGAAAGATCTTAGTCTGCTTTGGCTTAAGATGAATCAGATAACTCCCTCAAATTGAATATTTTTTCAGTAGCCAGAAATACTTCAATGGCAAATGTTTTAGGTCACTGGTTGCCCACATTTAGTTAACCACTGGGAGATAGAAGTTGATCTGAAATAGTACACAATGTTCAGTCAAGGCCGTATACTGTCAATATTTTATTAACTACGTCCTGATACCTACTCTGTTTCCAGGTCAATCACTTTGGTGCCCGCATCTTCACCAATGACGCGAGCGGCCGTCTGCAGGGCCCCGGTTGTTACGTCTTCAGTCGCAAGTTTGACTTTGCCAGAGCAGTTGTCCGCAGCACACTGGAGAAACACCTGCAGCCTTGTAAAACTGAACCTCCAGTCAAGTGAGTGAAAAACACACCATGAAATAAATCATAATTCACGTAGAACAAAATTATTTATTGACTACAAATTGTACTCAGAATTGGAAGCAAGTGCAGGCAACAGTTCCAGGAAAAATGTCATTTTCAGTGGCTAACATCTTAGTTACCAATGTTACATGGACACGTTTACACATCATGGGAGAAAATTGTTTGTTGTCAAAGAAGACATGATTTGGAACAGAAATCCCATATAAAATATCTTTAATCTTGAAAACTTAAAATCAGTGAAAAGCTCCATATACTGGTTTTGTTTGCAATGTGTAGCTACAAGATTTGCCAAAGCAAAGAATTACATAGATTTGTAAACTTCTTCTTTCATCAGTTTTGGTGCTGGGACATTAGGCCACACTTTTTTAATTTTATGGATGACATCCTGCGCGCGCACGGATTTTCGCCCGTTCTCCAAAAAAAAAAAAAAAAAAAAGCCCCCCCCCAGCCCCCAACGAAGTCGGTTGTCGCAAACGTTGTTATTGAATTTGCAAGGAAATGAGCTTTCTGCGCATGCGTATTTTCGCCACGTGGAAATGCGGCCACTTTGCTGTCAAATTCATCTCTAGGATTACTTTCAAATTACACAACAATAAAAGTCATCAAGAGAACGGGCGCCATCGTTTTGGATTGGTATGCCATTGATATTGGGCATGGAGATATCACCTTTTTATAATTGTGCGAAAGGCACGTACGCAAGTGTCTCGATTTCATGGCCCCGTATCTCGAAATAGAATCGGTTATGGAATCGAGACACTAACACGCGTGCGCAACATAGCGAACCTTTCGAGATACGGAGCCCAGGTTTTCTGTAGCGAAAAAAGGGTCGACAAGGGCGTCGAGGTATTTGGTGGGCTGAAGGTCGGACAGGCCACCTGACAGTTTAGCTGCTTCGTGTGAGTTGAAGTTGACAAAATGGCATCGTCTGAAATGACCTTTAATAGATTTGGTAGTATTAAGCATATCTTTGCATCATTTTTTAAACATTTCTATGAAGTGTTCAAAATGTTTTAATATTCTGAGAATACAAATAAAGACGCACTGTTTGATTGATATTTGTTTTATTGATTGCTATACCAAATGAATGCATGAAATAACCTTAAATAGATTTGGTAATATGAAGTATATCAATTCATGACTTTTTTTTACATTTCTACGAAGTATTCACAATGCTTTAAATAATATTTTGAGAGCATGGATAAAGACATATTGTTAGTTTGATACGTGTTTCTGTGGTTAAATTTGTGTTTCCAGCTGTGTACTGACAGCATTCCTTTACTTAAGCATTTTTTTTTTGGACTGTTTTTTTTTTTTTCGCCCTCTCGCACCGATTTTGGGGTACCCAGAGGATGTCATCCATAAAAATAAAAAAGTGTGGCCTTACTTGAATATTTTCATTATTCTTGCAGAAAAAGATGTGTGGAAGCCAAATTGCCCAAAGACCCACAACATGTATCCACAGCATCAAAAGATCCATATGACTTCAATATACTGGAGTCCACAGCAGCAGGCCGCATGGCTCATACAGGCAGTTCCAGTGCAGCAGGTCGTGTGGCTCATACAGGCAGTTCCAGTGCAAAATCCAAGTCCAACTCTGCAGCAAATAAAAACAGTAATGGGCACAGCAGTCATAATAACAATAATAATAAGTCAAAAGACTCCAATATAACAACAATGCGTAGCTTAGGAGGGGATGGAGGCAATAGTAATCATAGTAGTAATCAGAAAAGGAAAAGATCTGGAAGTAGAGACACCAGTGTACACAATATGCTGCCTGCTAGCAGTGTGGCTCCCAGTGCTGTAGCAGCCAGTACAGCCCCCACTGTGCCAACTGCTGGGGCAGGTCAGTTTACTCACATCACAGGGGGGATATTACTGAACTCTGGGGGGAGCTCTGTGCCCCTAGCCATCCCTGCTGGCTTCAGTCTTAACTTAGCAGGGGCCAACATTGGCAACCTGACCATGGCCCAGTCTGCTAATAGACAACTGGTGAAGAACTTTGTAGTGGCCAACATTGATGGGAGTGGCTTTGCTAATGGTCAGTTGGTCAGTTTTTCCTCCAATGACCAGCTCCAAGGGGGAACAACAATCACCACATCGCCTCATCAGCAGAACGGGATAGTAGACGGACAGCAGCAGTTACAACATGGTGCCAAAGCTGTAATAGGACTTAATGCCAAGAAGCCCCCACCCCAGGGTGTGGGTGGAGGGGGTGGCTTCCTCCCCCGGGGAGTACCTGCTCTGAACAGCCTTCCTGCCTCAGGCCTTGCCAATACCACTGTGCTCATTGATGCCAATGCCCCTCTCAATGCAATCCTCACTCCTGTAGCTGTCACTGGAGGGAACCTCATTGCTGGTGCTGCTGCTAATCCTGTGAACACCACTGGTGTCAGTATTACATCACCACAGCAATCCAGTCCTGCCACCACACCTAGTCCTAACTTGAGAGCAGTGAGTAGGGAGAACATACACTGATAACCATAGTGAACAACACCTTGATGACAGTGGGTGCATTCACTGTGAATCTATTGTACTGAATGCAATTAGATAAACAGATGAACACATCCACTCTCATTTCCAGCGTACTCATATAATCACCAGCTTTTCTGTATTCTACTTGACGCCAGGAGAAAGCATGTTAATCTGTTTATAGGGGGCAGTCTCCACTAAGATAGGTCGAACTTCAAGTACAATAGTTTAATTGTGAACGCACCCACTGAATTGTGTTTTGGTTTATTATCAGCAATATCATTTTATATTGAACATTTTTATATCCATTTATAGTGTGCCATGCAGATTGAACTATAAATATATATTTATAATGTTTATGTTCACTTGTAGGGTTCTGTCAGTGATATAATGTTTATGTTCACTTGTAGGGTTCTGTCAGTGATATAATGTTTATGTTCACTTGTAGGGTTCTGTCAGTGATATAATGTTTATGTTCACTTGTAGGGTTCTGTCAGTGATATAATGTTTATGTTTACTTGTAGGGTTCTGTCAGTGATATAATGTTTATGTTCACTTGTAGGGTTCTGTCAGTCCACCTGTTGGGTCTCCTCTCCCTAATGGCATAATTCCTTCTCCTTCTGCTGCCAGTAGTAAAGGTTTCACTCTCAACCACCTAACAGCGAGTATGGCCCTGAGTCCTGTTGGTCATAACAGCAGTCCCAGTCCTAGCTCTTCTAGTGTATCTGACACAGGAGGTGGAAATAAAGGTAAGCTGTACCAGGTTATAAATATCATTTAAATCTTCAATATAATCAGTCATAACATCAGTCCCAGTCCTAGCTCTTCTAGTGTGTCTGACACATATATTACTTCTCAGGTGATTTTGGCAAAGACTAATATTTAAGCCTTCAGATAACCATAATGATTTGTTATATAACACTTATGAAATGTAACACTTCACCCAGTGTTACATTTCATTATAATTAACACTTGAACTATTCCAGGTAAAACATCCAGCAATCCCACAGGACGCTTTAACATCAATGACAAGACGCGGTTCAATGTGACCTATCAGAAGTCACTCCAGCAGGCGCAGCAGCAGGCAGCACTAGCAACGGGCGCCGGGAACAAGAAACTGAACAATTACCAACAGGTGTACCCAGGTCTGCAGCAGCACGCGGGTCAGCTGAGAGGACTGTCAGGGAAACAGAAAGTGAACCCCATGAACCTCCAGCACCTGTCTCTTCCTCTGAGTTCTAGTCAGCAGCAACCTCTATTTCTCTCTGATGATCATCATAAACAACAGATACAGCCCCAGATGCAGCATTCCCCCTCAGGAATGATCTCCTAACACCAGGTCCTGGCAGGAATGCTGCCACTGTAGTCTGACCAGGAAAGAAGTGGGAGAACTGGGAAAACTGGGAGATCTGGGAAGGGACTGATGTTATTGTATTGTTCAGCAGGTGACAGACCCAGGGACACTTTAGATATTCTGCTGTCATCATACCTCCAGTGATGTGTGCAGAGAAGATATGGTGTGCTGGTGTTTATATGGATGAAATTAGTACTGTGAGCAATGCATGGAACGTTTTATGGAAAAGAGAAGAAAACTTTGAAAAAATATGTTTTGACTTTCAATGTAAGTAGCATAATTTTGAACTCCTGTTTGTCATGCATGTTGTACTGACAGAAAGTTTAGGTGACTTCTACTCTTTGTTTTCACAAAAAGGATGACTTCTACTATTTGTTTTCATGTGAAATTAAGATGACCCTTCCACTCTTTCTAGTTTGCTCAAGTGTTGAGGTATTCAACAAGGGTATTTTCAGGATATAATCCACAGACACTAGCATTATTAGCCAGGGATGACGCTGCAGTGCAGGTCACCCAGACTTACTCTGAGATTTCTGAACAATACGCTTCATTAACAGCTCTCGCCTCTCGTCTCAGAAGGCTACCAGTATTTTGAAATAACCTGAGATTTATAAGCATTACAAGTACACATTCAAACAGTCTTTGAAGAAGTATTCAAGTTAATCCCACATCATGGTGCTAGTTGCTATTATGGAGGAGGTAAGAGCCCAGTGGTTTCTATGGTGTCTTTGATCTCTGGGTCACAGGTCCTCCTAGGTCAGGAAATACAGATCAGCCTGGGAGTTGTTAACAGACCCAGAAAACAAGAAATGAATGAATCCTATTTTGCAGAAATGTGGAAAATGTTGAAGCTATGTAAATATATTGTCTTATTTTTATACATAAAAATTGTAATGACTCCATTTTCTATAAAAAAAAAAACATGACAGTTACCAAGATGTGTTTATGTTTGTGTATTGAACACAGATTACATGTTTTCTTGTTGTTATTTTGTTTTAAAGTTGTAGTTGTGCTCAGTATTTCCAAGTTATTTGTTTGATATGACCAAGATTTATTTCAGCCTTCTGTTCATGGGCTTACACATGTGTTAAGGAAGTTCATTTTTTTTTTTCATTTTATTGATAATGCAATGATCATGTATGTTTCTCACTCTTGTATGGCATACAGTGTTCTAGGTTCTGCAGTGAAGTCTAGGGCAAAGTAAGATTCTCAGCTGAGTAAATTTATACAGCTGCTGTGACCATTTTTTTTTTTTTTTTTTTTGACAGTTTCAGTGCTCATTTCTCAGGCTTTTAATTAAAAAACTACAAAGCCATTTTAGGTGTTTAAAAGCCCAGTGTAATTGAAGTTGTTTAATTTTTTCCCCAAAATTTAGAATATCAAGATGTTTGCACAGTTAAAGAACAGGTCTATATGAACAGCGTGTTAGTTGGATGGAACATCCTGTCACAGGGCCATATCATTTTCTCTTTTATTATTTTGTATCATGTCAAAGCAAGCTTTTCTCTTCTCATTGATTTCAAATACAAGAACTTGGCATTTAGACTGCTTGTCCTCTCATTTTTGGGTATATTTGTTAGGATTGGGGGGGGGGGCTTTTTGAGGGTTGAGATGGGGGTGATCTTATCTTTTGTAGTTCTGTGATAAAATTTTGCACTTGGTCCAAGCCACATATGCATAATCTGAAGATTTTCTTCTCTAACCTTCTAACAAACATGCTTTGACTTAAGTGACATTTTTGTGGCAAGCTGTTTCCACGAGTGCCTGGATGGGAATATCTTTCAGGAAAAGCAATGTCATTGTTAGAAAATTACAATTTTTTTGTCATTTGTCTCTGTCACTTAATAACAAATTAGATGTGAGAACAATGCACAAATAACATCCTTTATACAGTGCCCAGAGTTGCTTACTAGGTGATTGAGAAATATGGAACAGAAGGTTGTACTATTTTAAAGTTATTGGTTGATTTATTTATAAGGCCTTGTCTTGATACAATTCTTTGTAATTTTTTTCCTCTTTGAATTTTGTTTTCATCTGTGATGTCCTTGCCAGATGCATGCTATATTTAGACCACTGAAACATCTCTGTTGCCATGTTTTGTTGCCATGGGTAACTGGTTCCATACTGTTGCCATTGGTTACAGGTATTAAAGTATAAAATAGATGTTCAAGTCTTTCAATTGTGATAATCTGATGAGAAAAGTTGTAATATTATTGTGAACTTAAACCTTTTCATGAAAAGTGTGCACTGTGAAAAGATTTGTGTTTGACCTGATAGCAAGGTTCTATTGGACGGTGCTTTGAACTGTTCTCCATGGAAATTGATCTAGTTTTCATTTTTGTCCTGCCTGCAGCCACTGGACTAAAGCTGGAGAGAGGACATGAAGAGATGTAATTACTTAAATCATCACTGACACAAAAGGGCATATCAGCCACATTTGTATGTTTGTAAATAAATAATTTATACTGGTCATAAAGTTTATCTGGAGTTTGTTTTTTCTTTGGGTTAATGGGACCAACAGTGACCTCACTGGTCATGGCGCCGATGGCATAGAGAGCCTCATACCGTTTACTCTGATATAAAATAAGAAATGAAATCTTCAGACACCAAGATGATGGGATTTATATTTTATTCTGTTCATGATATATACCAAGGAACTACTGTCTCCACAGTAGTCTATAAGAACATCTGGATAGTACCACCAGCAGCTGGTGAGCTTTCCATTATGATGTTCACACAGATGTAGTTCCATGGGTGTAGAGTAGATCTATATACACTGTACATATCAAACAACTGACTGGTAGCCATGGCAGAGTATCAGCTGAAATATCAGAAATTTAAATGATTTAACTGATTCATAAAAGGACCTGTATCAAAAGTCACTAGTATAACACATCAGATTCCCTTCAATGTGAACCAACAACAGAACAGATTTCAAAATTACAATATGGAAAATGTCTTCCATGCAAATGTCTTTAGCATACAAAGATTCAAAAATGAAACATCCACATCTCTCTGATGTTCAAGTTAAGACAAGTGACCATAGTTTTCCACTATTTTCTGACCACTTGGTATGACCACTGAGACCACATAGCCAGGGCACCAACCATGGTCAGGACACTGACCACGGCTGGGACGCCGACCAAGGCCAGGACACTGACCACGGCTGGGACGCCGACCAAGGCCAGGACACTGACCACGCCTGGGACGCCGACCAAGGCCAGGACACTGACCATGGCCAGGACACTGACCACGCCTGGGACGCTGACCAAGGCCAGGACACTGACCATGGCCAGGACACTGACCACGCCTGGGACGCCGACCAAGGCCAGGACACTGACCACGCCTGGGACGCCGACCAAGGCCAGGACACTGACCACGGCTGGGACGCCGACCAAGGCCAGGACACTGACCACGCCTGGGACGCCGACCACGGCCAGGACACTGACCACGCCTGGGACGCCGACCAAGGCCAGGACACTGACCATGGCCAGGACACTGACCACGCCTGGGACGCCGACCAAGGCCAGGACACTGACCACGGCAGTCTGAACTTTGGTGATTTAATCTTTACAACTACCATCCTGACACAACAGTACTGAAACTAGCTTCAAATCACTTCTTAACAACACACTTTTGATTTTGTAATGTCTGAAATTATAGTTTAACTGTCTAAAGAGATGCCATTCCAATATTATTGCAGGAATAACAAGAGGACGTCACTGTATGAAACTAGAAATACATCTTCTAGAAGGTCATCAAAAATGTCATCATCATCCAGAAAACAGAATCAATGTCATCCTCCAAACTTCCATTAACTGGGAGCAGTGTTTGAGCTGCCAACAGTTTTAACAAAATACTGGCAAGGATTTCAACAAAGCAGAGGACAACAGGATTCTTCTCTTGTCAACAGGTGTCGGCACACATTCCCCTGGAGCAGTGCCAGTCAAGACAGTCCTGACTCCATACCACTGACTGAGGTTGTCTACATCAAATACCTGATGATGTATAAGACCACCTCACTCTCAGTCCTCAGTGTTTACTTCTAAAATGCAGGTGTTTTGGTTAAATCAAATTTATTTCCTTTCTTCAGTTCTCATCAGGATGGAACTTCCACAGCTTCTTCCACTTCCATTGGAGCTGCCTCATCTTCCTGAGTCACACCAGACATCTGTGTCATCTCAGACACATCCTCCTTGGTGCTGGTGTCTCCCCCTGGTGGCTGGTTCACCAGAGGGCGCTCCTTCAGCAGCTGGACCAGAGTAGCATGAGGGGGTGTGCCACCATCACCATCTACTGAATGGTGGAGCTCAGATTCTGCATCTTTTTTCTCTAAGTTCACAATGTCCTCTGTCTCCTCATTCTGGCTTTCAGTTACAGTGTCAGCACACAGCTCCTGAGGGGTATCCTTACTGGTAACTTCACTGGTAGGGGCTGTGCTAGCATCTGGAGTGGCTGTCCTTGTGGTGGACATTTCTGTTGTTGTGGCCACTGGTTCCTCCAGTGCTGATGTCATCATGTCCTCAGGGTGAGATGATGCGTCATTGGTGTCCTCTGTGACAGCTGTTGTCATGGTGCTGTCACCTGTGGTGTCAGTGTGATGTACGGTGAGTGGAGAGGCTGTCTTCCCCTGCCTACACTCATAACAGATGTAGTCTTCATTCTCTGAGACCTCATCATCTCCCAGACCAATACAGAGCAGGTGAAACCACTGCTCACAGGAGTCACACTGCACCCAGTTCACCTCTTCACCTGGAAACACAACAATATGAACCTTAGACTTCACCATTTCATATCAGCAGTACTAGTTCTGGTGCAATAAGATATCATTTCTGCTTTAAATTAACAAAATATCAGCATGTGTAAGTAGAATTCAACAGAAATGGATAAAATCAATATTGCAGACTTCTTGAACCAGTAGACAGAGTCTCCATCTACTGGCTTGATTTAGTAGCATTTGATGTGGCTATCCAGAACTCCAGGGGGCACTAGTGATGTTATGTGCTCCTGGGAATATGATAGCAGGCTTACACATGGGCTATGATAACAGAGACACATAATTTAATGTTTGTGTGAAAATAACTTAGTGCACGTACCTGTTGGTTTTAGACATTTAGCAGCAGAACAATCCTCCTCTTCTACATCATCTATTACGATCAAGTCATCATTATCTGACACCTTCTTCTCTGGTTTCTTCTTCTTCTTCTTTTTCTTCTCTCCTTCTTTGTTTTCCTTGTCCTTCTTCTTTTTGTCACTTTTCACTATAACACCTAAAACATCAGATTCATGCCATTTATCATTGCATATCAAATTTTGACAAGAAAATCATTATGGACACTAAGGGATTTTTTAAAACTTTGTCAATTTCATAAAACTAAGTGTAATGTGCAGAGAGTAACACCACATTTAATGTAATTTTCACTCACTTTCAACTGATATTACATATATTCTCTAGTATGAAGTAGCCAATTCCACCGACCCCAGTGCCCTGCAGTACAGACCCCAGACTCACCCTTGTCTTTCTCTTTCCCTAGTTCTTTCTTCACTTTCTTCTTCTTTGGTCTGTCTTTCCCTTCCTCCACACCCACACCACTTCCACCGACCTCTTTCCTCTTTTTCTTCTTCTTTTCTTTTTCTTTGTCCGCGTCTTTGTTGAGATCTGGTTCTGTCTCTTGCTGCAGAGGCAAATTATTACAAATGAAAAACATGAAATAGCCATTTCACAATGAAGATTGCCTCATCAAAGTTTACTTATGCTGCTGTAATGTGCAAGTATAACCTTAGATACAATCTTAACTAGCTTCCTTGTAATTACCTCAAACTCCATAAACTTCTCATCAGGTCTGTGTAGACAAGCCTGCAGTATTCTCCAGATGTGCTGCGTCTCATCCAGGGACACTTCCAGTAGATCTCCCTCCATCATCAGCTCCTCTAGCTGAGCCTTCGCCATGTCTGACAGCTCCAGCACCGGTGTCTCCAGCTGGCGCGGCACCAGTGGCGTCTTTCTTTGGTGTTTACGGGGTGTGGTGTCTAAAAACATGACAAATGAGACGTGAATACAAGATCAGAAATGTGGATGGACCATACTCCACCCAAAAAGCATGTCTGCACGTTTTCCCACTTTAAGTATATTCATTGAACCTACACCAACATAATTTCACATTTATATTCAGAGATCAAATACAGGTAATCTTGAGTACATTGAAAAGAAATAGTAACCAAAACCAGTTTATATCAGTGCACATGTTATGTTACAAGGTCCAGCACACGGTATCAGTGTTGTAGACCTACTGTAGAACTTACTTGAGTTAGGTTTAGAAGCTGTGGAGTAGGCATGTTCTGAGGACATGGATGCTGAGCTGTTCTGAGCCAGTTCTGACTCTGACTGTGTGTCATCATCTGGTGCTGGAGAGGTGGAGGTAGGGGGCAGAGAGACCTCATAGTCAAAACCCCCACCACCACCACTGCCACCCCCGCCGCTGCCATTCTGCTGACTGTTCACATTTAATGCTGATCCATTGACCTGCAGAGGGGAGGCCTGTGGCTGTTGTGACAGCTGCATTCCCCCAAATGCACTTTGCGTGACACTCTGCAGGTGCCCCTGTAACTCGGGATTGCACGCTGCCTTCAGCAGTTCAGCATTGATGATTTTCTCAGTCTTTTCCCTGGCAGCAGCCTCCACCATCCTCTGGCTGAGCACACTGAGTTTAGCTAGAGCTGAGGCCAGTTCCTCTGTGGCCAGGGCCTGTCTGGCTCTATCCTGCCATGCCATGGCCCTCTCCGTCAGACACTGCAGGGCCTCCCCCTCTGGTAGCCTCACCGGAAGTTTCTGCAGGGACACCAGCAGGGATAAGATGGTCTCCAGGCGGGGTCTACGGGAACGTAAGCACAGTGGACAGAGGAACTTGAGATCACGAGCTGCCTGGATGGCTGCTGCTTGAGAGTTCTTGTTCTTCAGGTTGCTGGCTTTGGGTAAGGGAACACAGGAGGCTGCACAGAGACAAATGGATAGTTCTTTGATTACAACAGAATGTTCAAGCTAATATAAGTAATATATTACATAGTACATTTTATTTGGAAGAACTTTACATGCTTGCCTTTCATATAAAAATTGTATCTTAAAGAACTTAAACCCAGCAGATGGCATAGTCTATAATCTTCAATTGTTTCTCTCACCATGAAACCAGTCCTTGCAGAGTTCACACTGCAGCATGAAGCCAGATGGTCCTTTACGACATATACAGTACTTCACCTCCACTGCGTCTTCCTGTCGATGTTTCTCCATATTCCTGGCCCTCAGTTCTCTCATGGCCTCCACTTCATGCTGCTCAGCAGACTTAAATACTGCAACCTGACAATGGAAAAACACTTATATTCTGCTCTATTAAATAGTATATAAGAATACATGCAAGGCCAAACCAAAGTAGTACATTAAATGTTCTGTTACAATATCTAGTAAGTGAACAGCTGAGGTTCATACCATAGTAGCTGGGTCCCTGTGTTCTTCCACCTTGCCTGTCTCAGCCTCCTTCTCCCTGTCTATGTCCTTCATCTTCTTCTTCCTGTTTTTACCACTCTGGTAGACACCTATGTCGGATCTTGGAGACAACACCTGTATCCAAATATATAGGTGTGCAAGTATTTTAACTTTTTAGAGGAAACATTACATCTTTTAAGACATTAAGGTACCTAAAAACACAAGAAGAACAATTCCAAGTTATCCTATGTATATATCATGCCATCTCACCTCAACCAATGAGTATGTGGAGTTTTTCTTCAGGAAGGTTCTGGCCGTCCTCTCTCTCCAGGACTTGGCAGCAGCCACTTGAGATTCCACCTGTGGCAGGAGGTCAAGGCGAACTGGGACAGGGCGCCCTCTATTGACTAAACTCTCCAGGATGTCCAGGTACGGGTAATGCTCTCCATTCTGAGGGAGGAAATATCTACTGTTACAACACAGCTTTTACCATACATAAATAAACTCCCTGTGCATAAGAATAGACTCCTGTATTCTGAATTAATACAAAAATATAAGTGACAAGTGTAAAAGGAAGCAACCATAATGACAGCAGACAAAGAAGTAGTTATCAACTAGTAAGTAATGATCCTGTGTCCTAACCTGAACAGCCTCCACCCTGGCTGTCCACTCCTTCGCTTTCCTCAGAGCTTCCTTCAGGGCAGACACATTGGGTAGGTAGGCAGGGATACCCTTGGCTTCATTGATGATAGCTTCCAGAGTCTGGATCACATGTCTGGGCCTGCAAAGACACCAAGACTGATATATAGATCTAAAAACAAAGACTTTACACACCAGCATTAAAATTTTTAACTTATTCTTCAATTTTGTATTTTCTCTGCTTCTTTGTCAATATACAAACTGACAAAAATAACTAAACATAATTCAAGTAAAATCCAATCTAACATCTCAATTTGGTCAATACTAACATCAATTTTTTATCATTAACTGTTTTTCTTTTTCACAAAATCCAAGTACTTGCCTGTATAAACATAGTGATGACTGTTGACCTACCTGGCTTGTAGACATATCCTAGCCTTCTCACTGACAGTCTAATATCTATCTGTATAAACAGTCTTGACTGTTGACCTACCTGGCTTGTAGACATATCCTAGCCTTCTCCTCCCACCTCTCACTGACAGTCTAATATCTATCTGTATAAACATAGTGATGACTGTTGACCTACCTGGCTTGTAGACATATCCTAGCCTTCTCCTCCCACCTCTCACTGACAGTAAGAAGGTCCTGCAGCTCTGCCATTGCTTTCTCCACTGCTGTGTGAGGCGCCAGACCCACGCCAGCCTCTATCAGCTTACGCATGCTCTCCAGAGTCACATTGCCTGGTTCGGCCAGAGTGTTACGCACCTCGTCCAGCCACCGCGCCTGCTCCAGGACCTGAATTAGACATAGAGGGAGTTAATAGAGATAGCTGTATTTGGAATATATTCAATGAAATTCAACTACTTAATATCCAAATCAATGTAACAACAAGCAACAGACAGGCGAGGAATCCAATAGTTATTTATCACCATTTTTTTTTCTTAATTAACCAGAATGTCATATGTGAGTGGAGAGCCCTCTCCTGCTCCCACCCACCTGTTTCAGCTTAGGTATCTCTGGCAGGTCCACATCCAGTGTGACCCCAAAGTCCATCAGTTTCTCTAGTCTCTCAGAGTCTGGGTTCTGGTCCTGCAGGGCATCCTGAGCCTCTGTCTGGAAGTCTAGCACCTGCTGTAACAGCTCCTGAAATAGAGGGCAGTGAGAGGATTGAGAGCTTACTCACATGGTCGTATAAAGACTGGTATCTTTTCAGAGGCAAAAATATTAAAGAGAATTTCAAAGGAATATAACCTTTCCAAAGTGAAAGCAGCTCCATTTGTAATAGATTTAACAGAAAACTGTTCAAAATATTCACAGACAAGTGTTTCAAATCATCCCGTGTCAGTCCTCCCTCCCCAGTCTTACCTGTATTAGGGTGGCCTCCTTGATCCTACAGGGCAGGTTATTCACCTGTTCTATAAAACACTGCAGTTCATCCAGGCTCAGCTTGGCAATGTATTTACTGTCTCCAGACTGGCGGTTCCTGGAATATACACATATAACAAGTCAGAATACAGATAGGATGGCTTGCACAAACTAATGACAGAATAATCCATGATACCTGGCATACATGTCCATGTTACACCAAGTCCACTATATCAGTGTTGCAGACCACTTGTACCAATACAGAGTACAGTTCTGACTACTGGCTGCTATGTGTTGTCTGCTATCTACTGTTGCTATGTAGAACACCACTGAGCACCCAACATGATTTATGTACCCGTGGGAAGAACATAGCTTACACGCTCAACAACTTGATTCATGAACTAACAGACCTGCGGATCAAATATGACAGACCCACTGGAAAGCTCTAATATACACTGAATAGATTCTCCATGGGGATAACCTGGGTATCTTACAAGTGGATCTACCATATTTGATCAGTGGATCAAGTTCGGTAGTGAACGCTGCCTAACACTACTTATGGGTTTACGATACCCAAGATCCTACGCGGCTTACTGACCTTGTTCTGACCTTCTTGCTGACCAGCTGGTTGGCCACATTGGCACATTTCTCTGCCTCCCCCACAGCAGCTATCAGAGCTTGCAGCAGCTCACTGTCTGGGAACCTCTTCTGATCTGCCTCTACAATCATCTCCTTTAACTCACTCAGCTCTGGAACATGGATGATAGAGTCAAACAAGCTGAAATATATAGTGGAGCTCTTCTCAGTGCCCCCCCCCCCTCCCCCCAACTCACTCAGCTCTGGAACATGGATGATAGAGTCAGACATGCTTAAATATAAAGTGGACAGTATACCATTTTCTCTCTGTTCTTTTTTTTTTTTTTTTTTAATTATTTTCAATTTGTAAGCAACCCCACATCATGCACACTGGAATTAAAAACTTCTGAATTGTCTTGGAAAACTTCCAAACTTCTTTTACCTAATTTCTGTTTCTCCTTGGCTTCCAGAGCGGCCTTCACCTTGAGTGCCCAGTTATCAAAGGACTCAGCACGCACTTTCAGCCTGTGTAACATGGCAGGTAACTCATCCAGGGTGTAGCGGTAACGCAAGCAGTGCTGGGACGGGTGACAGTCACATAACTTGTCCACATGGTGGATACAAACTAATAAACCTGAGACAGAAAACATCATTATCATTTTACAATCATTTCATAATACAAGATTTTCAGTTTAAACTGAGGAAGAGAAATCAAATCAAAAGAAAGGCTGACCATTTTAAAGGTAAACTGTTATAACTGCAATTAAAGTACAATATATCTGAACATTCAATCTCAGAGCACATGAACTAATAGCAGTACAGAGCTTATTGTACACAGAAACCGAGTACTGATAACATGTTACATACTGGTCTTATATAGAATGTTCTGGTTGTCTACTTACTTGGACTGCATACACAAGTGACAGCAGACAAAAAGCAGGTGGTTTTACAGTAATGGCACTGCCTCTCATCATCTGGCAGAAGTTCAAACGCTTCACGTTCAGCTTCCATAGTGCCCTGAATTATAAACTATATGTACACATCACCTTCAACAGCTTAAATCACCTTGTAAATTTAAATGGAATAATGATTGTTTTAGTGGGAGTTATATAACTGTGTGCCACTCTTCACTGTCTATGCGTGATCATCTTCTCCTTAAAGGAAGAAATCTCACAATATTTGTCCAAAATTTTCACATTAAGAATATGGCCTGATCCCTTATCCAGTCCATGTTTTCTCCCTCTCTCTCTCTCTCTCTCTCTCTCTCTCTCAATACTGAGCCAGGTCCCTTACCCTATCCAGCAGAGTTTTCCTCAGTTTCTTCTCTGTCTCTACCATAGCTAACATGTCCTTGTGGACCCCAGCAGCCAGTGTAAGGTCTAGACGGTCAGGGTCAGCTGCCATCTTACAGACCAGCTCCTCATGTGAGAAGACACACTGTCTGCCCAGACGTCTGTAGTGTTCTATAGCAGCACGGCCCCATGGGAGCTATGACAGAGGACAAAATGTGTATTGAAGTATATAAATATATAAATTTTCTGCCCAGGCATTGTTAGCGTGCTCAGGCAGCATAGCTGTGACAGGGAGAGCACTAGGGTATTAATAACAGAAATATGTAACACCTCAAAAGATTCAAAATTAAGAGAAATAAAGCAAATTAATTTTTGCCCTTTTATCAAGAACTTAACATAGATGAACTAAGATTTATTATTATTATTATCAGAGTACTGTAACATTGCAAAATATGAAAATTGTTAGAATGTGTAAATTAAGTACACAAGAATAGATGACACAGACAAGAACCAAGAAAATAAGACTTCAAACTCACCCAATCAGCTGGACAGAAATTTACAGCCTCAGCAAAGTTATATCCCTGGTTGAACCCGGCGTGGTATGCACGTGGGAATGTGATGACAAACTCGCCCGCATGCTGGTTCACTCTGGAGATGGGAACGTCGTGCTGCATGAGAATGTTAGGGTTCATAATGGTGACCAGGTGGTGCAGTAAATCTGGCTGACTCTCAAATAGTTCTGGTGCCTTCTGTCTCATCACCTCTTCTAGTCTCTCTGCCTCAACTCCAGGAACACCATACCATGTCTTGGGCTCTCCCCTGACAGATATAACATGTATTAATACACCTCCATCATATTAACACACTGCCACCATATTAACATGCTCCCATTGGTCTGTCTCTGAGCTATTCTAACACTATTAAACCTAATCACATTTTTACAATCATAATATCTTGAAAAGCAATTTGACAATTTGACATTTTCTCGATTTAAACACAAGCAAAAAGTGTGATACTTGCAAATGGGGGAGTAGCATCTGAAGACTTTGATCTTCTTAAAGATTTTTAAAACTACATTGGTCTTTTTTATACATTTGAATTTCTTAATAAAATATAACCCAAAACCAAAAACAAAACATCAAGAAGCAACACATTCCTGGCATTAAAAGACGACATTGTTAGTGCAACTGCTCCATAAGTCACATGTTTTCATAGACTCATATACCTGTATATACCAGCACATACTTGTTCTACATGATATTGTGAGTTGTTAAGTTAAACAAAATACAAAACAGCAGAAAAGTGAGAAAAGCATAAAAGAAATAGCACTTTATCAGTTGGTGCTGTCTCCCTGGAGTGAAACTGTGAACATGCTGATAAAGATAGGGGGTCTACTTTTTCTGCAGTAGCACTGCCAATATCAACAAGAACATAAATTACAGATCACTTAAGAGAAATGGTATTAAAATTTAGTTTCCCTAAAACAAATCCCAATATTCCAAAGAGGTGAATAATTTGTACAGGTGCCATATGCGGGTGCTTTCAACAGCAAATGCACTATCATAAGCACATTTAAACAGACAGTAGCTTTCATATAGAGAATTTAGCCAAATGAAATATATTTTTATGTCCAGAAAGCATTGCAATGTTATAATAATCTGGCACATATATCAAGCACAAGTTCATTTGACTTCAGAGATTTTCATAATTTCTTAAGTGTGCAAAAAATATTTCAACTATGCTACAAAGAGTTTTCTATGAGGAAAAGCTATTTCTACTAAGCTAAGAGGACACAAGAGAGGCACCAAAAACAATCTACAGAGGATGACGTGAGATTTCCCATCATGACCTACTACTTCCTGTTAGAGATCAGAGAACATATTTTCAGTTACTTCCACACAATTCTTACTTTCTTTAGAGAGTCAAAGATATGTAAAGGACAAAAATTCAGTTAAACTTTCAAAAATATGCCCCTGCTGATAATCTCCACTGATATTTCTTTTCCCATCATGCACCTCAACTTCCCCTTCCTCTCCCTGAAGGTCAGGAGAGGTCAGGTGAAGGTCAGAGGCTCATCATGTAATGAGGTCAGAGGTGAAATCTCCCCGTCATCCTTACCAATGCAAGTAATTGATGGAGTAACTCCAGTGGTCCTCATTATGCCAGCAGAAGCTTGCAAAGCACATCCCGACATAGCACCATGGGACCTATAACAGCATGGGAAGAAGCAAAATACAACATAGGTTTCAACATTAGAAACAACTTTGTCAACACAGAACATTCTGCCATGGATCAGCTGTAGCATGGCAGGACTGCAGCACATGGGGAGAGGTGGAGGGAAATTGATGTGGGGTTGAATTTGGTCACAGAATAGGTCACTCTCCTAACATAATGATGTGAACAAGAGAGCTAGGTGAATAGCTCTCTTAACCCCCCCCCCCCCCCAAAAAAAAAAAAAAAAATTAAAAAATAAATACATAAAATTACCCCCCCCCCCCCCCCCCCGCAATAAAACAAAAGTAAGCTCCCATCTCTGTGACCAGACCCACCCACCCACCAGTCTCTCCCCACCACCCCCAGTGCCTCTCCCCTATCTTCTGTCTCCACCCTGAGTCTTACCAGTGCATGTAGTTGAGAGAGTAGCTCCAGTGGTCTTCTGTGTGCCAGCAGAAGGCAGAGAAACACATCCCCACATAGACCCAGGGGACCTAAAGGAGGCAGACCACACACACATCACTACTCAATCAAGACACCTGGGGCTACAGAATGCTAGAACTGGCTAGTGGTTGGTAGCCACTGAGGGCTTTGATGGGGGAGTATACCTAGTCTGAAGTTTGTTTTAAACAGCAATTTCTAGGTATTGGCTTTCTTTGGTTTAAATTTAAGAAAAAATATTTCTGTAAATCACCATAGTGTTTGATAAGATGTCTCTATGCCAGATGTCATATGATTGAGGTGTCATGCCTGAGTAAACAAAATACATGTGTGTGTATTATATAAATGTATATCAATGGCTGTTGTTCTTACTGGCTAACATCAAAACTGCCACTATTCTTTTTTTAAACATGTTTTAAATATAAAATTAACACACAGGACTATAATTTTCTTCATAAAATTACCACAACAATCGACATCATATACAGAGTATAGTTTGACCATTTCATGCTACTACGATTTGACCAAATATTCCAGTAACGGAATTTCAAATTATTGGAACAATGCACCCTGTGGATGGAGTGGTTCTCCTCACTCACCTTCATCCCAGATATATTAGCATTGATATGACTGAGCACAGACTTCTCCTGGATGGGAAGGTTATTCAGGTTCCAGCCAGAGTTGATGTATTCCTGAAATAGTAGCCACAATCAGAATAGAAAACTAAGACACTAGAGAGGCTGACAACTGAACATATTTATATCTCTTAAAACAGGCACTTTAAAATCATTCTGATTCATTTAAAATATAACCTATCCTTACTGCTCCCAGAGGAGTATTTGACATCAAATGAACAGTATCAGCCCCACTTCTTGGTGACCATGTCACGGGTTCCAAACCTGTTTTCATGAACCAATTCCCCTACCTACCTCATCTTCAGGAAACTGGTCCTTGGTCTCCTTGGTGGGAAAGCCACTGCCACACTCTGAGGCGTGGATGTCAGCCCCATACTCCACAAATACATCATCCTCCAGACTGTTCACCAAACGCCAGAATTCCTTCTCCACTGTAGAACATGGCACAAGCTGAAAGTGAAGAGACACTGGTTATTATATAAACATCCCTTTGTAACTCTTCAATCTGAATAAGGAACAGTTCACTTCATACCCAATATGAAAACATTGTGCCTTAAAGCACACTTAAACATTTTGACTGTGGCTTCCATCATTACCTTTCTTGTTTCATGTTTTAGTTTAGTACACTATAACCACTACCACAAGAAAGGCTCCCAATGGCCTGTCTACTTACATGAACTGGCATGTTGAAGTAAGTGCTCTTGAACTCGTCAGCCATCTCCCCGAAGGACTGTAGACTGTACTCTCTCTGAGACTGCTCAAAGCCATATGCCTCCCTGGGTTTGTTCACCTCCTACAATATAACACCACACGTCCAGTCAGGAAATAGCACGCTACATGATGCGTAGGACAATATCAGCTGAGTCCTTTACGTAATACTCCAAAATGTACCAGCTTTATGATTGCAAATTGGCAGAATTAAATATAAACTGTTTATAACTGTTTCTCAAAATTTATAACTAGTAATAGACAAACAATTGTGCCACCAGCTTATATAAAGCTATGCTAAAATGCTATTATTTAACCTGCATTTCACACCCTAAATCTTCTCACTCAAATACACACAGATGCACACACACCCTGTAGTTTCCTCACCTTGGCAACACATGTAGGGCACCTCCAGTCTCCCTTAGGAACTTCCTGTAGTGGTGGTACCAGACAGTATGTGTGGAAAGCATCGTCACAGCCATCACACAGTAACATCATGTCCTCGTCATCTCCCAGACCACATGTATGGCACATGTACAGGTCAATCTGAGGACACGGCAAGGTCACAAGGTTATACAGAAAACTAGGTCAATCTGAGGACACGGCAAGGTCAAAAGGTTACATAGAAAACTAGGTCAATCTGAGAACACGACAAGGTTATACAGAAAACTAGGTCAATCTGAGCACATTGGGAAATCAAGCCGTTGGATAGAAAACTAAGACTATTTGGTATATGTGGATGGATGGAGAACTAGAACTATCTAGAGGTCCACGGTAAATGGTGTTAGATTTGAAAAAACTAACTGACTGGAATCATTTTTACGTGCACACCTACCACCATAATCTAACAAACTTAACATTCAGTTGTAGTTATTTATCAAACCAATTTGTTACAAATTTTGAACACAGTGGTCTGTAATATCATAAGGCTAATGTACACTGCCTACAGAAAAATACAACACTAACTGCAACACTTCAATAATTCCATCAACAATTAATTAACTTTTTATTATATAGCATTGTTCATCTTATATTATTCTCTTGATTTATTAAAATTTGTTCTTTAGTTTCTTTACTATTGATGATATTTTCATGCCAGTGTTTTAAGCTATCAATACACAATATACTTCAGCAAAAGCATGCTGCCTCTTAAGAGGTCATCCCATGGTTACAAAATACACACATCAAATATTTCAGTTTAGCTTGTCCCATTAAAAAATTCAATGGAGCAAACAAATCAAAACTATATGACAGTGAAATCTAAACTACAGCATCACTTTGAACTGATTTCCATGCAAGCTGATAAGAAATCTTTTCAAGAGACACAATCAGTACGCAGCAAACAGTAATGAGAATAGACCACACCAAACTCAAGTGATGCATTGTCATCAAATAATAAATTCCAAACTCAGTCCAAAATCCTCCCCCATTCAAATTTAGCATTCATCCAACATTTTTACCCATAAGCACCCCCCCCCCCCCCCCCCAATCCAAGCACCTCCAACCTAAGTCCCATGCAATCATTAGGTCCTCCACAAAACACAGCTACTACTAAGTACTCAATGATGTACCCTCAGTTTTACAAGAATATCAACTATTTTGACCACATTCTGGCCATCAGTGTTCACATATAGAATACTTTTATTCACGTGATTCTAAATAGGGTACCATCGCCTGATGAATATGACCCCCTCATCTCCCCTAGTAAATAGTGTTGACAGGGGTATACATTGTGTGTAACACAGATGAGAGCACTGAATATCTACTGTGGAGAACCCAAGGGATAGCTTAAGACTGGAGAGCTGATATAAGCCATTACTGTGTGAAACATACATAGTTAACACTCTTGCTACTTGCTGTGTATTTCTTCCTGCCACTGCCCTCCTCTTTGACCTCTTTTTCCTCTGAAAATATCATTAAAAAATTATATTGTAGTTTTGCACATCCATTTTTTCATTAAGGGGAATTCTTTATGACATTTATCTATGAATAAGGAGTTACAGATACACAAGATGCAATAAATAACAAATGTCAATATTCTAAGACATTTCTAATGCTTCAACTTTCACGGCATTACAGACGACAGTCTTGGAGCAATAAATAACAAATGGCAATATTTCTAAGACAGCTATGACGGCTATTAGCTTCACCTTTTACAGTGATAGGGACAGCAGCCTTAGGTCCTGCTCCAAAAAACTGAAGCTTCCTCATCTCATTGTTGGCAGAGTAGTCAATATAAGGCTCCTCCTGGCCCTCAGTGGCTTCAAGCTGGAGATAATGAAATAAAAAATAACACATAAATAAGGACTTAAGTCGTTGGTTTAATCAGGGTTTCCACGATAATTAAAACTGAAACATCCAAAACTGGGTCTTTCCAAGTTTATGAGAGGGAAATTCAGCACAAAATTTTCATGAAAAAAAAAACTGTGAGACCCCAATCATTTCTGTCCACATCTCATTGTTCTGGCCTTTATCTCTGCCAATGAGATCTACTGGAGATAATCTGGAGAATCCACTGAGAGTTGGCTGACCAGTCTCTGGGAACATTACAACTATGCCATGTCATTTGATATCTTAACCATTTCACTATCACCTATGGGCACTATCATCCAACCAACCACTGCATACCTTAGGTTCTTGTTTGACCTTGACAGGGCTTGGTTCAGGAGAAGAGACATCCCTGTTGTACCTCTTAGACCTACGACTGCTGGCCGCCTGACCCTTGGTGGACACTCCATGGGGTCTGTAGTCCTCATCCTTCTTCTTGTCATCATCATCATAGACCAGGTTGTCACGCTTGGATGCCTAGATACAGACAGTATACAGAATATACAGAATATTATACAGAATATATAGACAGAGATATACAGCAGTATATAATATAATACCAAATACAGAGATATAACACAGAATAGATAGAGAAATAATACAGAATATACATATACAGATATTATACAGAATGCCTGCAAGGCTGGTACCTGATGGATTGATTGAATTTTACTCGGTGAATGCTCTAGTGAACTCAACATGTGTCCTGCTTCCATGCTACATGAAAACATGAACAGAGGGGTCCAAAATATCTGTCCACCCAACCCCACCCATACATACCGAGGGGTCCAAAGTGGCTCCAGAGCGGAAGATGTCAAAGGGGTAGAGCATCCTCTCATAATGTCCCCGGAGGATAGAGCCCACCCCTCTTCCATGAGGATAGCCCATGACATTGGACACCTTGGTCCACTTCCTGTCCCTGCTGACTGTCTCAAAGCCCCCCTCATCCTGCACAGTCTTGTGGAGTTTGAACAGGTCCAGAGCCTTCCTCTCTATATTGGGGATACGCAGGTGGGTGCCCTGTAGAAAACAAGACTATTACTATAACACAGTCTGACAGAGCTGAAATAATGTTGAAAAGATTGTAACTAGAAATAAAATCTTCCAAATAATTCTTACTGTTAAGAAATGACTATACTATAAAGAAAACTCACAGCTATACAATAACTAAACACTGTCACTGGAAATCATGCTTTGACAAAATGGTTTCCTCTAAGCAACTTGGTTAACCACTATTTGTAAGTTTTTCTTTATAGATTTATAAGTCATAATACATAATATGGATAAATATTGTAAGGTTACAGCCTTTCTGTGAAAAATATGTTAAAACCAATAAAGGTTATTGCCATTTTTCCTAAAAATATGAAATTTACACCTTAAGATATTGATTTATAAGCCAATGATTCCAAACGTGCCCCAAACTGCGGGTCTGGTATAATTAGATACAATGTCAAGTACCAGTAGTAGGGAACCAGTTTCATCTTATATTTAAAACCACATTGTGTGACAAATGGAATGTACAGATATAAATTTTTAGACAAAATTCACTGAGATTTAACTCCTGCAAACTGTGCATTTAAACTGGTGTTAAATATTCAACAGGCAGTTGCTAGAGGTCTTTTTTCTATCATAAAATCTCTGACTTGCTTCCAGTATTTTGTGTATATAAACTGGTGTTTTATATGTAACAGACAGCTGTTACAGGTTTTTTTCTGTCATATAAACTCTGCCAAGCACAGCTGACACCTCAGCCATTGTGCCACTGGTTGGTCACATCACGTTAAATGTTAAACACATAATATTAATGTCAAAGTGAGGCATCAACAGCTGGCCAACAACCTGGTTATAAAAACATTTAACATCGAAAAAATATATGTAACTATACAATGTTTGTTGCTTGTCAATTTTCTTTTCCATTTTAAGACATTGTATCTAATATTAGCCTTCTGAAAATGCCACATTGTTATTCTGAATAAGTAAACAACTTTTGGTATTATTCAACCCCATCATCTACTTCCACAATGGAACAGAGATAGCTGTAATCATAACTGTTTAATTCTAGCATGCTGAGGAAGCCAACCTGTTCCTTATACACTATATATAAATATGCTACATAATTGTGTTGTAATTATCATAATGCCATGGGATACATTGACATATTTGACACTGACAGTCTTCTGCCAGAAACAATACCTGGATCTTCTAAACTATTTTATTGCCATCTTTTGTTTTTTCAGCTATACTAGTAAAGCATTTCTATCAAACTAAACAATTTGATAGATCAGAAAAACCCACCTGCAGTTCCCAGAACTTTGCCAACTGATCCAAAAAGTTCAGCTTCACTCTGGAGCCAGCCTAAAAATAGAAAAAAAAATCTAAGTTGGCATGTGCGTCAAATAACACAGAAGCACTCTTAATTCAGTGTGGGGGAACTCTTTGACTGAGCTGTGATTAAGAGAAATATTTCTGAAGACAACAAGCATGGCATCAAAACATTGTGAATTCAAACACTCACACTTCAGGGCAAAGCAGTGATGGAGTCACCCTTTTCCTTGAGTTGTCTTTTTGACTCCAAATAAAAAAATTTAAAGTATCAGACAGCTGATGCATCATGTTTAAATCCACACAATCAGCCACAAGTCCATCCTCATTATGAATAACAGCAAACAGAATACATTGGGCAAATACAAATACATTGGGGTCATGTCAATACTCCCCTGCACCGTTACTCCCCTGCACTGAAAAACCCCCTTAGTAATTTTTTGTATTATGCGCATCCATACGACTCCATACCGATAGATCCCTGTACCGATACTCCCCCTCAGTATATCTGTAATTGTAGGGGAGTATCGGTGCGGGGATGTTTAGTGTGGGGGAGTATCGGTGAGGGGACGTATTAACATGTAACCATTTTTTCAGAGCTTATAAACATGTCTACAGAATGTAAGAAAAAAGTTTATATTTTTAATGCTCTTGCAACACTATTCCAGGGGTCCTACCATTGGAATTTGTCTTGTAAAGCCATTCCAGGTATTCAATCAATGTGTGGGCTTTTTCTATCCCACATACTGCACAGGCAAGTTGTTACAACTGTAAACAACCAAAACTGGTCCCAAATAATGATGGTACAGAACACTGTTACCACATCAAACTGTAAACTTTGCCTACAGACTAGACAGACTGCTATACTTGACTTCCCTTATGAATACACTCACTCAGGGCAATAAGCACCATTCTTCATAAATCTGAACATGAATAATTCACAGGTACCAAAAATGTAAGCAGATTTCTGAGGCCACAGTTGATCTTTTTGATATTGAACCCATGGGAAATGGATATTAATGACTTTCTATGGGCAGTGTGCTGTGCAGTAGAAGGTTTGCATAAAGAAAAATCAATACTATCTCCTCTGAATGCAGATGTTGTCTGGGCATAAAGCTGAGGATATTTCTGGATTTTTTTCTGAAGACACTGATTCATGGTAAAACTTTCTCTCCCCCCCCTCCCCCCAATTGCCCCTGGATTCCTAATACTGTATCTTATTAAGGGTGTACTCTGAAGTGCCAAATAAACGTGCCGGCACGTTTATTTTTTTTCCAGAAATTTTCCACCCGGCACGATCTTATTCTCCCCGGCACGATTAATAATTTTCCACACGGCACGGTTATTTGGCACTCACTGTGCCGGTTGGAAATATTTTTGATCGTTTTGGAAATTTTGATGATCGTTTCATTGGACAAGTTAATAATTATTAATGACCTGTCGCAAGAACTACACTCGAACTTGTTTTTAGCGTAAATAAAAGCCAGTGTTTCTCCAGCATATAAAGAGCGAGGCGCCGCGCTGAAATTTGTCAAAAGCACCGCCTCGCTGGGCTGAATGGAACAAAAAAGTTTATTTTCACTCATGCTAACTGAAATTTATATTTATTTCTAAGCAAATATGGCATTCTATTTACATACTGTACGTAATCCCATGCTTCTGAGCACTTGATTTAGTAGTAACGAAAATACGCATGCGCGTATGCCATCTCCCTGTGAGTGCCTCGTTTTCGCAGTTCTGTGCTTTATTTGAAGTATACGAGACACAGCGAAACGAGGCAACTGCTCTCGACAACATTTAGTCACATGTCACAAATACACTTTCTCTGTCACTTCGTCATGTTCCGAAATTAAGACCACCTGTTGTGTGTTTTTATAGTTTACGTTTATTCACTGATAAAAATGGAGAAAATTAAGTGCACTTTGTTGATTTTATAAATTTGGAGAAGATTTTCTACTGATTTACGGGTTAGTTTTGTGAAAGCAGTAGCGTTGTAAAACTGGGTCACGTCAGTATTTCGCGTGCATTGAATATGAATTTCCATGACTGAATAGAATCATATAAATGAACAAACGAAGAACTCAAATTGGTGATAAGTGTGATTCTAATCTCTTTAATTCTGAAAAATTCATTTCACGGTGTTTGGAGTTGTTGATTATAAATTACATCTCAAACTACGTATAATTAGTAGCGGGAGTCGCTTAAATTTGCGCTGAACGACAGGAGAGAGAACATTTTTTGCGGCAGTTTTATTTAAGGATGAAGCACTCCCACACGCAAAGTCAAAATTGACCAGTTACTTTCAGAAAGGTGAAAAATGGTAAGAACAACATATTATATCAACTTTTTGGTCAATCCAAAAATAATTCAATATAGGAGTCCCTTTTTCTTGATTCCTGTAAGTATTAAAGTAGTTAATTTTTATGTACAGACACAGATGTGTCTGTACATATTGCCATCACCTGCGTCTGTCGTCGCCGATGCCGATGCCGATGGCGATGCCGATGCCGATGCCGATGCCGTCGCCGTGCACTTTCCTTGTAAACACGATAAGTGGAAGGCAGTTTTACTTTTTGGCTTTATATTTACAGAGCTGATGAATATTCATAAAACGCAGGTCAAGTTCGAAAATCAGCATGATTGGGCCATTACTGTAGAAGTTATGCTGTTTTTTCACTTTTCAGCATATATGCAACCTTGTAAACACATTTTAAGGAAAACCGTTAGGCCTATTGTCATGAAACTCACAGGAATGGTCAGTCTTACTAAAACGCAGGTTGAGTTCGAAAATCAGCATAATCGGGGCATTATTTTAGAAGTTATGCTGTTTTTTCACATTTCTTCAGATTTCCTCAGATTTAATTCTAAGGCATGTTAATAGCCTTATTATTTAAGTAATAAGATATGTAAAAGTGTTTGTTTGACATTTCCTGCATCTTTACAACATTGTTAGTTGATTATGTAACAAGGCAGCAAAGCTGTCAAATGTACAGACAAAAAACAGGAAATAACTATGCACAAAATAGGCTACTGTCAATTCTGATGCAAAAATACATTATGTTAAACTGCAAATTCAACATCAAATTTTAATTATCCTCAACAGGTAATACCAATGTAATTAAAATATGTGACAAGTTTACACTTTGAAAATGTATAACTTCCAGAAAAAGAAGTTCCTTAGACTGCTTTTCCAACTCAGACTGCATTTTAGTCCTGTATTTCTTTTTTGAAAGTTTGGCAATCATAAGTAACATGGTTTTCCCATAATGGTCATCATGGCAGCAGCACCCAAAATTGTGTTTTCTTCTATTCTGATGCAATATTACATAATGGTTAACAGCATAATAACTCAATTTTAATAATAAAATATACGTAGCATGGATTTTCAGAAAATGTGACTAGCATGGGTCTTCAAGACCGTGGAACTTCAAAGTCACACCTTGAAAATGCCAATATGTGAAAAATTAAATTTTCACAAAATAACTGTTTAACTGGCAGCAAGAATTACCAAACAGACTGTATTTCCTACTGAAGCTGTATTTTAGTCCCATGTTTCTTTCCTGTAAGTTTGAGAACAGTAAATGACATGGTTTTTCTTAAATGGTCATCATGGGAGCAGTGCCCAAAATAGTTTTTTTTTTTCAAATTTTGATGCAATATTACATAATGTTTAACAGCATAATGACCATCAACTTTAATAATAAAATATTAGTATTATGGATATTCAGAAAATGTGACTAGCAAAGGTCTTCAGGCCCATGGAACTTCAAAGTCACAACTTGAAAATGCCAAAATGTAAACGAGACAGCACTGTTCTGAAATGTTTTTTTTTTTTTCCATTTTTAACAATTTTTAACATAAAACAAAATTATCAGTTTTCTGCCGTTTTTATATGATAAACTAAGAAAATTGATGAGATGGGAAAAATATCAACAGAGCAGTGTTAAATGTCCAATCTCTTCCATTCTGAGATTCTGAACATAGTGAATGATTGAATCTGACAAACTGCAATGATATGAGTTTATTTCCATTTTTGAAACTTTATTACACAATACACGATAACAAGTTTACCATCATTTTTACATAATCAGCTAATAATGTTGTAAAATTGCAGGAAATGCCAAACAAACACTTTTACGTATCTTATTAGTTCAATAATGAAACTGTTTACATGCCTAAGAATTAAATCTGAGGAAATGTGAAAAAACTGCATTTCTTTAAAATAATGGCCCGATTATGCTGATTTTTGAACTCAACCTGCGTTTTAGCAGGAATGACCACTCCTGTGAGTTTAATGACAATTGGACTATCTGTTTTTCTTATATTGTGTTTACAGTGTTGCATATATGCTGAAAAGTGAAAAAAAAAGCATAACTACTAAAATAGTGGCCCGATCATGCCGATTTTCGAACTTGACCTGCATTTTATGAATATTCATCAGCTCTGTAAATATACAGCCAAAAAGTAAAACTGCCTTCCACTTATCGTGTTTACAATGAAAGTGCATGGCGCCGGCGACAGCGACAGTGACGGCAACGACAGACGCAGGTGATGGCAATATGTACAGACACATCTGTACATATTAACTGTACTGTTTGAGAACAGTAAGTGACATGGTTTTTCTTAAATGGTCATCATGGGAGCAGTGCCCAAAATAGGTTTTTTTCAAATTTTGATGCAATATTACATAATGTTTAACAGTATAATGATCATCAATTTTTAATAATAAAATATTAGTATCATGGACAAATAGTAAACGTGACTAACAAAGGTTTTTAGGCTGATGGAACTTCAAAGTCACACCTTCAAAATGCCAAAATGTAAACAAGACTGCACTGTTCTGAAATGGGTTTATTTCCATTTTTAACACTTTTTTAACATAAAACAAAATTAATAGGTTACTGCCATTTTTATAAGATCAACTAAGAAAATTGATGACATGTGAAAAATATCAATAGAACAGTGTTAAATGTCCAATTTCTTCCATTCTGAGATTCTGAACATAGTGAATGATTGAATCTGACAAACTGCAATGATATGAGTTTATTTCCATTTTTGACACTTTATTACACAATACACGATAACAAGTTTACCATCATTTTTACATAATCAACTAACAATGTTGTAAAGATGCAGGAAATGTCAAACAAACACTTTTACGTATCTTATTACTTAAATAATAAGGCTATTAACATGCCTAAGAATTAAATCTGAGGAAATCTGAGGAAATATGAAAAAAACAGCATAACTTCTAAAATAATGCCCCGATTATGCTGATTTTCGAACTCAACCTACGTTCTAGTAAGACTGACCATTCCTGTGAGTTTAATGACAATTGGGCTTACTGTTTTTCTTATATTGTGTTTACAGTGTTGCATATATGCTGAACAATGAAAAAACCGCATAACTACTAAAATAGTGGCCCGATCATGCTGATTTTCGAACTTGACCTGCGTTTTAGTAAGATTGATTATTCCTGTGAGTGTCATGACAACAGGCCTAACGGTTTTCCTTAAAATGTGTTTACAAGGTTGCATATATGCTGAAAAGTGAAAAAACAGCATAACTTCTACAATAATGGCCCGATCATGCTGATTTTCGAACTTGACCTGCATTTTATAAATATTCATCAGCTCTGTAAATATAAAGCCAAAAAGTAAAACTGCCTTCCACTTATCGTGTTTACAAGGAAAGTGCACGGCGACGGCATCGGCATCGGCATCGCCATCGGCGACGGCGACGACAGACGCAGGTGATGGCAATATGTACAGACACATCTGTGTCTGTACATAAAAATGATGGTAAACTTGTTATCGTGTATTGTGTAATAAAGTGTCAAAAATGGAAATAAACTCATATCATTGCAGTTTGTCAGATTCAATCATTCACTATGTTCAGAATCTCAGAATGGAAGAAATTGGACATTTAACACTGTTCTATTGATATTTTTCACATCTCATCAATTTTCTTAGTTGATCTTATAAAAATGGCAGTAACCTTTTAATTTTGTTTTATGTTAAAAAAGTGTTAAAAATGGAAATAAACCCATTTCAGAACAGTGCAGTCTTGTTTACATTTTGGCATCTTTAAGTCGTGACTTTGAAGTTCCATCGGCCTAAAAACCTTTGTTAGTCACGTTTACTATTTGTCCATGATACTAATATTTTATTATTAAAAATTGATGATCATTATGCTGTTAAACATTATGTAATATTGCATCAAAATTTGAAAAAAACCTATTTTGGGCACTGCTCCCATGATGACCATTTAAGAAAAACCATGTCACTTACTGTTCTCAAACAGTACAGTTGATATGTACAGATGTGTCTGTACATATTGCCATCACCTGCGTCTGTCGTCGCCGTCGTTGCTGTCACTGTCGCTGTCGCCGGCGCCATGCACTTTCATTGTAAACACGATAAGTGGAAGGCAGTTTTACTTTTTGGCTGTATATTTACAGGGCTGATGAATATTCATAAAATGCAGGTCAAGTTCGAAAATCAGCATGATCGGGCCATTAATGTAGAAGTTATGCTTTTTTTTTTCACTTTTCAGCATATATGCAACACTGTTAACACAATATAAGAAAAACAGATAGGCCAATTGTCATTAAACTCACAGGAGTGGTCATTCCTGCTAAAACGCAGGTTGAGTTCAAAAATCAGCATAATCGGGCCATTATTTTAAAGAAATGCAGTTTTTTCACATTTCCTCAGATTCAATTCTTAGGCATGTAAACAGTTTCATTATTGAACTAATAAGAAACGTAAAAGTGTTTGTTTGGCATTTCCTGCAATTTTACAACATTATTAGTTGATTATGTAAAAATGATGGTAAACTTGTTATCGTTTATTGTGTAATAAAGTTTCAAAAATAGAAATAAACTCATATCATTGCAGTTTGTCAGATTCAATCATTCACTATGTTCAGAATCTCAGAATGGAAGAGATTGGACATTTAACACTGCTCTGTTGATATTTTTCCCATCTCATCAATTTTCTTAGTTGATCATATAAAAACGGCAGAAAACTGTTAATTTTGTTTTATGTTAAAAATTGTTAAAAATGGGGAAAAAAAACATTTCAGAACAGTGCTGTCTTGTTTACATTTTGGCATTTTCAAGTTGTGACTTTGAATTTCCATGGGCCTGAAGACCTTTGCTAGTCACATTTTCTGAATATCCATAATACTAATATTTTATTATTAAAGTTGATGGTCATTATGCTGTTAAACATTATGTAATATTGCATCAAAATTTGAAAAAAAAAAAAAAAAACTATTTTGGGCACTGCTCCAATGATGACCATTTAAGAAAAACCATGTCATTTACTGTTCTCAAACTTACAGGAAAGAAACATGGGACTAAAATACAGCTTCAGTAGGAAATACAGTCTGTTTGGTAATTCTTACTGCCAGTTAAACAGTTATTTTGTGAAAATTTTTCACATATTGGTATTTTTAAGGTGTGACTTTGAAGTTCCACGGGCTTGAAGACCCATGCTAGTCACATTTTCTGAAAATCCATGATACGTATATTTTATTATTAAAAATTGACGGTCATTATGCTGTTAACCATTATGTAATATTGCATCAGAATAGAAGAAAACACAATTTTGGGTGCTGCTGCCATGATGACCATTATGGGAAAACCATGTTACTTATTATTGCCAAACTTTCAAAAAAGAAATACAGGACTAAAATGCAGTCTGAGTTGGAAAAGCAGTCTAAGTGACTTCTTTTTCTGGAAGTTATACATTTTCAAAGTGTAAACTTGTCACATATTTTAATTACATTGGTATTACCTGTTGAGGATAATTAAAATTTGATGTTGAATTTGCAGTTTAACATAATGTATTTTTGCATCAGAATTGACAGTAGCCTATTTTGTGCATAGTTATTTCCTGTTTTTTGTCTGTACATTTGACAGCTTTGCTGCCTTGTTTTTTTTTTTTTTTGAAATAGTACGTTCTATAATTTTTGAAAGTTTAAATTAGCATTATAGGAACTGCTGCTGCTGAACCTTAAACTTCAAGATTGACTAAACTGAGTGAATGCATAGACAGGAAAATAAATTTTGTCTAAACCTTTGTTATGTCATTACTAAATTAATTCCTCAAAACATCTAAAACAAGACAATTCAGTGACACATAAGATGTAAAAAAAAAATTACATAAATACCGTAAAATGCACCAAATTGCACCTCGATTGAAAAAATTTTCCGGGGGAGCTTGGTGATAGAGATTACTCTAAATAGTTAAAATATGTTTAACTATGTGTATAAAATCAAAGGTAAATTTGTCTAGATATTGTGTTTTTTATGTTTAATAAACATAATTTTTCCAGATTTGAATATAATTTAAAATTGCCATTACAATTATTCATTGAAATTATTTAAATCGATAAAATTTTCCGGGGGGCACAGTTATTCCGCTAGGCACTGTTATTAAATATCGGGAATTTTTCCAGGGGGCACAGTTATTCCGCTAGGCACTGTTATTAATTTTGGAAAGTTTTCCGGGGGGCACTGTTATTCCGGTAGGCACTCTTATTCGGCACTTCAGAGTAATTAGGTTACAATATTAGGTTCTAAAGCTACCTTGCTACACATTTGAGCCTTTGATATTTTATTTTTTTATCTATGGAATAAAATCAAAATTGTACTTCACATTTAATCCTCAAACTTTCTCTTAATACGCTGTTTTCTGAAGTAGTGATATCACAAGCAAATGGGATATCTCAGTGCATGCTGCTGCTGCTCTACTCAAAACTTTGCACATTTTGCAAACTGCTGCCATCTGTTATAACATCTACAACACAAAGTCAAGACATCCTCATGCACTTTTAATACTAACACTTTTCAGTTACTTACAAATACCATGTCTTTGACATACTTGAAACCTTAACAGCCAAATATCCAAAAATGCTAAATACACTTTTCTTCACCAGTCAAGGATAAAGAGTCTAGCAGGGTCTAACTTACATTACCCAAACATGAACAGGCCCCTATTTCATCCAAACACCATAATGTTACTAGTAAGCACCTAGTGGTACTGAGCTAAACTAATATCTGAACATGTTTTTAACTAACTACAACAGACGTGATACCATGCTTGGATAAATTCTGGTAATTCTATCTAAGAGTGAAGTAATTCTAAGGCTTCATTCACATGCAATGTCTATTTTCTGAATTCTATTTTCTATTCGCGGTATGTCTTATGATCATGGTCTGTGCCCTGAATATCCCGCCGCGTAATTACTGGCAGCGCGAGCCAGTTACTTATAGTCACTTATAGTAACTGGCTCGCGCTGCCAGTAATTATGCCACGGGATATTCAGGGCACAGACCGTGATCATAAGACATACCGCGAATAGAAAATAGAATTTAGAAAATAGACATTGCATGTGAATGAAGCCTTATATCTGTCAGCAGTAGTTTAGAGGGGTTGTTGACAGTGGAATGAATCAGCAGCAAGAATATATACAACTGAAAATTCCCTGTCCACAAATGATGACTGTTAGAAACAGGTTATTACTGACCTTGTATGGTTTCTGTTTTATTATATTGCATTCATGGCAAAAACTAAACCTGTGCTTTAACCCACTTTATCAAGCATATCCAAATAGAAATAAAATATCTAGATAATCTTTTATCTCGGTTATAATTCTATGTTTCCCTTCTAGATATAAATATATACCTCATATCATACTTTTGAAAAAGACTGATTTATCTTTAGTAAAAATAATGATAAAAAAAATCACTTCAGTTCACCTTTAACCAGTTACCAATTTTATCCAAGCTAAATAAAACATCAATTGTTTACTTTATCCTTGTAAAAAAAGGTCTTACCTCTAATTCGTTAAGTCTTTGAACCCTTGGTACAAATCTGAAATTGTCCACATCTACAGCAAAAGGTGGCTGCCATTCCTGAAATTTGTTTATATGATATTATCAGAACTGTATATATCAACTCCAGACAAATGGAAAAGAAAATAATAAAAAGCTTCAAGTATTTTCTTGTTTTCTTGATGTTATTTCATAAATAGTCTTGTTCCAGTTAAAATGAGTTTAGCCTAAACTATGCTCAACCTACCGAGCTGAAAATATCTGATTTGAACCAATAAATTGAAAAAAAAGTTCTTATCACTTTCTTCAGGTCAGTTACTAGTAAGTTATTTTCAATACTTGAAAACAATATTGACCCCGATTTCAAAGCTGATTCAGTTGAGGTCAAGATTTTAAATATGATGGAAATTTAACATCTGAAAGACCAAATTTCATTTCTGCACATCTCATATTTCAACTATGATGACCCAAATACAACTTGCTACTAGAAATTGATAAACGCAGTCATGCTTCAAGTAAATCAAGGCCAGCTCAATAATTACCTCAAAGTTTTTGATATGTTTGATTTTTTATTTAACAGTATATAATAATTATACATCAGAAAAAGATGACATAGCTTTTTCTTCATGTACAAATTCAATTCTCATTTATTCCAATTAATTAAAGAAAAAAAAAACAGTTAATATAATGGCTTACTTCTCTTACAATTAAAATATTTGGAACCTAACTCTAAAAATTTATACTTTATTTAGCCATAAATATTTAATTGTAACAAAGTGAACAGAAATGCCAATCAGAACATGCACTTATGATCTTTCCATAATAAAAGTGATGAAAAATGTTAAACATGTACTTTAAAAATTCTAAGGTAATATGTTTATTTTAAAAAATTTAGTTTCCAATACTTGAAAACGAATTTTCAAAACACTAAACAGTCATTTTGCACTAAAAAATCCTATTAAAATAAAAGGGGAAAATAACCCAAGGCTATGAGTAATATTCCTGTCTACAGAATATTGTGTAACCAAATTTTCTTTGAAACAACGTTTCTAATGTTTTTCAACAAATATAAAGTTATATCCATCGCAAAACACACGCAGAACTAATGGGTAAATTTAAACTCACGTATAAACATTGTTGAAAAAAATCTGAGCTGATTCTGGGCGTATGCTGAACAAAGGGGTCGCCATGTTTGGCGTCGACCTCATTTGGCTTGCGCTGAGCAAGGTGGCTGCCGTAAAAATGCAGCCATGACACTGTGGTGGTTCGACACGTCGCCACCAACAGAGCATTCAAATCGTCGACTTAAGGAGTCCAAGCTAGTTAAACTAGATCGTACTAACATACCTGTGGGGGTTTTATTTTGCATATTCCATATTTTTCGGCTACAGGTCGAATTTTAGCAATGTAAGCCAGCGGATCGGTAAATTCTTCCTCAGTCGGCTCGAAAATCGGTGCGTCTGGTGGTGTTATAAATCCGTTTTGTCTATCGAGCCTATCCATGGCTAGTTCTGTACGTTCTTTATCCGTTCATGTGCGTGTTGCCTCGTGATATCTCTGGCGTTGCGAGTTTTAGGCAATTTTTTTTACGATTTTGGCAGCAATGTTGTCAGAATTCATGGTGCCATTTCACGCCAATTATGCGGAGGGCACCATAAAAACTAACAACAGGAAACACTTTATTTTTCAATAAATGGCTCGTGTATTAATTTTAATGATTGGAAGATATGTAAAATACATAAGAGAAACGTTACAATAGCGTATTCATTATTTGTGTCGTAAATTTTAATATTGTTTATAATCGGCGCATTGATATAAAACGTAGTCCTTCAGCGTTAAAGATGGGAGTAAATAAAAGCGCTAACATGGTTCGATAAATGTGGGATTTAAATTTCAATTATATATTGGCCAAAAAAACAAATATTATGTTAAAGCGACTTATTATCTGAAAAAAGATTGAAATAAATATTGAGCAGGGTGATTGATTCGAATAACTTCAAATTTATTACATAGATTTGTCCAATAATATCTCAGACCTTCATTTGTTGCCAAAAGGCGCTTGTTTCGAAAATGGCAACTTCCGGGAGAAGGTAATCTACAGTAGAGTTTGGAGTAATTTTCATCGTAGACTTACTAAAGAAGACTTTTTATAGTAGTTCATAAGCCTGCAAATTTAGCTTCATTCTAATTAGAATATCTTTTAGACGATATAACCGTCCCCATAGACAAATAGCCCTAGTTATGTATTTTCAGTATTTAAATTGCAGTTTGAAAAAATCATACCTTGGGGGAAAATAGATTATTCTAATGATGGCCAAAGTGTTTTCTGTTCTAATGAGCAGTATGTCAGGGTACGGATATAGTGGAAAAGAGATGTAGGGAAATATTTGTCAATTTAAATTTGTTAAAATACTTTTAAGGCCAAATATATGAACGCTTGAAGTCTTGAAAACCATTGCATATATTTGGGTTAAGATGGGGAGGTAGTAATGGAAATATTTATTAAAATGTAGACAAAATTAACCAGTAATTTGGTTCAGGAAAGGAATAAGCAGTTAAAGGTATTTAATCATTAATTCAACAAATTGCTTGAATCTCCAGTATCTTTATTTCAACATGAGAAATCATTTAATGAATTCGGGGAAAAAACCACTTATATTTTATTATACAACACTTTAATTTTAAAACAACTTTGTATTTTACTTTCAGACAGCCTGTGACACCATTATCAAGGAGGTCCCGCCTGTCTCCTGACTCCACATTGAGGACCAGTGTGGCAAGTCGGACATCTAACCTTGACAATATGGACATGAATGATGAAGAGGAGGACCCACCAATTCCTGATGTCAATGAGAGGCTTAGTTAATAAACAGTTGTTTTTCTTGTCTCTGTGTTGATGAACAAATATACCAGATATTCCACTTCACTTATTTTTCATTGGACAATATGTAATTGATTTGGTCATAGTAAAAAAAAAAAGGATAGATTGACCATAAATAGAACTTATTTGAAGTAAAGGAATTACTCAGTCTTTTCAATGGGCAAAAAATATCAAAATTTCAGGTACATTATTTTAAAATCACAAAAAATTATTTCTATATAGCATTGTGGTGCTTTTTATGCATAGAATAAAACTATAGATTACCTTGCTTTTTAATTTTGATGCTACCACTTGGTGGAAATGTTCTAATTTAAAGGAATTATGACTTGAAAATACAGTTTTTGTAAAAATTCCTAATGTCCCCCCATTGAAAAGATTGAGCAATTACTGTTGTTGTGTTGGCAGCAATCATTTTTTCTGTGGGATTTAGTTAAGGGAACTTTTTCAAGCACATGTTTAACCTTCATCACACCTATACATCTGAAGTCAGCAACATGTGATGCACTGGTTCTTGTTCTTTTCCTACCAGGCTATGTGAGGCCATCCAGAGAGCTGTTAGAATACTACAGGAAGAAGATAGCAGAATATGATGATGAGCATGAAATGATGAACAGAAAGCTAGACCAATACAGAATGACGTATATGGAACAGGTAAGTAAAAATCTCTGATATGCTTCCTCCCTGACTCCCACACTTCCTCCCTCCTTCACTTGTTCACTTCTTCACTTTTGATATAGTGAAGCATATATTGCTGTATGATCAGTGAAGCAAGAAAATATCTTCTACCCAGAAAGGAGTAAATATATATATATATATATATATATATATATATATATATATATATATATATATATATATATATATATATGTTATAAATGATTCCATAGCAGGTTGTTGCATTGATAATGTGTGTTATGGCGGTGGTGTTGGGGAAGAGTGGGGAGCTCCTAATACGATTTATAAGAATCCATTATTTAGAATAGATGAAAGCTTTTTTTTTTTTTTTTTTTTTTTTTTTAAGAAAAAAAATTCTGGGAATATGATAATTGCCTCTTTTGTCTCACAATATTTTAGATATAGAATACAATTATGAATAAATATTAGTTAAATTAGGGTAGGTTTAAATACAAATTATATATATGAATGTTGTTCCCCAGAAAGCTTGGACACCAATTTGCTGACTGGATGGCCTTTTTTATCATGTCCAGTTTTAATTTGGCTTAGAAACACATGAAAATTTAACACATAAATTCATCTATTCATCAGTGTTCAGTGTGATCAGTAGTTATGTACTGGAATGTGTTAACTTTGCCCCCATCTTCTGCTACCACCAGCTGACCAGCAGGGTTGATGGCTAATGCCATGGGACGCTGCAATCCAGCTTTCTTATTGACAATGTATCTGATAAACTGCCCCTGTGGACTCAGTGCCACTATCCTGTCGTTATTACAGTCAGCAATGAAAATGTGACCGTGTCTGTCTGTGCAAACTCCACGTGGTCCCCACAGCTGACCATCACCTCTGCCTTGTGTGCCATACTGGTATAGCTGATCACCAGTAGGTGACAACACATACACACAGTGACTGCCTGCGTCTGATATCACAATGTTATCATTCACACTGTTCACTGTGATGTACCATGGGTCTGTACACATACTGAGTGGAATGGTGTTCAGGAGCTTATCACTGGCATCATGGAATGTGAAGATGGATTTTTGTCTCATGTCACAAACCATCACATGACCTTGTTTGTTCAGTGTAATACCATATGGCCTCCCTAGATGACTCTGACCCATGGTTGACACCTGCTGACCTCTGGTGGAGTACACTTGGACACAGCTGTCACTCTGTGATGTTATATACAGGTGACCAGTCTGTGACATAGCTAAATCAAATGGTCTGCTGAGTGGAATGTCAAACTTGAACACTCCAGTATGTGTGAACATTTTTGTTCTGCTATTTGCGCAATCCAAAACAAACACTTGTTCCTCATGTATGGCCAATCCATTTGTACTTATTCCTCTAGTATCTTTCAGCTTAGCACTGAAAGAGTGCACACATTCTGCCTTCTCTAAGAAAACGGAATGTGCTGCTGATTTTGGATTTGTTCCCTGTTCAGCTAATGGAGGTTGTGACTTAATTTTATCTCTGTTGCTTTTTGCAGCTTTATCAACTGATGAAATACGATGTCCACCATGCCCTGTTGCTATACACTCACCACATATAACAATATCATCATCGTCACAGTAAAATTTTAATTCATTATTAGGATGTTTCTCACAACTGATGTTCTTCTGTACAGTGCCCTGTGCCACTGCTGCTACATTGGTCTGTTCCTCTTCTAATGCCTGTCTCTCTTGTTGCTGGGTATTGATGTCATTGGCCTTGCTAAAATCAAAGTTCTTCTTCAGTTGGGTAAGGCCACCATCTGGAAGCTGGATGTCCTCCTGGCATTTAGGGCATAGAAATGTCTGGTTTGGAGTGAGAGATATTTGGGCATGGCTAGATATACAACTATAGCAAAATGTGTGGTTGCAAGGTAGCACACAGGGGTCCTCATACTCCTCTAGACAGATATTGCACGCTAAGAGATTATCTGTGAAAGCTGCTGCCAATGCCTTTGCCATATCTGACTGTCTCTTTGGTATTTAAGTAGTTGTGAAACCTTGGGTATTGGATCACTCAGTCAACAAAGAAGTCACGGTCCAATTTTCCTAATATTTATGTCCTGGTGCTGCATCCAGCAGAAAAAATATAAAATAAAGAAAAAGAAATACATAAATTTCCTGACTCTGTTCTCACCATAGAATTGTGTGGAGGCTGGTGAAATAGTCCTACTGTGCTTCTCTTTAGCTCAGATCATACATGTAAAAATATGAGCATACTGGCGGCTATTATTACTGCTGTGAAAGAAATCTGTCCAGTTTAATGGCCATTACATTTATATTTAAGTGACTTTTGGTGAAAGATTCCTCACATATATCTTGTTTTGCAAATATGATTAGCTGCATATTTTTAACAAAATGCTTGAAGTATGCAGTGTAATACAGTTGTGTGACAAGATTATTTTTAGTTATCCCCTCGATTATGCATGCTGCCTTCCCAAGGCGTTGCCTGTAATTATTTATCATTTTATTCACACCTTTGATAATAACTGAATGGTAAATAAGCATTGTGTTAATGGCACATACAACAGTGAGTCTAGGCACGTTGACCGGCCACATAGGACAAGTGGAAGTTATTTTTTGTGTCATTTCCCAAGCAAACAAAAATGATCTGGAGAAGCAAGCAGTGGGTTTGATTATGTGAAAGACTTATAGCGAGAAATTCAACATGTGAAAGATTTCCAAGGCCTCTCACTTGTGTAGTAACCATTTTATGGGTGGCTACAGACCCTTCAATCAGTAGATACACCTGTATACCATACCTAATAATATGATGAACATAGATGGCAACTTATTATGGCAAAGCATACAAAGGAACTGAAAAAGTATTTGGTGAAAGCGTTCGAAAAAAGAAATTCAATGAAGTACTGTTAATTGACAGTTGATCCATCATTGCTTTTATCATTGTTATTTTAATTCATTATTTATTGTTGTCAAGCGAAAAGGTTCATTAGTAGTTGGATAACATGATAGCAAGGTTACTCTGAAGTATCAAATAAACGTACCGGTACGTTAATTAATTTTTCAAATTTCTTCCCGCCGGTACGCTCCATTTTCACCCAGTACGCTTATTAATTTTTCAAAAATCTTCCACTCGGTATGTTTATTAAATACCTATCGTACCGGTGGGAAATTACACAAGTCAAGTTTTTTTTATTTTCTTAAATTGAAGTCTAATGAGAAGAAATACCGATGCAGCTACTGTTCGACATAGAGCACTGGGAAGTAGGTCAAGCAAAAGTCGCTCTCTGAACACAACAATACCTGCCTCATCTGATTTCAGTTCCTATAAATAGACGTGCTTTCCCTTCAACAGTGACAACTACTCATGTATATCAATCGAATGATGCAATGTCGCAAGGTGATAGGATCATATTTATAGCTAAGGAGGTCTTTTCAAGTGCAGCAAAGAAGTTGCGTCTGTTTTCAAATGTCAATTATTTCATGCCGATTTATGATTTAAACGATGTTAAATCACATTTCTATGTAAGATAAACCCTTAGGAGTTTGCAGGTATGCAAAACGAACCTTATATCTGAGAATAAATTTACTCTGAATAACGTCTCCGTATGGCTGTCGGAGGCGGCTTAGGTGCGACATATCTGGGTCTTCGGACCCTGACGATTATGAAATTTAACTCATGGCAAATATTTTTTTTGAAAATAAATTAGATATCCCGTTTTTAAGATAAATTACCATACTGAGTGAATTTTACCTGGTGAATTTTATTTTTTACAATGATAAATAGCTAGCTTTTTTCTTTCTCTTCTTCTTTATTTTTATTTATATATTTCTTTTTTTTTTTTTTTTTGGGGGGGGGGGAGTGGTGTGAAGGTTTTTTCTGGGCAGTACTTTTATTCCATCCAGTACTTTTATTAAATTTCGAGATTTTTTCCACCCAGTACTTTTATTCCATCAGTACTTTTATTAAATTTTGAGATTTTTTCCACCCAGTACTTTTATTCCATCAGTACTTTTATTCGATACTTCAGAGTATTAAGCATAAGCTAGAAATTTTCTCACCACTAGCTTTAGGCAAATCTGTTGGAGGTCATCAGACTTATCAGTCAGTAGATGCTGTCACCCACTGATCATAAGGTGGAATTAATTGTTCTCCTTGAGAAATGTAATGCCCTATTCTTGTTAGTTGTCAGTAACAAGCATATCTCTTTGTCCAATATTGCCGTTATTAAGGCTTGTTTGACCTTGGCATTTTTGAAAGGATGGGCTTGGTTGCTTAGCAGTAGTCACTTGCACTTGCGCTCTTCTCGCCTTCTTATGATCATAGTAACATTCAAGGTCACAAGAGAGTAGGCAAAGGTCAAAGTCAAGGTCACAGAAGGTCAGTTGACCTCAGAAATGTACGACATAGATATTCTCATGATGTGATAAATATAATATCGATAATGGGGTGGCCGGGAATTGGCATTCAGCTAAGGTTTGCAGTCAACAGTGCATAACCATCCAATAAGCCTATCAAAAGATGTTAGCTGTTTCTTGGACACTTAGGCAGTTTGGTCGGCATAAATACTTCCGGCATATTTTTGGAAACTTGCTTGGGTTGGACTTCCTGTAAATCATGATGAGAAGAAAGTTGCTGCTTTTCTTGATGTTCCACGTGTGGATCATATTCACTTGTTCTCTCAGTGTAACCTGTGCCTGACGCTTCTCATATGTGATCTTCTTCATCATCAGCCTGATGAACCCAATTCACTCTCATTTGTTGAAGTATTCCACTCTAAGATATGTTGGTTCTTTCCCTTTCATATGTATTTCATTACCATGTATTTGTTTATCATATTTAATCCCCGTTATACATAATTTTAGTGGAATGTACAGAATGAATGAGCCATCTTACTTTAAGACTGAACACTATTAACTAGTGTCTCAGTAATAATGCTGTCCCATATGTGTGACAACTGGTGTCTGCCCCCCCCCCCTCCTGTCTCTGTCCAGGCTTGGGTTGTGGGCATGGATGTTTTAACCCCCCCACCCTTCATGCCATGATGGGTCCTTGTCCAGTCTTAACTGCCTCCCATGGTGCCCAGCTTATCTGAGAGAGAATGTGCTTAGACACCTGTTATAGACATTTTTGAGATTTACCCTACCCTAGTTCATTGTTTTGCATTTTACTATACTTATAAAATTATTTCAGCTGCATGTTTTTTTCCTCAATCTAGCATAAACTACAGTGGGAACTACGTCAGAGAGAAGAAGAAATAGCAGAGTTACAGAAGGCATTGAGTGACATGCAAGTTTATCTGTTTCAAGAGAGGGAACATGTACTGAGATTGTATGCAGAGAATGACAGACTGAAGGTACAGAGAGGATTAACTTGTAATAGAATTCAGTGACAGCAGCAAGTAAAATCCACAGGTTTTGTTAAATAAGGCTTGTACAGTGCTTGTGTTGCACAATTCTCTGTTTCAGTTTTTAAATAAGAAAATATTTGCTATCGTGCTAAAAGTTCAGCCCAAAGGATGCTTTATTGTTGTCCCAGAAATGAGCTGTTTTCTGAAAGTAATGATATGATAAACATGAGTCACTGTTTACAGTAAAATAGTGCTCTGCCATCAGTTTATTATGATTCCAGTATTTTAAACAAAGTCCTATTTGTGATATCAGATGCTGTGAGTCTTTGATGACTCCAGTATTGTACATATAGTCGTGTTTGTGATATCAGATGCTGTGAGTCTTTGATGACTCCAGTATTGTACATATAGTCGTGTTTGTGATATCAGATGCTGTGAGTCTTTGATGACTCCAGTATTGTACATATAGTCGTGTTTGTGATATCAGATGCTGTCAGTCTTTGATGACTCCAGTATTGTACATATAGTCGTGTTTGTGATATCAGATGCTGTCAGTCTTTGATGACTCCAGTATTGTACATATAGTCGTGTTTGTGATATCAGATGCTGACAGTCTTTGATGACTCCAGTATTGTACATATAGTCGTGTTTGTGATATCAGATGCTGTCAGTCTTTGATGACACCAGTGTAGTAAACAAAGGCCTGTTTGTGATTTCAGATCCGTGAGTTAGATGACAGGAAGAAGATCCACCAGCTGCTGGCAGTCAGTGGAGTCAGTGAGGGAGAGGTGTCTTACTTCTTCAAGGAGCCTCCAGCCAAGCCTATCATTCCACAGAGACAGCCTCACAGGGTGTCATCTCAGGCCAGAGGGGTGCCATCTCAGGCAAGGGGGGAGTCTACCTCAAGGCAGCACAAAGGTAACTTGTGATTTTGGCATAAGATGATAAGCCAGTTTAACATCTATGAAATGCCAAACATCATCTTTACTTGTTGGACAGTTTGGTCAGCTTAGCTTTGTAATTTCAACAGAAATATAGAAGTTCTTTTTCTAATATTGTACCAAACAGCTTTAAAAAGTCAGTCACATATTTTAGAGATAGAAGAATAGTAAATGATTTGATTGTCATGTATAAAAGAAAAATTGAATAGCATTACCAGATCAGACTGGCAAACTTTTTGGCAAACAAGGCTATTTACAGTTGTGTGTAGAAATAAAACTGAGTCTTACTTTCCTCACATTTTTGGTATTTTTTTCCAAAAAAATAATGTCATTCTTTTCAAGGAAAGAGAAAAGTGTTAGGTGTGGTGGACCAGAATGCTTCTCCCTCAGACCAGGACAGGTACAACAGTGACAACCAGACATTGACACTACAGGTGAGATCATTAACACTACAGGTGAGGTCACTGACACTACAGGTGAGGTCACTGACACTACAGGTGAGGTCACTGACACTACAGTCAGCAAACAGTTTGGGATCTGAGATTATAGAAAAACTAGTATGCCCAGTCTGTTTTATGAATAATAAGTAATATTATTGGCCTACAACAAAAATTGGTTGCCTGCCTATCTCTCCCCATGGGTCCTGAATCACATCAGGTTTCCTTTATACTATTCGGTGACCAGACCCCATCTCTTGAGAACAATGAAATAAACCCTCTGAATGCATTGATGAAGTGTCTTCTCTCAGGTGGAAGCTCTGCAGGCGCAGCTAGAGGAGCAGACACGACTGGCTAAAGACCATGTGGACGGTCTTCTGGAGGACAGGAGAGTGAAGATAGAAGAATATGAGGCCAGGAGACAGAGAGATCATGATAAAATACAGACTTTGCTGGAAAAGTGAGTTTATGCCTGAGAGAGAGAGAGAGAGAGAGAGAGAGAGAGAGAGAGAGAGAGAGAGAGAGAAGCTATTATGGTCATATCTTTACGTCCTAAAATTATTTATTTTTCTTATTTTTTCTTGATATTTTTTTTTCAGATTAACAAAAACCCAAGATTTACTGTATGACAGCACAAAAGACTTTCTAGAACTCCGTTATGAAGGCAGAGCCAATGAACGCCGCTGGATGGCAGAGAAGGACCAGTTTCTTAGAGAGCTTGATGTCTGCAAACAGCAGCTGAACATCAGCAGGGACAAAGTGCTCAATGTCTCGGATGAGGCTTTGGATGCCAAACAGAAGAGAGAGGTGGAGGTGGAGGTACATGGGCTGGGATATGATCAGGAATCTAGTAAACATAGCATGCAGACATTACATTATATCATATGTTAAGAAACCAACTGATACTTTCATTGTTGTTGTTGATGTTGTTTGTGAACTGTTAATAAAACCAGTATCAAACCTGATATATGTGATTATCTGCTTACTTGTGAAATACATTGTCTTGATACATTAACTTGGAGCAGGCAGTGAAGACTTTATTAATATAGTTATCTTATATAATAACTTTTAAAATGTTTTGTCTTGTACCTTACCAGGCATTGCAGTATGACTTGGAGCAGGCAGTGAAGATGTCAGATATGTACAGGGAGCAGGTGATACAGCTAGAGGACGAGAGAGCAAGGATACGAGAGGAAGGAGATGTCAGCAAAGATATATTTAAGGTTAGTTGTCATACGAGGGCATAACATTAAATTTGGTTTATTATTTACAGAAATATTCATATTGCTTGTTAACTGAACCTTTATAAATTGGCATTCAAAAAGAAAAAATATTTAACGATTAAAAAGGCACTGATGTTTTGATTTTAGTAGGACAAGTAGTATTGTGGCTTCATAGTGACATAGATTAAAATACTATTTGAATGCAAATAAAAACTGAGCTTCAAATGTTTGACAGAATATAGTTCTTTAGAATGATTTCAAAAACTATTTGAATAACAAGGTTAAAAAACACACCTGCTAAAGTTCTTTACACATTGAAGGGGCGATAATAAAAAATGAGCTTCATTCACTGATGAATGCCAGGTATCAGGAGCTGGAGTATGACTATTGATATAGTTTTCTTTGTTCACTGTAGGAGAGGACAGACAAGATGAGCCGTAGACTACAGCTGATGAATGCCAGGTATTGGGAGCTGGAGTATAACTATTAATATAGTTTTCTTTGTTCACTGTAGGAGAGGACAGACAAGATGAGCCGCAGACTACAGCTGATGAATGCCAGGTATCAGGAGCTGGAGAAGAGGAGAAATCTGGAGGTAGAAGGGTTTAAGAATGATATCAAAATGCTCAGAGCCAAACTGAAAGAGATGGAAAAACAACTGTACAAGGTGAGATCACAGGAGGTTGGTCCAGTTACTCACTTTGGTATGATATTACTCTAAGTAATTAACTCACTTTGGTATGATATTACTCTAAGTAATTAACTCACTTTGATATGATATTACTCTAAGTAATTAACTCACTTTGATATGATGTTAGGGTTATCAGCCTTGAGAATTCTCAAAGAGAGCATTTTTTGACGAGAGCTTTAGAGACTGATGCAAATGTTTTAAGACCAAAGCTTTTGAGTCTAATTCTGGATATTTAACAAGAAGTTGTCTATTTTTCCTACAGTTGTGGGCTAAGTGTAATATATTTCTGCAATTTTAATACATAAATACAATTCAATACAGATTATCTTGGAATATTTTATAAATTACCAATATTTCTAGGTAACTGTTGGTCTTGGTGAGGGTCTAGAGGAGCAACGGCCAGATGATCTAGACTTGGTCATTCTGAGGAATATTTTATAAATTACCAATATTTCTAGGTAACTGTTGGTCTTGGTGAGGGTCTAGAGGAGCAACGGCCAGATGATCTGGACTTGGTCATTCTGAGGAATATTTTATAAATTACCAATATTTCGAGGTAACTGTTGGTCTTGGTGAGGGTCTAGAGGAGCAACGGCCAGATGATCTGGACTTGGTCATTCTGAGGAATATTTTATAAATTACCAATATTTCTAGGTAACTGTTGGTCTTGGTGAGGGTCTAGAGGAGCAACGGCCAGATGATATGGACTTGGTCATTCTGAGGAATATTTTATAAATTACCAATATTTCTAGGTAACTGTTGGTCTTGGTGAGGGTCTAGAGGAGCAACGGCCAGATGATCTGGACTTGGTCATTCTGAGGAATATTTTATAAATTACCAATATTTCTAGGTAACTGTTGGTCTTGGTGAGGGTCTAGAGGAGCAACGGCCAGATGATCTGGACTTGGTCATTCTGAGGAATATTTTATAAATTACCAATATTTCTAGGTAACTGTTGGTCTTGGTGAGGGTCTAGAGGAGCAACGGCCAGATGATCTGGACTTGGTCATTCTGAGGAATATTTTATAAATTACCAATATTTCTAGGTAACTGTTGGTCTTGGTGAGGGTCTAGAGGAACAACGGCCAGATGATCTGGACTTGGTCATTCTGAGGAATATTTTATAAATTACCAATATTTCTAGGTAACTGTTGGTCTTGGTGAGGGTCTAGAGGAGCAACGGCCAGATGATCTGGACTTGGTCATTCTGAGGAATATTTTATAAATTACCAATATTTCTAGGTAACTGTTGGTCTTGGTGAGGGTCTAGAGGAGCAGCGACCAGATGATCTGGACTTGGTCATTCTGAGGAATGTCCGGCGGACGGCGGGCAGATCCAAGAAACTGATGGATGAACTGAAGCAGTTGAAGAGTAAAGTATACGGAATGGAAAATGATCTGAAGCATCTGTAGCAGTGACAGAGGATGCTGTAATAAAAGCTTGTTTCTTCAAATAGTCCATTTCTCCAAATAGTCCATTACTAGGGAGATGTTTTAAAAACATTAAATGCTAAAGGGAAATATGACCGATTTCCGCAGTTTGTTAAAAATTTCAGGAGTTGATTTAATATCTTACTGTAGACTGAGTTGGAATGTAGAACTGCTTCAGAAGAAGAAGCATGTAAAATACTCAACTTTGCATATGGTGTATTGATTTGTAAATTATGTCTGTTAGTCAAAATGTAGAATAAGGATTTGATAACATAGTTTGATTGGATTATCACAGATAAAAATTTTGATAATCTGTTTTACGTGTTTTAAGGTAGATTTATCTGTAATCCTAAGAAGAAAATAAATTCTTCTTGTACTCATTTTGAGCAGCTTTAATAAAATTTTCAATCATCTTTCAAGTATTTTTTTTTTCCAAAAAGTTGACTGTTAAACTTACTGTATGAGAAGGGCAGACAGATTGACATATTTCATGAAATGAGCAGATAAAATACTGCCCACAAACAAGCTCATTTGCAAAGGTTTTACTATTTTTAAACTTTTGGCAAAAATTTTTAGAAGCACCAGCAACAAGATTTCAAACTTTTCTCTTTTTATCCCCGTACTGCTGTACCACAACCATGGAATATGATGGAGTAATCCCCAGAGCAACCCCATTAGTGTCAAAACCCATGCAATGCGCTTGCACACACACACACACACACACACACACACACACACACATGCATGTAAGGAAAAGTCTAGCCATAGACCATCTCAACCTTTATCATGATATTCTTTATATCATCAGTTGTACACACTGGATCAAGTTGCAGATCAAGTGTTAGATGGTATTTACACCCAGTGCATGGACACTGATAAGAAGAGCATGTTTGAGTATTGACATTGCAGGGGGTTAAAATGATCACCTGAACTGTTTTTGTTACATTAGTACTTTTGTAGTCTGCCAATTATACAAACTTCTGCTATAAGGGAAGGTTATCTGACTACGTTGCAACACACCTACGTTTCACTTGCGTCTCACAAATCGGGGAATCTCAAAACTCGTAGAACCTTCACAGCCTATAAATGATCAGTACTTTTGTAGTATCTCTACCCACATCCAAAACTTAAATTTTCAATGTTTATCAAGTAAGTCATTTCTATTTTTTTAACTTTCAAACTCTTTGACCAATGTGATTATGCCATTTTTTCACACCTGCTGTGGCTTTAGTTCATAAATTTGGATAGGCCTGAAATTTCTTGTATAAACATTTTATAAAATAATGGTGAATAACCTAACTCATTAATTTTTATAGACAAAACACATCAATTTTTAGTCACCATGTGACTGAATTTAAAAAAGATGTTTTTAAAAATCAATGACTTTTAGTGCTTAATGATCTAGCAAAAGAAAAAAACAAAGGGGTAATTTTTTTTTTTTTCAAATGAATATTGATTTTATTCGATGGAAACTTTCAAAAAAGAAAAACAAATTAATGAAAGTTACGGATTTATGTTAAATTGCTTATTTCCCAAAGCTTTCCGGTCTATAAACCCCTGTTATAAACTTATGGAGTGTCTGGGCGTCCTCTCCAACAGTTTGCAGCGCTAACTGGGAGAGCGGCTCATCTTGGCAAGTCAATTAACGGCTGCGTAGACGAGCACTTCCGTAACACTGTTTACAAGCAAATTCAGGTAAGATATTTAATTTTACAACCAATATTAGTCGCTATTGTCATAACTTGGGATATTGAGCATTTACCATCTTCATATTTGTGGGCATTTTCACGCGTTCAAGTGTTTTTAAGTGAGGCTGCGTCACATGCAAATGCCTGCATTGGGCTGGTCGTGCAAATGAGGAAATGCAGAGAATAAACTGTGATCTCACTCCGGTTACTCCCAGAAACGTTCTCCTGAGCAGACTTTGAAAGTCAGCATTGATATAACCTACATTCCTTTTCTTTGTCATGACAGTGAGCTGTCGTCATATGTAAGTGTCTGTCTCCCGCATGGTTTCTTGTGATTGGAGCCGACAAATGCAAGCTCTGTCACATGTATTTTTAGACAATAACACGTCATCGCACTTTAAGATCAAATAAATCTATATAATTGTCATCCAGTACATTCTGCATTCGTTGGAAAATATTTTCATTGTTTGGCTTTGCCGCTACTTAATTGAGAATAAGCAGTAAGTAATAATTACTAATTTAACTGTTTAGATATCTGTCTAACTTTATAATATCCCACTCCTACTTAAATTTTTAAGACGTGGGAGAAACCGAGGTTGTGATTAATAAGCATTATGGTAATTTCATGTAAACTATATATAATCAGTGTTTGAGATTTTTAAAGTTTTGGATACAGTGTTTGAGTGAAAAGCTTAACTGATATTTATTAGCATTGTGGAAATAAGAAGTTTTTTAAATATGTTTTAGGGGCCATTCAGAACGAGAAGAGTCGTGTGCTAGGTGGTCCACGGCCTAAATATGGCAGACCTATATGAAAGGAAGATCGCTTAATCCTGTAATGGTCTCTGTGCCTCCCCACATGTCGTCCTATGACCGGTCACATTGAGGCAAGATTTAATTACTGTGCCCCTGCAGGGACAACGTGTTGGGAGGCGTGAAAGAGGCAGAGAGACTATTACAGGATTAAGCAGTCTTCCTTTCATGTAGATCCTCCATATTTAGGCCTTGGACCAGCTAGCACTGGGCTTTTCTCATTTTGAATGGGCCTTAGTTGTTTTATATTGCTATGTGAAAGATTTTAAAATGCCATTGTATTCCTAATGTCTGAGTGTGATTCAATGTCACATATTATCAGGGAAAGTTCCTTGATAATGTCCTACATATTTAAACTGAATGATACTGTGGAATGACATAGGGTCTATGTAACATGAGATAATCCTTCAAGATATTTGAAATTATATGAATACATACTTGGAAAGATTATCAAATCATATAGTATTTGATATCATGGTATTTACCAAAGATTAAGTTATCAAATGAGACAACTCACTGTACAGGTTTATGTACAAGGAAAAAGACACACTTTTCAATGGCTGGTGAAAAATATTTTTAATGCACACTCACTGCAAGCTATAATATTCCTGAAGAATTAAGGCTTGAGTAGAGGTGAAGGATGAATCTATTTACAATAAAAGGTAATGGTTCAAAAGGAGACCAAAATTGAATGTGAGAAAACTGTAGGGTTTTAGGTTCTCATCCAACCATTTGATATCATAAAGCATGTACAATTGAAATACCTTATACAAGATGAAAGCAATCTTAATATATCTTTATTGTATTTATTTTAGCAGAGATGAGTTTCCAGTGGACATTTATAGCAACATTTCTCTATGTGGAGATCTTCCTAGTGGTGCTCTTGTTACTGCCCTTTATTTCACCAACGACGTAAGTAGAACAGTGTGTGTGTGTGTGTGTGTGTGTGTGTGTGTGTGTGTGTGTGTGTGTGTGTGCATGCGTACATTGGTGTGTATGTCTGCATGTACAGTACTTGTGTGCATGTGTTTATATTGTGTGTTGTTTTTCACCACATGCCATTGTTTCAGAAATTAAACTTTCTCAAGAGCAACATACATCTGTCATTTTATATAAATATTGTAAAAACCCTTAGTAATAAAATGATAGTTTCTAAGAATGGAATTATACATGAAACAGATGGTTGTTATTCCATCAACATCTTCAATGTGGAGAGCCATTGGTCTTATATCCTACATAAATCAGATATCCACAAATATTTATTTGTTATTAGTATAAATTTAAAAAAAGCTGTTTTAGCTTATTTTGCCAAGATATTATTGATGTTGTAAAGAGCATATATTATTTGATTAATGAAAAGAAATGAGGGACTGACATTTTCAACGTCATGTAGGGACATGCATATGTAATTTTAAAGTTTATCATTTATGTTTTTGAGCATGTGCCTCCATGAAGATACTGTAAAATAATTTTATGTAATAAAATGTAAAGATAAAGTGGAGAAAGATGATAGATAAGTAAGAAAAGTAGAGATCTAGATGGATAAAAGGATGAGGAGTAAAGAATGAGTAAGTAGTTATCAGTTATACCAGGTATACCAGCAGTATCTATCTTGGTAATGGACCTGCTGTGCTCTCGGTGTAAACAGAGCAATATTGAGTTTACTAATTATTAAATACACAGCAGTATGTGTTTGTGTTGTCTGTACATATTATATATGCCATATTATCTGACTGTACACAGCACAGTGCTGATATGAGAGTGACTACATTTAGTGAAAACATTAATATAGCATCATGCTTATAAATAGAAGTACCATTTAGAATTGCCATATTGAAGAGAATTGTTGCATTAGATCATTATAAATAGAAGTACCATTTAGAATTGCCATATTGAAGAGAATTGTTGCATTAGACCATTATAAATAGAAGTACCATTTAGAATTGCCATATTGAAGAGAATTGTTGCATTAGACCATTATAAAAAGAAGAACCATTTAGAATTGCCATATTGAAGGGAATTGTTGCATTAGATCATTATAAATAGAAGTACCATTTAGAATTGCCATATTGAAGAGAATTGTTGCATTAGACCATTATAAATAGAAGTACCATTTAGAATTGCCATATTGAAGAGAATTGTTGCATTAGACCATTATAAAAAGAAGAACCATTTAGAATTGCCATATTGAAGGGAATTGTTGCATTAGATCATTATAAATAGAAGTACCATTTAGAATTGCCATATTGAAGGGAATTGTTGCATTAGATCATTATAAATAGAAGAACCATTTAGAATTGCCATATTGAAGGGAATTGTTGCATTAGACCCCATTCCCAGAGATTAGATCGATCTACTTAAGATCGACCTAACACCCTGGGGGGTTCACGCTAAATAGCTGTCAGCCGAGCAGGCACAAAAGTTAATTACCCCTTACAGCTTGTAGTAGGCGGGACAGACATTTAAGACATATTATCTGCCAGTAATCTAGTGAGACTCCCCGCGGGGATAGATCGATCTAAAAGCTCTGGGAATACACCCTTAGATCATTATAAAGAGTAGTACCATTTAGAATTGCCATATTGAAGAGAATTGTTGCATTAGATCATTATAAATAGAGGTACCATATAGAATTGCCATATTGAAGAGAATTGTTGCATTAGATCATTATGAATAGATGTAGCATTTAGAATTGCCATATTGAAGAGAATTGTTGCATTAGATCAATATAAATAGAAATACCATTTAGAATTGCCATATTGAAGAGAATTGTTGCATTAGATCATTATAAATAGAAGTACCATTTATAATTGACATATTGAAGAGAATTGTTGCATTAGATCAATATAAATAGAAATACCATTTAGAATTGTCATATTGAAGAGAATTGTTGCATTAGATCATTATAAATAGAAGTACCATTTAGAATTGCCATATTGAAGAGAATTGTTGCATTAGATTATTATAAATAGAAGTACCATTTAGAATTGCCATATTGAAGAGAATTGTTGCATTAGATTATTATAAATAGAAGTACCATTTAGAATTGCCATATTGAAGAGAATTGTTGCATTAGATTATTATAAATAGAAGTACCATTTAGAATTGCCATATTGAAGAGAATTGTTGATCATGAGTGCCAAAAATATAGAACTATGATGATCATAAACACATACCCAATGCCATGGGGACCAGTTGTAAGGTTAGATTATGAATGTCTCCCACATAACACCATGGTGATTATAAACACATACCCAATGTCATATATTGTGGGGACCATTTTCCATGGAAGATGATGCATATGCAGCAGACAAAGCTGGATAAGAAAGTCATTAAGGTCAAGTTTTTAGTAGTTTATTTTTCAAAATGTTAAAGATAACTGTTAATACCACATAAAAGCAGGTGAAACCAAAGTGGTTTTAACACCCCATTTCCATACATTAGATCGACCTACTTTAGATCGACCTAACTCCCTGGGGGTTCACGCTAAATAGCTGTCAGCCGAGCGGACACGAAAGTTAATTACCCCCTTACAGCTTGTAGTAGGCGGGACGGACATTTAAGTCAGATTATCTGAAAGTAATCTAGTGAGACTCCCCGCGGGGATAGATCGATCTAAAATCTATGGGAATAGAGCCTAAGTCTGGAATATGTAGGGTATATGTGAAATATCAGAGCTGACATCCATCAACCGTGTTCCAATGATAAATAAATGTTAGACACAACATGGTACTAGTAGCTATAGGCCTTTTTAAAGTAAACAATCTTTGCATTCAGCCCATCATTTTCATTCCAGTTGATTTACTAATTGTTTTATACAGTATGGGATTCTTTTCAAGGTGATAACATTTATGACACATTTTATCAAATCCTTGAGAACATCTCATGAATTAGTGGTGACCATGAGATAAGTAACAGTGAGTTCTACCAACACAATCCTTGAGAACATCTCATGAATGTGTGGTGACCATGAGATAAGTAACAGTGAGTTCTCCCAACACAATCCTTGAGAACATCTCATGAATGTGTGGTGACCATGAGATAAGTAACAGTGAGTTCTCCCAACACAATCCTTGAGAACATCTCATGAATGTGTGGTGACCATGATATAAGTAACAGTGAGTTCTCCCAACACAATCCTTGAGAATATCTCATGCATTCAAAGTAATTGCATGATAAAATGGCCAAAGATTGTAAAAGACAAACCTGGAATCCTTTCTTCTTAAAAAAACTTGGATAACAGAGTAAGTAATGTCAGCATTTCATACTAATGGTAACTTAAGAACAAATGGCCCACAGTGAATTTGTTTGTCATATTAGATATATTAAAGTGCAACAGTTGTCTCCACTAAGAGTAAAGTCAGTTGTTGTGAACCGTCTAAAATGACTTTAACTTTAATTTATAACTGTACTGAATTTCAGTGTATCAATTTCCATTAACGAATTAACTAATCTATGGGCTCCGACATGACTCCAGATCCGACTCAGTCTTTCACTTTACGTGCACAGAGAAGCATAACAGAACAACCTCACATCTTAAGTCTCAGATCAAAAAAAAAAAGTCTTTATTATGGACAAGCTTCAAGTTATATACAGATTATCTACGGGGAATCTATGTGTACATGTGGCTGCTTCTTATTTACATACGTGTACATGTGGCTGCTACTTATTTACATACTAATTGTTGTGCAATATTAACAGGTGATATGTATCCGTCCCAGGCATAGGCCTACCTATGGGCCTCTACAGAAAATAATATTTATGTATGCAGGACAGACGCAAATTATATAATAACGCGTTGATTAACTATGAATACACAGTGTGGAATTAGTGCAGGATTCCACACAGTGTCAGATGCTTTCAAATTTGGACTTAATGAGTTGAGGCATTATTTGGAACATTACTGTCACCACCAGAAATATCATCTATGTTCCAAAATATCTCTTGATATGTTATGTTGTGTTGTGTTATGTTGTGTTGTGTTGTGTTGTGTTACATTATGTTATGTCATCCATAATACTAACAGGTATCGTTGATATTTAGTGCCCAATGATGGATGTTGGCAACTTTTGAGATTTACAGAAATAAGCAGTTGACTTTATTTAGTAGATCCCAAGTTGTGGTAATTAATATTTCTTAGTCAGTGGCAGTTTTTAGATAAATATGTATATCCTCAACTTTATTGTAGTTGATGATGGACACCTGGAATACATATATAAGGAACACTATTAGATATCTAGCTATCTCCTTCCCACGGGGGAAGTTTTATACGGGCATGTATAAAACGTCACTTATATGCCAGTCCTCATTCCTCTTTTTAAAGTCCTCCGTCTCCTCCCCTGGGGAGCTTTTAAAGTCTGTGAACATGGATCCTCCATAGTTCTTTTCAAAAGTCAATTGTAATTAGGAAACTGAAGCAACAACAACAACTTTTAAAAGCTATATGCTAAAAAAAAGTCAAATAAGATATCTAGCTAAAGTCATTTAAAAAAAAAAAAAAATCAAGTATTTTGAGACTTCACGAAGAGTCCCTGGTTGAAGCCGGTTTCCGAGTATCCTGTATGCCAGTCTCCTTAGAATGACGGCTTGGTCTGGATGGAGTAAGCATTTCCATGGTGCCTGGCTTGTTATGAGGTAGCAAACGGGCTAATGCACGTGGCAAACCACCACTGGTGCGCTGCTTGGTAACAGGGGCATCCTGGCCACTGGGATCTGGGGCACTCAAATCTGGCTCTTCAGGTAATTGCACTGGAGTAGAAGCTTCCTGGTATGGAACAGTAGGTTCATCTGGATTCTTTGGTTGTGTCACCTGTACAGGGTTTTCATGGGTTTGCTTCTTTCCCAGATGAAGGTCACCAGGTTCGTGATGGACCAACTTAGTGGGTTGCTCAGGCACTGTGTTCTCTTTGAGGGCTGACTCAATCATGGGGGAATAGTCACTGGTAACAAATGGAGTGAACTTTCTTAGATGCTGACGGTTGCGGATAGTCACTCTGCCTGAACCATCTACTTTGATGACATACTGGTGGTGCTGTCTTACTTCAATTACTATTCCAGTTCGCTCCCACTTTCGGGGATAATTTCCCACAAGGTTCTGTAAGTACACATGATCTCCAACCCTCAATGGTGGTAAGATCTTAGTATGCTCACTTCAGCGTTCATGTTCTCTGGAATGACATTTTGCAAGTGCCCTTTCTCGATGTGACATCAGCTCTCTCCATGTTTCGTGTAGGGAATACCTTCCCATGGGTATTGGAATAGCATCACGAATAGGCCGTCCAAATATAATTAATGCTGGGGAAGCCTTTGTTTGTGGGTCAATAGAATTTCTATACATAAGCATGGCTTTCTGAAACTTGTCGACATCAAGGGATCCTGTTGGGGCTATATTGTCTGCAAGCATCCGCTTCACAGTTTTGACAGCTATCTCAGCTCTACAGTTAGCATGAGGGTTGGCAACTGACGAGATTCTATGTTTAACACCCCAGGTCTTAAGAAATTCTTGTGTTTTCCCTGCAGTAAATTGTGGTCCACCATCCGAGGTCAACTCCTCTGGTATTCCAAATGTTACGAAAGTTTCACGCAATCTCCTGATTAGACCCTCTGCGCCTCCTTCTGCTTTAAAAGCCATTGGCCAATTGGAATAGTGGTCGACAATGACAACATAATCTTTACTGTTGTATGTGAAGTAGTCACAGCAGATCATCTGGAAAGGGTAGTCTGGTTGTTTAATATCAGATGGTGGCTGCATTGGGTTTGATTTAGCCATGCGATGACAATGTGCACATTGGTCCCTCACTCTGGCAATGTCAACTGAGATATTGGGCCAAAAAACAGAGTCTGCTGCTCGGGACTGCATAGCACTTACACCCTGGTGAGCTGCATGGAGAGCATTGACGATTGGTGTGCGTAAGGCCCTTGGAATAGCAATTCGTTGACCCATAAGTATCACTCCATCAACAACACACAGGCTTGCTGTGTGGCGGTGGTATGGACGTATCTCTATGGGGAGTTCTCTGCAATCTTCTGGGAAGCCTTTTTCAAGGTATTGCATTAGTGTAAGTAATGTTTCATCTGAAGAGGTGGCATCTTGGACCATATCCCAGGTGACAATAATGTTAGCAGCATCCAATGAGGCAGAAGCAGCAGCAATGGTGGAAGCATCATCAGCAAAGTCTGTGTCTGCTGTGTCTTGGCATAAACTAGCCAATGTGACCTGTGGAGGCACAGCCATGAAGGATATAGTATCACTGTCAGATGGTTCATTTGGTAGATGCATTCTACTTCGCTGACCAGCAGGGTGTCTGGATGCTGCATCTGGGCCAGGGTTCTTCTTCCCTGGGACATGCACTATGGTGAATCTGTATGCTAGTGTCTTTTCTTTTAGATTTAGTAGTCGCCTGTTGTGAATTTCGGTGAGTGACCTATCATTTAGCACCTGAACCAGTGGTTTGTGGTCTGTGGCAACAATCAAATCTTTACAGCCCAAAACATAGTAGCGAGTCTGATGCAATGCATAGGCCACAGCCAAGGCTTCACCCTCTATGGGTGCATATCTGCTTTCTGCTGGGTGGGTGAACCTGCTTCCTACCAAGCATAACTTCCAGCCATTGTGACAACACGCTGGAGTTTTGGATGTGCATTGGCAATACTTTTGCATCAGGAAGAATCCAACTCCATCAACAGACCAATCAGTGGACAGACATGTTTGGCGGTTTGGATCAAACAAACGCACTCCTTCTTTCATCTCTTCTATAATGACTTCCTTGGATTGATGGAACAGGTTGTCTAACTCATCTGTCCATTCAAATTTCGTAGATGGCTTTAGGAGCTTCCTGAATGGCTTCATCTGACGTGCCATTGAGAATGCATAAGCGCCTTGATTAATAAGCCCAAACCAGGCTCGGGCACCACTGATATCCGTAGGTGTTGGGAATTTCCTTATGGCATCTATAAACTTGTCACTTGGTTGTATGTTCGTAGGTGTGATTGCAAGTCCAGCAAATTCGACTGCATCTTGGGCAAACTGAAATTTCTTGGGATTCAAAGTGATACCATTACGTGCACACAGGTCTAACCACTTGCATGCTTGAAAGAATGCCTCTTCAACTGAGTTTGCCCACATGCATGTATCATCTACACACTTGACTTTATTAGGAAAGTCTGTGATTATGGCATCAAATCTCTGGTTGTAGGCATCTCCACTGGCCAAAAACCCCTGAGGTGCTACCCTGTATCTGTAACGACCCCATGGTGTGATGAAAGTCGTAATATGCCTGTCCTCTTCCCTAATAGGCACAGAGTGGTACCCATTCCAGGCATCCGTCACAGTTTTTTTTACACCCTGTGGGATGCGGTTTGCTAAGTGAAAGGGGGTAGGCACATGGTGTGTTTGGCGGACAGAGTGGCGGTTCAGTTGCTGTAAGTCTACTGTTCGTCTAGGAGTACCATCGGCTTTTCCCGTTACTACCATGCGGGAACACCATGTTGTTGGGGTATTCGGACTGACTCGTTCAAGGACCCCTATTCGGACATCCCTTTCAAGATCAGCAAAGACCCTCTCTTGCCAGTGAATTGGAACAAGTGCTGGCTTGTGGACTGCGACTGGTTTGGCATCTGGATCCACATGTAGTTGGAGCGGTTCACATTTCATCAGTGGTAATGGCTGATGTTCACACGTATTAAATGTTGTTGCTCCATAATAGTCGAGGAGCCAATCTTTAAGCACTCCAACATTTTCTTCCGAAGCCTTTAAGCCAGGGGGAAGAGATGATGGTAATGGCGGTGGCTCCTCTCTGCGCCTTGGGCATGTGCATGAAACTTCATCAATGGGGCCAATTGAAGCTGTGTGTGTTGTATGCCTGGCACTCGGAAAATCTGGCTTAATTATCCCCAAGTCTGTAAGTGCCTCTCTGCAGAGGAATGCTTTCTCGATGGATTCAGACACATAACACATTAAGCGAGACGTTCTGATGTGATTGTTTTCATCTTTGACAGAGACACTAACAGCAATGCCACCCATAACACCCAGATTCTCTCTGATGGCACCTCGCATCACAAGTTTAACAGGCAAGAGGTCTTCTTTCCTTATGCCTAGAGCCATAGCCGCCTTCAGTGGTATTTTGCTGCTCTGACACCCTGTATCCGCAATCATGGACATGTTGACTGGTTTAAGTGTTGACGTGTCTTGCATCGGATACCCTCAAGGGTCCTGTCTGTTTTTGGGTCACCCAATAAATCTGACATAATTTCTGGGTCAGCGATGCCTCTGATGAGATTGTCCTTTATGATTTCATCGCTGTAGTCAAACATATGGGTGCAGCCTTCTTCTTTACATGTGGCTGTATAGCGACATAATGCTGCTTGGCCTCTCAGGCTTGCCAAAAATGTTCTAATACTGGTTCCTGGAGTTTGAGTCATTTTGCTCAGTCGTATGCGATGAACCAGGGTACTCTCATCTTTGACAGCTAGTCTTCTTATGGCAGCTAGGAGGTCTGCCTCTGCCATACTTGCAACATTGTCTCTAAGATCTCGCATAATGTCTGTGCGTAAGTCTTGATCACAACAGTAAAAAAGGGCGGTTGCTACCATATTTTCAGCAATGTTCATACCAGCCTTGTACATGTTCCACTGCCTAGTGAATGCCGACCATTGATCCGGATCAGATCCTGTTGAAATTTGGGGTGGATCCAGCTTGAGTTTCTGGGGCGCCGGCTGAGTTGGATGGGCAGTCTGGCCATGCATTTGGAGAGCTGTGGTTAAGGCTCCTGCAAAGGCGGCATCAAGGTCCTGTGACTGCCAGTCACAACCCACCACAGGACACTGCAGTTGGGGCATTCTGTTTGTTTTGAAGACTCTACAAATAATGGCTGAAAATCTAACTCAGTGGCAAGGGAAATCTGGTGTCCGTCATAGATAAATATGTATATCCTCAACTTTATTGTAGTTGATGATGGACACCTGGAATACATATATAAGGAACACTATTAGATATCTAGCTAGTTTTTATTTATAAGACCCCAAGTCATTGGCAGTTTTTATTTATAAGACCCCAAGTCAGTGGCAGTTTTTCTCAGTGTTTGTATGCAGCAGTTCAAATATTGAATATGATAAGAGCAATTACCCAATCCTTAGATAGCAATTCCCATAGTTTCCTGGAATGTTTGGAAGACTCAGATAATATCACAAAATCAATGTCTTTTCAAAACAGTGTTTTCCAGGTCATATTTTGTTCTATATTGATTATACAGAGTGCAGGGCATTACAGCTAAAGCAGAGCTGATACTTTGAAGTGGCATTGAATTAAGAATCCTATAATTGTTGCTATTTGTTGAGATAGAAATTTCAAGTTCAGTATATTTTATTCAGATGCGCCTTATTTGCAAGGCTGCTGTAAGATAACATTGTATTACATGAATAAAAATAGTATCTAGTTTCCATTACACATTTCTTGTTTTTCAAAAGCTTATGGTGTTAATCCTCAGAAATAGAAAACACTTGAGACGTTTACATGTGGAGAAATCTGGTTTGTTTCATGTGCGTGCCTGATTCTCACCTAGAGAGGGCAGTAGAACCCTAAATTCAGAAGGTTCACTGTTAACAAGATCTGCAGTTTCCAAAAATAAAGGAGCCTTGATCTGAAATAGACCATTATTCTGAAGACCCCCTATTCTGAAGGTCTGTTATTCTGAAAAAGGTTGATTGATGCGCTAAAATAAGAAAAAAAATTGCATAAACAGGGCACTGGCCACCATGTCAAAGAAGTGCATTTTATTTGTTATCTTAAATTTGTGCTTTTTGCACTCTATCCGTACTTTCGGAATAGCAGCCCTTTGTAGAACCTAGGGATAGTGTATCCTTGGAATACTGGGTCTTCAGAATAGCGATCCCTTAGAACCTTGTCCATCTTGTCCAAGTGTAAACAGGCCGTAGCTGACAGCCTTGGAGAAAGTATGAAAGATGATGTTTTTATAATCTCTGCTACAGTAATGCACAGTTGGAAGCAGTTCAGATAGTAACACACTGCTGTGTATGTGTATGTAGGCCTGAATGGAATGGAACTCGAGAAACTGATCAAGCTATATTGCAGCCTGTGCTGATATATGATCTGATACATGTCTTTGTCCTGAAAAATATGACCATAGTTGTGTAAAATTGATGGAGAGATATATTTGAACACATCACATTGGATTTTGATATGCCAGTATTTGATATAGAAGATTGGGAAATTTGGTACTTTATGTACATATACCTAAAAGGAATATGAATTGTTTAAATATGAGAAACCAATTAATGATGTTGATGGATAATAAAGAACAAAAAACTTTATGTACAAGTCCCAGGTACTTAGTGGATCATGCTAAATTACTTGAAGGTTTCAGTCATATCAGGATATAAAAAGTGGATTTGAACAGTGATGAATATACCCAATGGGGTCTTCTTGATTGAATGTATCAAGTACGGAGCCTCTGTTTCCGTGACTGTCATATATAATGGCCAGGTGTTAAGTTTTCAGTTTCTGGAATTGTAGTGGGATAGGCCGTATACTGCTAGAGTGTACTACATGAAGTGACAAGGATCTCTTCCCTCCCCCCCCCCCCCCCCCCCCCCCATGCTGGGCAGACTGGACTGAGCAACATGGTCCACAGCTGGACTACAGGGCCTCCAGCCAGTGACCCCCCCCCCCCCCCCCCATTACAGATCCTCTAGCCAGTGACCCCCATTACAGGGCCTCCAGCCAGTGACCCCAGCTGTTCCATATCAATTGTTCCTGGCCTTCTATTGATTTCATATTGCACACATTATATTGGAGACTTCAGTGAGAGGAGCAGAGGGTCTGTAGTGGGCAGGAATTAGTTTTCGTTTTTTTTCCGTTTTTTTTAAAGATAATTTATTTGGAGTTCTGCAGAGTTGTAAACTAAGACCAGGAATTCTGGGATCTAATGACTTCCTAACATCAGATGTCGGATATATCAGTGATCATAGGTGGAGTGTATTTGTTGTAGTCATATGTTTTCACACAGAACAAGACTCAGACAGACAGACAGTGAATCATATTTATTGCCATGTAGTGGTGGCAATAATTTAATTTTCAGTGCAGGTATTTGTCAGGAATATTATGATGATTGATGTGCATGCTGTCATCAATCTGACAAGGGTGGCTGATGTCATAGCTAGATAAATAGCACTCCATTCCAGTAGTAAGTACTTGGTATAGCATCAGAGCATGCGTGAGAGAGTATGCAGTGCATGATGATGCACGCACACACATGCAGGAAGAAAGGTGCATCACTTCCAGATATCTGGTGCATTATGCTGTCTGCTGAACTTGCCTGGAGTGAGTCATAGATGTCTAACAGGGAAGTCTGGGAGGGAGCCAGACATATTGGTCCATATACTTCACAGCCATTGGGGTATATAATATATACCCTGTCAGGGCCTGTGTATAGGTTATTGAGTGCCCAGTGAGTGGATTTTAACCCATCTGACCTTACTGTTGGGAGGTTCACACTGCTGCAGCCAGAGACTCAGTTACAATTACTGCAGAGAATGTGAGTGACAGGAAGAGTAAAGATACAATAGCAGTACAGTTGCAGAGACTGAATGACAAGCACAGCAAAAACTGAGGTACAGAATTGAAAACAGCAGTAACATACAAACATAGCAGAGACTGGGATACAGTGACAATACTGAATGAACATAACAGTACTAAGCTATAGCAGGTCAACTGTAGCCTAGGCTTGCATTCCATAGTAGTTGCTATGACATTTTAACAGTGGACAGGATGTCTGACAGCTCTATCTAGTATCAGTAGTATTAATCCAGGTACACAGAGAAGAACCCTCCAGTGACAGTTTTGTCTGAGGAGGTAGTGCCTCACCTGTCCCTCTTCAACACCAGATGTCTTTACTGTATTTATAATCCATATACCTGGAACAATATACAATACATGTGGGCAGTGATTGGATAAAAGTGAGATTTATGATTCAGTTATTACACATCCTAATTAAGGGCATATCAAGAGATTGATCAGAGCCAGGATTGAGCATGCTAAAATATACCTATAGTTTTTTTATGGTTTTGGATATTGAGTATACATAGAGGGCCCAAATGATGTATTAACCAGTGCCAGAGTTATGTATACCAGTGTATGGCTGGAAGGCACTCTGTTGTGTTGTTGATCTGGAGGAGGGGTGTATTTAAAGTTGTCATTAAGGAGACATAGATGTGAACAGTCAGGGAAATTAGTACAGCACAGAGCTCTGTATATAAAGGACAGTGGGCGTTATTTTCAATAACCAAGTACAGCTGCTAGCCAGGGCAGCACCGCTTTGGTCTCAAGACGTGGTATTAAATACAGTTTTTATGGTGATAAATTCTGACAGACTGGTAGAGAGTGACAGACAAGAATATTGGTTGATATTGCAAGAGCTATCAAGAGAAGCCTTCTGAAGGACTAAGATTTCTTTGCCATTTATTGTATATTGATTTACAGCCAGGATTGAGACCAGGAGTATTTCTTTGAATGCTGCTGAATTCTTGTGGTGTTTACACATTGGATATAAATATATTTGATTGACTTTCACATCTGTTCATTATGTTACTGTACTATACCTGTACTTATACCTGAGTTATTTGTGTACATAGTTGGATATATCTGAAGTACCTGTACATATTATGACATAGGAGTATGCGGGGAATGTACTCCTACACGTACTAGCCACTAGTACAGAGTGGTGCTATAGGTCCCCTGGTCTTGTAAAGTATAGATTACAATGTCCTTGTAAATATATCTCTTGACTGCAGTACATTGATCCTGCAGTATTCCCCACTGGATATAGAGAACACTACCAGAATATGTCCAAGTTGTGATGGATGTTGATTTTTGGTTCTCATGAGGCACAAGCTTTGGCGGAGGTGGTTAAAGTTTCCAGGATTATTATAGAGCTAGCTGATGGAGTTAATACTGACATATAGCTGAGCTGGCTGTGGAAACTGTAGCCAGACTTTGCTGAGGAGTATAATAAATCAAATTGAGAAACTATACTTTACAGATGGAAGTCTTTATCTTAGTCTTGCTGGATGTCCACATGGAGTACCACTGAGTGTATGGATGTTGGATCAGTGTTGGATAGTAAGGTGCAGCAGGTCAGGACTTATTACATCATTGTAGAGCTACTGGGAGTGCTACACAAACACAAGGTTTAGACTTCACCTTACTATGACTGGCTCATAGATTGTCATCATTGATACACACAGAAAGAAAATAACAGGGAAAATGAAAGAGGAATTAAAGCAGTGATATGGGCAGCATTTGAGCCAAGCTAATGGAAATAAATCTCAATGTTAGTGGTATCAGCTGTTAGAGTGGTATTGCTTTCTATATGGACTGGAATATATAGTAAATCAGGCACAGATGGTGTGTCAGGAGCACTCTGTCCTCTCAACACTCTCTCTGTTTAGATATACTCTTATTGATATATAACTGCAAAGCTTGACACTGCTCTGTGAGCTCCTTTACTTGATCTGTTACATCCACTCAATATTTGGATGTAGATTTAAAAAAAAAACAGTTTTCTCTGACATGGCGTACTTTTGATCAAATCAGACGAGATGGGAATGATTTGGACATTTGTTGCCACGGGACTGTACTGTGAGATCTTGGTAGCAGTTATTTTGATGTTGCCATGGATACCGTGTGAAAGGTGAGCCTTTGGTCCCCTGACAGTTCGTCAGATTCAGTTTATAAAAAGCTACTTGAAGTATACTAGTTGTGTGTAGACTGGTTATATTATTCATATGTAGGTGGTAACTTTTGTAAAGAATTATTTTACAGATATTTTATTTGTTTGTGTTTGACCTAACAAAGCTCATCGCTGATATAAAAATAAATTTTACACCCACCCCCCACTCCTCTTCCCTGCCCCCCCCACCCTCCCACCCCACAACCCCCCCCCCCCATCTCCTGTACACCCACCCCACTACCCCCTGTGCCTGTTAGTTGGTAGCATATAACTGATCTCTGTTCTTTATATTTATGTATGGATTGTCCCTGTAACATAAATGAACTTTTTCTAGATCAGTCTTAACCCTGTGCCCAGGGTGTAGACAGGGTAAAGCACTCACCACCTGCCTGACTGTGTTTTCTATGGGAAATAATGGTGTGTTCTCTCTCTGTATGGAGTGGGCTGTAACCCAGGGCTCACTGGGCAGATGGTCAATTAATCCATCATCAGCATGCACTTGTGACAATTGGATTTATTTCAATAGTTGAAGTATTTACAGTATTCAGATTGTGCAGTTGGAGTACAATGATGCCTTGATTAAAGACATAGTATCTGTGATCAGCCTCCACATTGTGTGGCATATTGACCTCACATTAAAGAAAGTTCTGAATCAAGTCCATTGTAAAGTTAAGGCATACAATGAAAAGATAACATCTTGAAATGTTCAATTTGACTATTTTTATTAATGGAAAGGAGAGAAAGATATATATATTGTAGTACAGGTGCTAGTGTTCTATTTTCTATAGTACCTGTACTACAATCAGTGACAAACATGCGCACGTCTTCCAGTGAGAAGTTGGTCTGAGTATGATGTGATAACTGAGATGTATTGTGAGATATGGAGACTTAGGGTGTGGTATAAAGTGACTGTAGCAGGTGCTTCTGTTCAGTAAATCCAGACATCTAATAATTGCTAAGGCCACATTCACAATCTGTTGATTAGCAGACTAACAGATCTGCAGATCAACTTTGCTTGTGAATGTGGCTTTCATTGTTTTGTTTACAGTATAAAAGATGCAATTAAAATAGAAAATTTTACCTCACATTTTTCCTCTTTAATTCAATTTAAGTTTATTATAAATGTTGATGATGTCATTCCAGATGGCAGAAACTGTTCAAGTCTCGGTTCTTGATGATCATCACGTCCTATGCCAACTATTATTTCACAGTGTTCATTGTGATCCTCATGGTTGTGTTTGGAGGTGAGTGTGACGAAGGGTGAGGCTCACCACAGGAGCACTGTGGGCTAAAAAGACATCAGTCTTTTTGGAATTATCTGTGAAAAGTGAACAATTTTTTTAGCTGAGTTACTGATGTGGAATTGCTCTCTTTCTCTTTCTTTTCAGTACAGAATTTAATCAATTTAAACAAGTAAACAGTTTTTCCTATAAAAAAATAAAAAGTGCTCAAGTATCATGCATTTTCACTATATAAAGTGAGTAGTTGCTGACCCTATCCTGTGCTGACCCTATCCTGTGCTGACCCTATCCTGTGCTGGCCCTATCCTGTGCTGACCCTATCCTGTGCTGACCCTATCCTGTGCTGACCCTATCCTGTGCTGACCCTATCCTGTGCTGACCCTATCCTGTGCTGACCCTATCCTGTGCTGACCCTATCCTGTGCTGACCCTATCCTGTGCTGACCCTATCCTGTGCTGGCCCTATCCTGTGCTGGCCCTATCCTGTGCTGGCCCTATCCTGTGCTGACCCTATCCTGTGCTGACCCTATCCTGTGCTGACCCTATCCTGTGCTGACCCTATCCTGTGCTGGCCCTATCCTGTGCTGACCCTATCCTGTGCTGGCCCTATCCTGTGCTGACCCTATCCTGTGCTGACCCTATCCTGTGCTGACCCTATCCTGTGCTGGCCCTATCCTGTGCTGACCCTATCCTGTGCTGACCCTATCCTGTGCTGACCCTATCCTGTGCTGGCCTGATCCTGGCCCCAGTCTTCAGTGTGCTTTATTTCTAGATGCTATACGAGAGGTGTATAAATACTCTGGAGAGGAGAAGATGCTGGACCCCAAGACCACGCACCACGACACTCTGGAGCACATCCAGCTGCGTCTGTTCCGCTCCCAGCGCAATCTGTACATTGCAGGCTTTGCCTTGTTCTTGTGGCTGTAAGTTGATATCTCCAGGTCATGCTGTCCACGTCTCTTACTCTCTATGGACATGTTTAAAGTCAAGTCCACCAGGACTGTACCTCTGCATATGGAGAACAATAACTGGCTAATTTTATTTGCTTTTTTTGAGTTTTAGAGGGGTTGGGGGTAATTGATAATGAAGAGTATTGGGAAGTGTGGAATTTTTTATCCAAATCTATTTAATTACTGATCTTTAATTGACAAAAATCCAAAAAATAATTCAAAATTTATTTGTAAAAATGAGCCCCTTATTTGTTACTGGTGGCACATACTTTGAACTTCATCCAGGGAGAGGGAGAGACCTCTTGGACAGCATACTCACATATATCCAGTGATGTTCTAGTATAAGACTGTAATTTAAAACTTGCAGATTCCATACGTGAAGTGTACAAGTACAACATCTCTAAAGAATCATTGGACATTAAAACCTCTCAGGCTGCCACGCTGGAGCATGTTCATATGAGACTCTTCAGAGCTCAGAGGAATTTCTACATTGCTGGGATGTCCCTGTTTTTATTGGTGTAAGTAGGGCCAGGCACTACTGTTTACGCTGCTTTGTGTGAATCACTACACCTTGTTTTTTTCTCTCATAGCTCCCACAGTGACTGTTGTATTTTCTTTGGGATATTTTGAAGTGGATGATGACCATTTCGGCATGTTACATCATGGTTTGTGCTGAGAAGAAGGGGTGGAGGAGCTTGTGATTTACTCTGCCTGTATTCCTCTGTATGCTCCTCTGACTCCTATTATCCGCGCGCCCCCCCCCCCCCCCCCCCCCCCCAAATATATATATCTAACGACCTTTAGCCCCAGATATAGGAGATATGGCTAAAAGAGACCGTAAAACAAGCCTTGAAATATACTTCAGTTATCTTTGGGATGTTAACAGAAAGCCCTTATATGCTTTGTCGTCTGGCAACTGTGCATCACATATAATATAACAGCCTGATCTTAAAATACACAAGAAGGTGCATGCCAGCTGTAGCTTGGATAGCTGTCAGTGCCTGTAGTTTCACAGTCATGATTAGATATCAGCAAGTCTTTTCCAAATGTATCACTCTAGTGTTTGAGTAGATGGCATATTAGCAGTGGTGTGCCTTGTAACCAAACTAACTTCTAGCTTAGATTGCCACACAGATTGGGCCAGACCCCCATCCTCTGTCTATAGAGTAAGGGAGCATTCCCATTGACACATCAGACTAGTCAAATTCTGCGGAGGCTCTCGCTTAATGCAATTGGCTTAACTGAATGACACACCCTCTAGAGCAGGGAGTGGTCTTGGGGACCAAGTTAATTACCACCTAGCTGTTCGAGGAGGTGTGTCAGACAATTAAGCTGACTCTGCTGACACTAAGAGAGAATCCATGTTAGAGTTGGACAAACCTAACTAGTTTGACGTGTCTGTGGGAATAGATTCTTACTTATGCCTGGCTGTACAGTTAAGTATGGGATATTTTTACAGACCCTGAAGAGGGTAAGAGGAGGGGGGCTGCTTAGTGACTTAGTGACCCTTTCCAGGTTGTAAAGTCAGGCAAAATTGTTTTCTTTTGCTTGTGATTTGTTTGCACCCAGGTTTTGCGGGTTGATTTATTTGTTTAGTTTTGTCTCATATGTTTCCTGCACCAGCCTGGGGCTCTTGGGAGGTAATGAAATGTGAGGATTTATTTTATAGTAAAGAGATCATAGCCATAGATGCATGCATAACATAATTGATTAGATGTACTGATATTAAGTTGCGTCTCTGGATAAATAACTGTTTAGTTCATCCTTGCCATTATTGTGTTAATGCCTTTTAAGATGTATTTATTTTAATATAATTTTATTTGTGTTTTATAAGCATTCATTTCATTATTCTTGTTTGTAAATCAGAAGATGCATAAAATATACTGACAGTCAATGAAAATGCATCATTTATTTATCAAATAATATTTTAAGTTCCTTTTGCACATTTAGAAAATAAGTTTTCCTTTGAAATATGAAATGGTGGTCAGCCCACTCGCTTATGACCAAACAAGTGCATTTCTACTCGTTTATATGGTTGGAATCGATTCTCGGTAAAAAAGTACAAGAAAGTTTTCTGATGCGTTTTCATTGACTGTCTGTATATTTGTGTTTTGTAAGCATTCATTTCATTATTTGTGTTTGTAAATGAGAAGATGCATAATCATTATTTTATATTATTTAGGAGAGCAGAAAATGAAAAATGACTGAGTGTTCTGAGATAATAATGAAAACATTTAAGTTCTGATCATAGAAAAGTTTGCTCCAATAGCTTAAAGTCTCTGTCTTTTAGGACAGAAGCACTATTGATATCATATCTCCATTCCAGTATAGCTCAGTGACCAGAAGTTTGATGTTTCTAGCTGTCACGGCTCAGAGATGTGGTCTTGACGCAGGCAGAGAACTATTTCCACTGATAAAGAATACTATTACTGTTCTTGTTTTGTTCTAGAGTGTTGAAGAGATTGGTAGTTCTGATATCTGCGTCTGCTACCCTCACTGCTCAGAGAGATGTGGCCTTGAAGCAGGCAGAGAACTATTTCCACTGATAAAGAATACTATTACTGTTCTTGTTTTGTTCTAGAGTGTTGAAGAGATTGGTAGTTCTGATATCTGCGGCTGCTACCCTCACTGCTCAGAGAGATGTGGCCTTGAAGCAGGCAGAGAACTATTTCCACTGATAAAGAATACTATTACTGTTCTTGTTTTGTTCTAGAGTGTTGAAGAGATTGGTAGTTCTGATATCTGCGGCTGCTACCCTCACTGCTCAGAGAGATGTGGCCTTGAAGCAGGCAGAGAACACCTCTGCTCATGCCAAGAAACTGATGGAAGAGGCAGATACTAAGAAGGCCAATAAAGACAATGAGGTACTCATGGGAGAAGTGGGATGTTGACTTAACAAACAGATTCGTTTTGACAAAATTGATTTATGAAGAGTAATTAGGGGCTGCTTAATTACATGTGTAGATTTTTAAATCCTTGAAATTTTCACATTAATCTTACTTCTTAATAAGTGATTTCTGACCTAAGAGACAAATTGAAGTTTGTTTATTGCAAGGCTATAAGATCTTGATCCTACCCTAAAAAAAGTCATGTTATTCCACTCCAGGAGAAGGATGAAGAGAGAAAGAGGACCTCCAGTGCCAGTGACAAGCTAGAGGAGGAACTTAAGAGAGTGAAGGAAGATCTGGAGAAGTCTGAGTCAGGTAAGAAGATCTGGAGAAGTCTTAGTCAACTGAGCATCAATACTTCTAGATACAAGATGTAAAAGGCATTCAGAAACAGGATTAGAGTTTGCACTAAGGATTAGAGTTTTTTGGGGTCCAGAAAAAATGATTTGTCAAGATGTTTCATGTCTCAATCTTTGAATTAGTGACTTTGACTTAAATAAATTGTGTGATGTGATTTTGTCCATTCCAGAACTGGAGCAATCTAAAAGGGATTTGCAGACGTTAAAGAAGCAAGCGTCTGCCACCAACAATGAGTATGATCGTCTGCTCAAAGAGCATGCTGAACTCCAGGTACAACTGAATTTAGGACAGATAATATAATCTTTTTTTTTAAGAGAGGGGTCAGAAATTTAAGCAAGTCAGCCTTCCTCTTTCATGCAGTTTTGTTCATGTGTCTATTGAATATGTTTTATGAGAAGAAAACTAATGATATATATAATTGTGGAACTTAATCAATAGTTCTGCAGAGGAATTTGTTTATGTCGAGTTGCTTCTATCCCAGAACATAGAAATGTGTTGTTGTTTATTTCAGGCTAAGTTAGAGTCAGGAGGTGAAGACAAGAAGGACCTGTAAGGGCACTGTGACATGGATGTCTCTTAGTATATATGACTGTTTTACAGTACTGTGGTGAAGTGAGCTGCAGTTTTAAAGGACTTACTATTAACAGAAAACCAGCCAGGAGGGTGCAATGAGGACCCATATACACACATATAAACTGCATGTGTGTGTGTCCATTTCTGCTTACTTGTGAAGATTTGGCCAATGATTAAAACTAGTCTAATCAAGCAAGATAGATATTCAAAATTAAAGTTTTTGTGACAATTCTTACCCTTTTTTACCAAAATATTGAGGCACATTTGCTAAAATGAATATTTGTGCACTCACTGCAACTGATATGGATAATTAGATACTATCATGTTTATGAACTATTGCATTTGTCAAAAAGGGGTTAAAAATCAAATAGGTATAGGTGAAATGGAACTCCAGAAATTGCTTCTGTAATAAAAGTTGCCATTGTAAAAATGTATTTTATTTATAAAAGAAAAAGTAATATAAAGCTCTCTTGTCCTGTTTACAAATGGAAACTTTCAGAATGGGAGAAAATGCTGCTTTCAGCTACTCATTGCCCTGTATCCAAGTGAAGGCTTTTGTTGTAATTTTCAAGGGTTTTATGTAATGGAAAGATGACAGAAAAGAAGCTAAGCCAGTCTGTGCTGGTTTCTTTTTATTTGCAGCTTTGAAAAATATCTTGAAATCCACAAAACTACAATTTTACACAGTGCTCAAGAGGTTGGGGCAGGCGTGTTTGTACAAGTGATTAACTTCATTATATCTTCAAGGATAGAAAGAAATTAGATTCATAGTTTTAGATCCATACCTTGTCTACGGACTGACAGTTTCATCCCCTATTTCTGATGTCTTGGTCACAGTAGATGGGACTACAAGAATTGTCCCTCTTAGCTGTGAAATGCAAGAATAAGTGGAAAAGGTTTGGGTCTAAAATCTTTGAATCTAACCTGCCTAGGGTAGAATGGAAGTGGTGATAAAGAACTGTGACTCTCCATGGCCACAGTAGGTTAAACTGGAGGTTTATGTTACTAAGGTATTGTAACAATGTTACTCATTTATGATAAAGGAAAATACTGTGGTGAGATTTTAATGACCAGTGATTAAAGGTAATTAGTATACCTATCCTGTAGAAAGTGTGACTTATTAAGTTCTGCCACTCACCACATTTGAATGAATGTTAAAATAAAGTTTGGTCCATTGTGTTTTTTTTTTTTTGTCATAGCTGCATTTTAATGTAGTTTTGCACCAAATTTTTTGAATAACTTAGTTGTTAAAAATATTTGTATAAAATTGATTATATTTCAAACAAATGCTTTTAAGAAAATGCCTTCAGATTTTGTGCTACATGCCTTCCATGTTCACTTCTTCTAGAATGGTTTGTTACAGCAGTATGTTACAGCTGATGTCACTTATGTACAGGTGCTATGTGGGAGAGGTTCTTGATATTATATTATTAACAACAGAATAGTTTCTGAACACAATCATGGTATAAGATGAATAGAAAATGTTTCTGAATCATGCATTGATAGTTATGCTGTAGAAATTGACATGCAAAATAAACTACATTGAAATGGTTTCATCATGTATTAAATAAAGCCTTGCTAAATTAGCATTTTTCTTGGTCCTTCTTACACACAATAGACAATAAATGTTTTTATTGTTAAATTGGCTGCGGGATGTTATTATTGCAAAAATACATATTCAAGATAGTCTTGCCTTCCCAAAATTAAATTGATGAGTAGAACAACACAACAATTATTTACCAATATGTACACAACAAGTAACCTTGAGGAGTTAAATAGCGTGGTACCTGCGTGTGTGCTTCGGTAATAACTGGCAGAAGTCACACTCACAGAGACGTATATTGCTGTAGCAGAACTGTTTATCTCAACTAGCACAATGAGGGGTTTGTTGCTAGGATGCTTAGTTGTTTTGATCATCTCTAACACAGCGCTGAGTATAGAGTCACTACCCGACCAAACGTACGTAATGCGTGACATTTACCTGATCGTTGTGCAGTGTACCTAGAACAGTACACCAACCCATAGCGTGTATAAAGAAAGGAATTATGTGATTGTTTATATATGACTTTTGTGTGATATGACGAAGATATGCCATGTTAAAAAGACTTATCTTAACATTTTGCTTCACGTGCTGTAAAATATCACATACACTCACGTACCCATACATACAACAACCGCAACGACAACAACAAAAATAATATTGAACCGAAAAAAATGACAAAAAAACGGCGTTTTTATTGAATAAATGGTTGGAGGCATGTTGACAGTTGGTGGCAAGGAACAGTGTCGAAAACGCAGTCAAAAGCCGCAGTCAAAAGTGACTTTTTAGCTATGAAGTATTCGCTCTCTGTATATTTAAACTTCTACACCTGCAAGTAAGTTTAAGAAATATTCTTGAAAATACAGCACACCCCCTACCCCTACCCCCACCCCCAAGGCTATCTTGTAGATGTCGGGGTTTTCACTCTATACCTAAACTATTGGCCAGACTACCTCGCCTATCCCTCTGATATCCCGAGGGAAGGGCAACAACCCGAGGGAAGGGCTATAACCCAAGAGGGGGGGGGGGGAATGAGATCCACATTTTCTATCAAGTATCATAGAAAAACAACAGTATACCATATCTGAAGATGTGAATGTCTTCGCCCGAAAATTGGGAAAATGTATCGGAAAAAAAGTAAAGCAAAAATTGGTTGTTTCTTTCAGAAAGTAATAAGGTTTTAGTAACACACCAAGTAGGTGCTCAAGTTGAATAATTTTACAGGGCTACAATAGATAACATTGTTTTATTTTCCCAATTTAAACTTTAATGGTATCAATATTATATTTCATTTTAAGAGCTCCGACGGAAACCAAGTTTAAATGTATATGTTAAATATACTAGCTGCTGGAGAAGACGTTATTAAAAGAAAATAAACCGGTTAGTCTGTTTTTCATTCTTCTTTCTTTTTAAGACTTCTACTATAGACACAAATGTATAATTCAGATTTGCTTAGATATCGCGTACCTTATCAATATAGATCAGCGAGATCAACCGTTAACGGGACATTGGACATAAAACTTACGTAGAAAGATAAGGAGACGACTGGTGTAAAGATTGATAGCCTATGGTGTACATGGTACAGGGCTCGTTAGACGTTTTAGATTACCACATTATCTGCATGTATCCCGCTGAACATTTATAAGACGCACCGAATGCTAACTAGGATTTTTCTTTAGAGGTACGTCTACCTGTAGAACAGCTTCAAGTATTACCATGCGGCAAGGATTGAAAGCTTTTACTTTTCTTGTTTTTGTCAAATATCGCTATTCCAAGGCCCGTGGCCCTAATGATTAAAACATTGAGGAAGGATTTTTCGGGGGAAAGTCGTTTTGTCGATTGAATCAAACACCCACAATAGCCTCTCTCTCTCTCTCTCTCTCTCTCTCTCTCTCGAAGTTGGTGATGCTTGCTGTCAGGAGTCAGTGCATGTTCAATCACTGGTCGGCAAGTAAGGTCAATGGGTTACAGAGAGGGATTGCGTCTGCTTTTTAGATTTAATGATAAAAAGTTATTTTAACCATAAGAACACGACTCAACACATGGCATGAACGCAGAAGCCTACATATTCACAAAAGAAAAAGAAATATGAAATCGTTTTTCAGTGGGCCTATGTCAAGAGCTTAAACAAAATCGGATGACAGTTAAAGTTACATTTCTTATCTCTAGCCTTGATCAGCCACTGTCAAACCGCGCAGTGTTTGGAACCAGATATATCTTTTGCAACAAATTATTGCGTAAATGATACGTTTTCGGGAAGATATGCATTCCGTGCCATTTTGAATTATGGATATAATTCCCAGCTACAAGCTCAAAGCTGCTAGGAAAGTTATGTCTAGTGTAGGTCCATGTCGGGGCTCTCATAAAGCTTCTTCTCACATCTCTAGTTCATGCAATCCAAAGGTACATTGTATCAAAATGTAGTAAGCTAACAGCAAAGAATAATAACTTAATTATGCCACGTGCATCCTACATCAACTACAATTTATTGAGAATGTTGCTCCATGGCAAAAAATAGTGAGAGATCGTCCCTGGCGAATTAAAAAGAACAGAAAAGGCCTTTGGTAAAGACATTTATTTTTGTCATGTTGAATGAAACAAATTAAAATTGGCAAAGTTAATGAGAAAAGTAGGCCTTGGTCTATCGACATTAACATGTGTGAATATATATGAATGGGGGGGGGGGGGGGGGGGGGGGGGGGGGGGGGCTACGTTTTCATGACAAGGCCTATAAGAGGATTCTCAAAGAGCTCAAAGAGACACGCTTTAGGGCCCATTAAGAGATCATGCATGATCATACGGTCGACTTTGTAATTTTCGGTCTAATCTAACAATTTATTAATAATAGTAAACGTTTTAATCTACGGGGCTTCTGTACATGGATTCTCAATAAATAAAATAAAATAAAATAAAATAAAATAAAATAAAATAAAATAAAAAAGGCGTTTTGGCCTATTGAAAGATCATGCATGATCATATGTCCAGATTAGTAGGCCTAAGTTTCGATATTAGGCCTACAATATTTCTTTTATCATATTATTTTAGGCCTATTAGCTAGTAGGCCTAACTATTTTAATCTTGTATGGGACTATCTAGACCTATTCAGAATCGGGCTTAACTTTTTTTAATGGGGTTATTTTATTGTGGTTGAAGTTAGATCTACAGTTCTACACCACACATGGATCCAAGGATAGGGGGAAGACACTGCAAGTAGGGCCTACGTTAGTTCAAGAAGTTGTAAAGAGACTTCTTGGTTATTTCTTTGTCAAGGAGACCGTCTTCTAATGAGTCTAATCTCTGGCTGACTGCATGCCTGCAGTAGGCTATACTGGGGTAGGTCTAATTAAATCATTAAGGCATAACCGATATCAGGGGCGGATCCAGAGATATTTCCTGACAGTCTTCCAAATTATCTCTGTTGATCCGTTCTTCATTTTTGACCGTCTTCCGACAGAAAAAATTAGATAGGCCTACCCGCCAATGTAAACTTGAAAATCTGACCGTCTTCCGGAAGACCCAGAAGACGCCCTAAATCCGCCCCTGGATATAGGCCTATATAGGTCTCTTATGTCCTGATCTTTGACTGAATGTTACACTGGGCGAATTTTTTCTTATTAAGTAGCCCCTAAATTTATTTCTTGTATGCCTGATTTTAAACTTTTAAAAACCGGTCTTCATGTAGGCCTATTTGCCTCATACCGGCCTTATGGCATTGGTTTGGGTTAATAATTTAATCGTGACGCGTATTAAATATGAAAATCTAGCATTGATGTCTAAATGCACAGATTTAACACTATAAAACAAGCTAGTATTCAAGCATAGTTATGTCAGTGTTATGGGCATATGTACGCAACAAAGTCCTATCGATTGATGAAACAATCTCAGTAAACTAGACACCTGCCATTTCCAAGTATTATCAACTGGAATATTTGCAAGCTGCTCCTTAGACAAATGCGCTGATTGCAAATCTGTTGTCAACGAAAAACACGCATATACTTAACAGTAATGGTTAAAATACTGCTTTGAAATGCAGACATATGGAACTTATAAAATAAAATGTCACCGAGATTTTAATTTCCGAATCGGTCATTGTGCCACAGGCTACAATGCTTCTTAGTTACCTAGCAACACCTGACACTTATCAATCTTCCGCAAGCACTATTTAACGATCCTGAATAGGTGTCGCAAGAATGTGCCCAAGCGGCACTTCTATTTATTCAGAGTCCCTTATATTCATTATCAAGGTCACTTTGCAAAGGTAAGTTCACGAACTGCATAAAACCGTATTGAAGCGTCGATGTTCTTTTGTTGCGGATTAATTTGCTTGAGGGGCTTCGTGACGTCATTTGGCCTGTATCATGACTTGAAGTGAATGTCAACAGCAAGAGGTAAGTAACAGGTCGATGTACAACTCTCCCGAATGTGCAACCATGATTTGAATTAATGACTTAACGAAAAAGTTGAATGAGTTGATGAAGACAGTGAAGGTTTACTTTTCCAGTGAATAATCTGCATGGTGGACAGTGTCACAGCATGAGTTTGGAAGTAATTGTTCCGTCTGGGTTGACAGACTTGCTTACGCCGTTCGTAGTGGCTGTCCTGCGAGATGGACCGGACGATTTGGTGGATTTTGCTGCAAATTACTTCAATGAACTCCGAGAAAAGAGGCAGGGAACGCTACCAGGAATGGGAAGGGGAGTTCGTTTTGTCCCTGGTTCCGACGATGAAGCCATGCAAACGGACTCTGACGATGAACCAATGCCAGGTGAGAGTGAACGCAAATCTGTTGTCAGCACTCATTTGTTGTACAAGTGATATAAACCGCAATAAGTCGTTAGGAACACCAGTAATTATATCGCTGTACAAAGGTAATTGGTTCGAAGTTTTGTTGAAAGGTGTATAAGTCTCCAATTTGACATTTTGCCCCAGGTTACATCGCCCAGCCAACCAAAGGCTGATAACTTACTTGATAAAGAAAAAAATCCCTTCTCTCAGTGAAAACCAGATTTCAGCACAGGTGGAGGAGAACATGTGGTTCAGTACTTTGTGTAAATATTGTGCCAGTCTTGTAACATCCCACAGAATTTTCTCCTCAAATAATTGCAAACAGCTCTAGGGTAAACAAGACAGCATCTTCAAATAATTGATGTAATAATGTACTCCCCCATGAATTACTTCTCGCTTTGAACAGTTATAGACTAACGAATACTGAATACAATAACACAATATGTGCTTGTTTTTTTCAAAAAAGATTAAGAATATAAGCATGTCATTATAAAAAGGGATGCATAGTGTAATTACTTTATTCCATCTTCTATTTATAAATAAAAAATAACATAAAGCCTGTCATATAGAAAAGAAAGACCTCATAAACCCTTGAAAGCTCATGATTTCGATTAGCATTTCTTTCATTTTGTTTGGATTATATGAAATGCCAGTTCTCTCAATCTTTTAATCTGTCAGTTTTCAGATGTTGATGTTTCATCTTGATCAGCTCAGTTGGAAGGTCTTGTTCAGTATCAAAATAAAAGAATTGGCATAAAGTTGGTCGAGAAAAGATTAATCGGTATAGAAATGGGATCTTGATATTCTTAAACTGCATCTTCTAGTTATTGATCATGTTCTAATGGGATTGTTTTCATTTTACTGATTAAGTTGGGAATTTCATGTTTCTAGATTAGCTGTATACAGTTGTATTGAACAGATGGGCATCCTTGATTGGATTTGAATTGTTATTATCCATGCTATGGGAAGAAGTTCACTTCATACCATTGGATGCAGGAGTCATTTAAACTTGGTGTTTTGGTAGTATACTGATAGCTGGAATTCATAGTATTTCTAATAATTGTGTCTCTAGTACAGGACGTAAGGAATTCATGTGTGAAAAGAGCCTAGGATTTTGGCTGTAGGTAATAGAACATCAAATATTGAACAGACCAAATTGAAGATTGGCCTGCTGCTGGTAGAGAATAGATTTTTCTTAAGACACAAGTTAGTTCCTTGCTTTGTGCTTAGCTATAAAGTTAGCTTAACGTGGACATGACGGAGGTTTGTGATGCGGCAGATGGGTGTGTCAAGCAGCGAGAGAGACGGGGGGCTGTCGATTCCGCAGTAGGTAAGATGCTGTACTCTGGACAGAGTCAAATGTCAGCTTTATACATTTCTAAAGCATGGTTGTAAGTACTCTAAATATGAAATATTGACTTCTGCAGGCTACCCATGTTCGAATTATATTCCTGATCATTTGTCACAGTATGTTTATCTCAGAAACTGGCATACTGTTTAATTGTTTTTCCTGGTGCCATAGCAATGCAGAAAATATACTTTGGGAAATAATTTGAATCACATAGGCAACATTATATGCCTTTCTTTCATGTTTTTTAATTGAGATATACAGACTCGCATTTCTATGCTGCCTAAGGCATTAGGTGTCATTAGATTGTATGCCAGCATTTACAACTGTTTAAGGGATATTCCGTCCATTAACACCTGTGATAGTTTCCCCAGATGTAGACATTTGATCTTGATTACATTTGAGACGTAGGTTTAAAAGAATTGGATGATTTTAGTTGCTATTTTGTTACTATAGGCTAATTATAGGTTCACCCAAGAGGACACGGGGTGGTATATTAAGGTTAAGTAGCCATAGTGTTCAGATCAATCAACCGTTTCCTGCAGTTTCACTGTCAATAGTTCATCATTTTCCACCATTTTCATCTTGTCAGTAGAAATTTGTACAGCGTTTAGAAAGATCAATCTTCTCCTTCAATACTCTCTGCTGTGTTGTTTACATATCTGTCTGTCTTGCCGTATAAATAAACCTGTACTGGTGAGATAAAGCCAATGGTTTGTTTTATAATCAGAGATCACCTGTACATTTTACATCCGTCTAAGTGCAGTTGGTGTGCCTGGTAGAAATGGATTTTTAAATAAAGCAAGTTCTGACAGCTAAATCCTAACCACCAGAGGTTTAATTAAAGCACATAAAAAGGGACCACTCTTTTGGACTTACAACAGTACGAGTTTTATGGTTGTGTTCTCGAGATATAAAAATAACACAGCCTATTTCCTACAGGTTTTTGCTTTATTTCTACTCTCTGTAAAATTCTGTAATATGTCAGCAAAATGTCTATAATCCATTATTTTACAGTTGAAATGTGAATGTGTTGTCTTAACTGAAATCATATATGGTTCCTTAACATTTTATCTTAGAGTGGTTTCAAATTTAAACAAAACATGTAGTGAAGTTTAAATCCTTTTAGCATTGTAAGATACTAAAGGCATTGAATGATTGTTAATGAATTACCAAAAAAAAATGGTTTTTTGAAACCTTAAACTCATCATACTAGCAAATGTATGATTTGTATGATGGACCCAGGATTTAATAATAAATATTGCTGCCCCAGACCTTTAATTTATATTCTGAAAAATGAAAATGTTGGTGTTTAGTGAGGTGTGAGGTGATGATTATGGCATGTATGTATGCTATACAAAACAACTTTACTTAATATGTAGTGTTATGTTATGTACTCAGCAGTTTTATAATATATCCCCTGTAAGTGAAGTATTAGATTAAACATCCTCTTAGTTTTGTTGCATATCTCTTATAATGCCAGTGAAGAATCTGCAGATATTGAAATACACCTTTTGAAATAATGTTTTATTTATAATCAGGCCCTTTTTTTCAGTATTACCAAAAATATGCTCTCATCTCAAATTGATTTCATTGTTAAGTAAAAAATACACCTTATATTTTGTAGCCTATGCAATAGAATTAGAGCAGTTGTACACCAGTCCAAGGCTTGTGGTAGGGCACTCATAGTTTACATAACTCCATGTCTCTGTGCTTTTATTCCAAATGTTATTTTTACTTGAGTTCCTATCAGTTGCATTTCATATATTTCAAAGGTTGTTCTCAATTTTGCCTGCATATTGGTTGAGTAAAGCGTATCTTGTCACAAGTTTTGTCTGGTCTAAATAGATAAGATAATGTTACAACAACCTTGAAGGGCCTGCGTTGATTACACTGGCAGATGAAGTGTATATAAATAGTGATATATAAATGGTGCCAGTTTCAATGAATCATTAATAAATTCAGCATTTCTAGGTTGTTAGGGACTTGATAGAAATTTTTCATATTGTCTGTGGACAGGTAGTGAACTGTGCCACTGGCTGCATAGTTTAATCTTTTTATTCACTAACTATTGGGAAAACAATAAAGTGGGCCTGTTAATAATGCATGGAAATTGTTGCCTTTGATGAAGATAATTTTGTAAAGTGGTACAACTGAAGAGCTTTGAGGATGTTTCTCTTTCAATTTACTAAAAAGTGTATTTAGCAGCAGTACTATGTGTGCAGGGTTTTGTATTCTATTCAGACAGTGAGCTGAAGAGGGCCAAGCAACTTGATGGATTTGTAGACTGCCAGGCAATTTCTAACTCAGTGGAAGCTAAATTGTTGTGGATTTTTTAAACACTACTGATACATGGATAAAATCTCTGTTAACTTTTGTGCATGAAAAGATTACACCCAAGTCTTGGGAAAACAAAACTCTATTGTTTATCTTTATTTTTCAGTGAGTTGAACGTTGTAGAATATTAGATAATAAATAGAAAGAAACAGTTAAGATTTTTTCTTTATTTAATAAATGACAAAAATAAGAAAAAATAAATAAATAAATAAAATCTTGAATATGCTGCCTTTGGTATAAGCTGATTTGAAAAATTGTGGAGAACCTAACTCTTCTTTTACATAAATACTTTACATGGCTTTTTGTAATGAGGTGTTATATTTTTTATGTTTGAGATGTGAGAAATAATGCAGAAGGCATTTGTAAAGAGAAAATGATACATAAATGATTCAGCATATGCTATTTATGGATGATAATTGTAGTAGACTTTAGTACCAGGCAAATGATTTGTTTCTTGCAGATCAAAAGCTGCAAAGCCAAACAAAATTACTACTATTGCAAGTTTTGAATATATGATGTAGGTAATGCCTAATGCTGCCCCAATTGATTTAATACCATGAAAAGACTACATAGTGAGGGCTGTCTAGTGAGTCTCTGTCGGAGTCTACCAGATAAGTTGTATCACTGAGCCAGCTAAGTTATGACAACAGAATTCATTTATTTCATGGTTGAGTGTTCACCAATGCAGATTGGTGTGGTGAAATAACAGCCTGTGTCAACAAACAGGTGGGCCAGATTGCATGGACACTTGCTAGAAATTATTCTCTGGTCTATTCTTATGTTACAAGTTCTCCTTTGTGGCACCTAGACCTCCCCTGATGTTCACATATATATATATATATATATATATATATATATATATATATATTTGAATTATTGGGAGAACCATATGTTGGTCACATTCACTCCAAATCTAGCCAGTAAGTGCACTCTATCAGAATTCTGAAGAGAGCAGGTTTTTCACCTCATGACTCTGAAAATTAACATGTCAGATCTAAAACCTGGCCTAGAAGTTCTGCTGTTCAAGTGTGCCACACTGGATAGAAGTTCTGCTGTTCAAGTGTGCCACACTGGATAGAAGTTCTGCTGTTCAAGTGTGCCACACTGGATAGAAGTTCTGCTGTTCAAGTGTGCCACACTGGATAGAAGTTCTGCTGTTCAAGTGTGCCACACTGGATAGAAGTTCTGCTGTTCAAGTGTGCCACACTGGATTGACAAAATGCCAAACTGAAAATATTGAATCCGTCCAGAGACTCTGCAACTGGTAAATTTTGTATCTTTACAAAGTAGGTGTGATGGTCCATGGAAAATGTTTGAATGTATGCATACAGAAGGAAAACGCTATGTCTGCAATGAGTCTTTGGCACTGAGAAATTCTAGTGTATAAACTATGTTCCTTAGAACAGTTTTGAAAACATAAATTGCCAAATTTGATATTTCAAATTATGAATTCTTCTTGAATGTTTTTAATGGATGATTTTTTATTTATAGTTACATTTCACTCTTTTAAAGTACAATCAAGTATTATTATTTTTTTTATGAGGATATTAATAACATTTTTAATATCATGGTTTTTGAACAGAGTTCAGTTGATATGCATATAAAATTCACGTTACCCTCTCACAAAAGTGACCAAGCTAATGAACTGTGTTTTCTGTACATTTACATTATACAAGTTAAAGCTACACTCCACATGCAGCCTTTTTACTCCACTTTGTGTGGATTTTATTGAAAATATTACTGCTGCACTACAAGTGTGCTGAGTAGATGGAAAGTAATAAAGTAAATGGGAGCTATCAATGCCTATTATCTTATAACAAATGATGAAGAACCAGCAGGGAGTGACTTTTGTCTTGTGTGATGGTCTGATATTGGATTCAGTCTGGCGTCCAGTTAACACCCAGACACTAGGCATTAATTCACTGCCCTCGGGTCTTCTTCCTGGCTTCTACATATACTCCATGCCAGTGTCCAGATCATTGCTGCTGTGGCGTCCAGTTAACACCCAGACACTGGGCATTAATTCATTGCCCTCAGGCCTTCTTCCTGGCTTCTACATATACTCCATGCCAGTGTCCAGATCATTGCTGCTGTGGCGTCCAGTTAACACCCAGACACTGGGCATTAATTCATTGCCCTTAGGTCTTCTTCCTGGCTTCTACATATACTCCATGCCAGTGTCCAGATCATTGCTGCTGTGGCGTCCAGTTAACACCCAGACACTGGGCATTAATTCACTGCCCTCAGGTCTTCTTCCTGGCTTCTACATATACTCCATGCCAGTGTCCAGATCATTGCTGCTGTGGCGTCCAGTTAACACCCAGACACTGGGCATTAATTCACTGCCCTCAGGTCTTCTTCCTGGCTTCTACATATACTCCATGCCAGTGTCCAGGTCATTGCTGCTGTGGCGTCCAGTTAACACCCAGACACTGGGCATTAATTCACTGCCCTCAGGTCTTCTTCCTGGCTTCTACATATACTCCATGCCAGTGTCCAGATCATTGCTGCTGTGGCGTCCAGTTAACACCCAGACATTGGGCATTAATTCACTGCCCTCAGGTCTTCTTCCTGGCTTCTACATATACTCCATGCCAGTGTCCAGATCATTGCTGCTGTGGCGTCCAGTTAACACCCAGACACTGGGCATTAATTCACTGCCCTCAGGTCTTCTTCCTGGCTTCTGTATGGAGTCCATGCCAGTATTCTGGCTGTAGTAATACATTCTAGTCCATCTCATTGCCTCCATGCTGGAATTAGTGGCTTGGATCATTTTGTTCCTCTTATTTGTGAAAGTTCTATGGATTTTGGTGAAAACTGAAGTGAGGGAGATCTTGGTGTTAAACAGGTTTCTAAAGATTAGGTTGTGTTCAAAGAAATTCAACTGATACCTAGCCGGGGGCTTGAACCTTGAATTTGACGTTTTTTAAAATGTCATTACACCTTTTTAAACACAGAATTGTAGTTATCACTTTACACCCTGAACTCTGCTTCCATTAGATGCTCATACCTCACTTAATTTTGGCATAAACTGTTAAAGCATATGCTGCATATATAGTCAGCAATTGCCACACAGAATGTCTAATGTATAGCAACATAAATATAGAATCACTCTGCATTTAGTGACTCTCTTCACTGACTGTGGTGCAATTAACCATTCAGTACATTTTACTCTGGGTCTGTTACCAGTGATCTTAATAAATGAAGCATAGTTTGACATCTGGAATTGACTGCAAACGCTATGATTCACAAAAGACGATAATTTTTAAGAGTCAGCACTAAAGTTATGACAATAGGAATAATGTTATAAAAAGAGTTTACTATTTTATTTAATAAACTGTGAAAATATTTAAATTGAGCAAACATAGATTGAAAACTGACTTACAGATTACCCATCATCTCCATTTGATTTACATGTTTTGTATCTTTTATGTCATCAGTGTTTGGTTGCATGTACACCTTTTATGAATTCATCTTCTACAGCAATAAACTAATATAGCCTTTGGCGTTTCCACTCTTTGCTTTACATGGAATAAATGTAGGAGTTAGTAATGTAGATGTTCTTATGGCTTCATAAACTTTTGTACATATATATGTGTGTATCTAGAGGCCTCTGTATACTTTGTGTAAATACCATTAAAATATCTTCAAATATTACTGGTATAGTCTCAGTTCTAGTCAGTTATATTTCAGTACATTACTGGTCAGACTTCCCTTCAGTCTCAGTTCTAGTCAGTTATATTTCAGTATATTACTGGTCAGACTTCCCTTCAGTCTCAGTTCTAGTCAGTTATATTTCAGTATATTACTGATCAGACTCCCTTCAGTCTCAGTTCTAGTCAGTTATATTTCAGTACATTACTGGTCAGACTCCCTTCAGTCTCAGTTCTAGTCAGTTATATTTCAGTATATTACTGATCAGACTCCCTTCAGTCTCAGTTCTAGTCAGTTATATTTCAGTACATTACTGGTCAGACTCCCTTCAGTCTCAGTTCTAGTCAGTTATATTTCAGTACATTACTGGTCAGACTCCCTTCAGTCTCAGTTCTAGTCAGTTATATTTCAGTACATTACTGGTCAGACTCCCTTCAGTCTCAGTTCTAGTCAGTTATATTTCAGTACATTACTGGTCAGACTTCCCTTCAGTCTCAGTTCTAGTCAGTTATATTTCAGTACATTACTGGTCAGACTTCCCTTCAGTCTCAGTTCTAGTCAGTTATATTTCAGTACATTACTGGTCAGACTTCCCTTCAGTCTCAGTTCTAGTCAGTTATATTTCAGTACATTACTGGTCAGACTCCCTTCAGTCTCAGTTCTAGTCAGTTATATTTCAGTATATTACTGGTCAGACTTCCCTTCATCAGTATCAGTTCTAGTCCGTTACATTCAGCTTCAGTATCATGTTATCTGGTGGTCAATGTGGGCCAGGTTAGATGTGCTGTGTTTATTCTAAAGTAACCTATAACTTATTACTGCAGTATTCAGTCACAGGAGATAAGGGGTCTTTCACTGATAGGAATGTTTGTTTAGATCCTGAGAAGGGTAGAGGTTGTCCTTATGTAGAGGGAGTGGGAAGGTTTAGAGGAAAGAAGTCAGCTTACCAGTGGTGATTGTAGCTTTAATCTGGTTTAATAGAGACAAATACATGTAATAAGACAAATAAGTGGCACTATATCTTAATTTAGCCAGGACATTTCTTCAGAAAATATTTTCCCGTGTTGATATTTTATTGGAAGTCCATACATTTCAAGATGAAGAGAGATGAGAGTTTTGAGGATGAAGATATTTTCGATGAAGGTATTTTAAGCATATTAAATATACCTTTTGAGCTTTTTGCATTTTTTTCTTTGATATACCATAGTTTTAAACAGCTTAACTTTAAAGTATATTTCCAATGAAGTAGATATGTTTTAATTCTTGAGTAGACCTTCTGACAATAAGATATCAACCCCCTTCCCAGTATCCTTGGGTTGACCTTCTGACAAAAAGATGTCAACCCTTTTCAATATCCTCAAGTTGACCTTCTAAAACAAGATGTCAACCCCTTCCCAATATCCTCAAGTTGACCTTCTGACAAAAAGATGTCAACCCTTTTCAATATCCTTGAGTTGACCTTCTAAAACAAGATGTCAACCCCCTCCCCAATATCCTTAAGTTGACCTTCTAAAACAAGATGTCAACCCCCCCCCCCCCCCAATATCCTTGAGTTGACCTTCTGACAATAAGATGTCATCAATCCCCCCACCCTCGTAATATTCATGAGAACAACCCTTCTCCCCAATGGGAAGACCAGGTTAGTTTCATTTTCACATTTGAAACAAGGTATTCTCTCTTTTCCATAATTTTTTTCTTTCACTAACTTAAATGGTTGCTTTTAGAAACTAAGCAATAGACAAGTTTTACATTGATCTTAAGTGAACCAGTTTAGCAGCTTATAACATGTGTGCCTGCTCGTGTGCACATGTGTGATTTTTGGCCTCTTTTACTCTTTTCAGATTTTTTTTTCAAATTGTAGCTGGAAATGCAGATGTAGGAGTTTGATAACATGTCTTCAGTCAATATCACAAAGATGTTGGTAGTAAATTAAGGTCAGAAAGTTAATGTACCTAACAATGGATGCTGTGTTTTATTTATGCCCAGAATATCGACTGTTGTAGGAGAAATTCAATATTCTTTGATTTTATGTTTTGTGTCCTCTTACAAGTGTACACGATCATGGTATTTGTGTGCATTGTGACTCAACTCGAGCTGTTTTAGACTGTGCTATGTTATATTTCTCCAATTTAACTTTGTTTTATTTTCTGAAAAAAAACTTACAAAAGTCAATATTCTCGTCAATAAATGCAATCTGTAGGTGTCTCTGCCTGTTTTGATTAAAAATACTTTGTTTTTTATCTGATGTTTTATTAATATGAAGGACCTAGGGTGGATAATGATAACAGTTGAGATTATTTACAATATATGTGATACATTGATTTGAATGTACTGACTGTACTCTCAGATTTTTACTGGGAAAATGGAATTAGAACATTGTTAACACTGTTGGACAAAATATTTTTCAGACTTTACGAAAGGCCAAAAAATCTGTCAGACATTCGGTCTGACAAGCTTGAAAATTCTGTCAGACCGAAACAAAATCTGTCAGACCGAAGTAAAATAATAGAAATGTGAACCATTATTCATGTTTTCATGTGTATTTTCTAACGTTTTAAATCACTGACATTAATTCAAATATTAAATTTTTGATATATATTTATTTGTAAAAAAGTAAAATAAGAAAGAAAAACAAAAAAAAAAAAAAAAAATAGACAAAAAATTACTTGCATAACAAGTTGTTTTTTTTATTTAATGAAAAAGACGCTGTGGAATGACACAAGGACTAAAAACAATACAAGTATGAAGAATGTGTAGCTAGTAATATCAAATGTATGTGCATAAAAACGTCTGTTATTGTTAATCAGATAATGATTTCACACCTTGTTTTTGGCAAAAACATATGCATATTGAAACAGCACAATAAGGCAGTCTCTTTCATCCAATTGAAGCTTTTTTCCTCTCCTACAGATCACAAGTCCGCCAGGGCCTACCTTCTTTCCAATTTTACTGTAGTAAACTTCCGTTTCTCTTCCTCACTTCGTTTTTATTTTTTGCCACGCTTTGCATCAACGAAGTGTTTAAAGTTCAACAACGTCATTTTCTAAACAAAAGGCTTATCCATGAGTACTGTGTATGACTGATAATGAAGAAACAGAGGATCAAGTCTGTAAAACGCAAATAGCACGAGCACATGTGTTGCAGCCATTTTGTCGTGTAGGGGTATTACGAAAACGAAAACGAGACTGTACATTACATCATCCAGGAATCCCCCAACCTCAGCCAGTCACAAAATAGCATTTGTAAGTGAAACTGAGGTTAATAAATTATGTATAATTAGCTGGGAACTCCCCGAGATTTTCACCCCGTCTCTCTTTTCGAATGTAGTAAAATATATCGTCCAGAAAAGAAACAACAACGTATTCCTTATATTTACACATTCCCAGTCAGTTTGAAAACTCGCCGGACATACGGTCCGACGATATAGGATTTTTTATCGGACCGAGACGAAATTTTCCAGGCATGTCCGACGGTCCGACGCCTTTCGTAAAGTCTGATTTTTTATATCTGATTTTGTTGTTGTAGTATCTTTTTAATAGTTTAACAAGAGCAAGGAAAATTTATACCTTTTTTTGAGTACTTTTATTGCAGTTTTACTAGTGTGGTTGCAAAGGCGTTCAGTGTAATGCATGTAAATTCAGATACTAGTAGCAGTGAAAATAGGTTTATTCTTAGACAGAGAATAGGTCTGCCAATTTACAATGATAATTATTAATAGTTTTTGAGGCACTTACAAGTCATACAAAAAAAGGAAAGGAATATATGCAGTTCAGTTTTGTCGTTTTAGAAATTTTAAGGTTATACTGTGAGTAAATTAGATAAGTAAACTGTGACTCAGTCTTAGTTTTTTATTCCAAGGTAAAGAAGAACAAATGATTAAATGATAATTATATGTGTAAGTGATTTGGTTTTGTAAAAGGTGCAAGGTTTTTAACATCGAGGCACTGGCAATACCCCCAAGGTTGGCACCATTCCCTCACTTAACATTATCGGCCAAACTGTTGACATTAGTCCTGTTTATGGTCTGTTGTGGTGGAGTTTTGAACTTCCAACTCCATGTATTGCTATGGTAGCTGGGCTTCTCAAAGTAAGCAAAGATAATAGAAATGTAAAGGTGCTGACTTGGGGGAGGAAAGGGGGGGAGGGGGCCTTGAACCAGTAGGGATCAACATTTTATTAGACACATATTTAATAGTAAGTGTTATAGTCTTATAGTAAAAATATCAGGAATTGTAATCTGTGGTCACAATTAATTAGTTACGAACCACAGAATAGACAGGAAGATGCAGGTATGGCTAACCAGGTGTATAAGTTTATTATTGCTATCCATATCCAAGGCAATATAATGGTGAAGTGCCATGAACTATGGATGAACATAATGTGTCAGCAGTTGCCAGTCAGGTATGGTAGTGAGATTTAAGTGGGGTTCCAGGTGTTATTACTGGGAAATAGTGGCGCGGTGAAGTATGCTTCTTGGAGTTATTCTGAGCAGTGAGAAAAAGATGCATTTAATTGAAATCCTGGCTGGTGTAAGACAACTGATTTCTTCCCAACATCTTATTGGTTGGCTGTTAAGTCTCTGCAGGCATGGTATGCTAGGGAGTTGTTTATAGGAATTTCTTTACCTTCAGGTGGAGCAAAAGTGCAGAGAGAGGGAATGAGGGGTGTTTTTCTTTTTGTGGCTTTACGTTATTTTGCTTCCACTTTATGGCTGTAGACCCCTGCAGCCACTGGTGACATTATCATTGTGTTCAGTAGTGTGTGCCTGCAGCTGTGGGACTGTAGGCTGGATAAACTGCAGTTCCTGGACTACTCACTTCAGTACTGGTGGGTGTGGTGATCAGCTTACCTCAGTGTGGATACCCCTCTCCCTTCACTGGCTGGCCTCACTTCAGTACTGGTGGCTGTGGTGATCAACTTACCTCAGTGTGGACACCCCTCTCCCTTCACTGGGTGGCCTCACTTCAGTACTGGTGGGTGTGGTGATCAGCTTACCTCAGTGTGGACACCCCTCTCCCTTCACTGGCTGGCACATGGGGAGTGGATTCCTGACTGGAAGTGAAAGCAAGTGGTGAATACCTATCACTACAGTCTAGTGCAGAAGCTGTAAGAAAACCTGTGATCTGAGCTGGTTTGTAGACAGCATCTGAAGAGAACTGATCACCTGGTTGGAAAGGTGTTTTCACAGCAGTTGTCTTTGATTGGGCTGAGCTGCTGTAAACTTGTGTTTGTCATAGGGAGAGGAGCCACTGCTGCTGCTGCACTGGTATTGAGCTACAGTTTGTGTCAAGGAACAGATTGAGAGCCTTGTTTTCTGGATATGCAGTGAATTTTCATCCTTGCTGCAAGGTCTGACATCTATTTTGTACAAATTTGATTTGGAATTGGCATAATTAGTGAAGGGCAGAGAGCTAAAGCCTTGTAGATTCATATCTAATGTGTTACTGTAAAACTGCAATTTGACCAAAGGAATATGTTTTATATTTTGAGTGCTCTGCAGTGATTTCTCAGCTGTGCGCTATTTGTGTAACAGTAGACGTCTACCTATCCAAGTCGTGATTAGATGGAATTCAAGTCAGGTTTCAAAGTACTTAATGATGGCAAGGTAATAATTTCAAATTAAATCTGAAGCAGTCAATCTTATTTATGCATGGCCATTCTTTTCAAGGAAGGAGAATCTGGCCCTGAAATCCTTGAACTCCATAGCAGGAAGAAGAAAGATTTGATAGACAGCTGATTGCAAATCTTTAATAACACTTACTGGAAATGACAGTAGTTTTTTCTGGTCAACAGAGTGGCTGACTCCTTATTCTGCTGTCTCTGAACACAAGATACAGGGAATATTTATAACAAAAATAGACTACATACAGTATAGGGTTCATCATCTCTTAGCCTGTTCCACAGGGTCACAACAGAAGACTGGAGAGACGGAGAGCAAGAAATCATTGGTTATATTCTATTAGCTTAAGACCTCTAAGTGACAAGAAAAGATAGCCTGCTTCCTTATCTGTACAGTTCTGGACAGTTAATACTAACTGAGAAAGGCAAATTTATTTTATACAACATGGGTTCAATTTTCACTAAGTTAACTGCCTGGCGAAGGTCAGAACCCATTACTTCTCCTCCTAGTGTGGGAGAGGCACCTGCCACTGCAGAGGGAAAAGATCAAGGTAAAAAGGGATTTTTTTGGTAGCATGCATTTTACTCATACATTATTGCTTGTGCTTTGAAAAAGCTATTTTATTAGCATCTAAAGAAAGATACTTTTTAAGGATGATAGCTGGTGTCACTTTATCTGAAATTTTCTAAAAGATGAGATTCAGTGAAACATGCTTCTTTAATAATTTACAGAGCAATTATTGGATAGTATTGAACATTGTCATCTTCATTGTTAATGTCCTTATACTGTTTCTTCACCAGAGGTCCTGGTGTGATGTATGTTTGTGTGATCGTTGAACCAGAACATTTTGATATATAATATTGGTTGGGTCTGAAAATGGCAAGTTTGTCAGTTTTTGGTCAAATTATTATCATCACTATTATTTCTTTGTATTAAATTTGATGGGGGTGGGGGAGAAAGATAATATTTTTCTAAATTTTATTTATATATTATCTGTGCCTAATTTGTTTTACAAATAATGTCTTTAATGATCTTTTAAATAAAAAAAATATTGAATTTGCTTGTTAATACAAAAGTGACATTTTATAACTGCAAATTAATTATCATTTCTTTTGTATCCTGTCATTTTTTTTCTTTTTTTTTTTTTTTTCTCCATAATTGGATATCTAAGCATGAAGGCAGTGTGTTAATTGGAATCGGATATTTTTTCTGGTAGAAATTACCCCATCTTGATAGGTGATATAGGTGAGAAAAACAAAACAAATTATTTGTATACCTATAGGTAGTTGGATTCAGCAGAAATAAAAATTACCCTTTTGAAAAAAGTGTCTGGTATGATAAAATACACATTTGGTAAAGGTAAATGAGGTTTATTTTTGGTTTAAAAAAAGCTATTAAAAAGATTTTGATTGTGTTTTGGTTGATAACCTTGATTGATTTCAGCTGGGGTGTGGCTACTGTGATAATATTTGAAGAAAAAAAAACATTTATCTGAAGCACATGGACTCCTGAACACAAATCCACTTGACAATGTGTATAGTTAAAGGCTTGGATATCTTTGTTAATGCAAATGATGCAATTGCAATTAAAGTTGTATTGAAAATAACTAAGGTGTATCTCATTATCAGTCCTTGATGTTAACATAGGATTCACTCTCAAGGTGTATGGTATTATGTATTAAACTGGCCACATTCAGATAATTTTTTCTGGTTATAACCTTTTTTAGAAAAGCGCAGTAATAAGGTATCCTGGCAATAACAGCATGGAACTAGAAGAGTGAATTTTTTCTTACTGAGATATTTAGTGAAGAGGAGCTGTGCTGTATGCTACTAGAGCTGTGCAGTATGGCCTTTACTATTTACATTAATTGGAATTTATGACATTCTCAACCAGTGCATGCTCTAAATTGCCTTGCATAATGCATTTTATGGCAGTGATCTTCTATGTTTATTTTAGGGATTTGGCTCTTAGTAAACTAGTTTTCACATTTCTCTTTTCCTTTTTAAGAGAAAATTAAATTACACCTGTGAACACATATAAAGCATTTTAACAAGCAGTTTTTGGTGGTCTTCATAAGCCTAGTCTAAGACCACATTCCCAGAAATTAGATCGATCCAACTAGATCAACCTAACTCCCTGGGGGTTCATGTTAAATAGCTGTCAGCCGAGCGGGCACGAAAGTTAATTACCCCCTTACAGCTTGTAGTAGGCAGGACGGACATTTAAGCCAGATTATCTGACAGTAATCTAGTGAGACTCCCCATGGGGATAGATCGATCTAAATTCTATGGGAATGCACCCTAAGTTTTTATTTAAATCCCATCAGTCCTGCTTTCCCACAGAAAAAGTGTCTATAAATTTTTTCAGCGCTTGTTCATTATTTTCTCTTGACAGTATTTTTTTTTTTTGTGCATGTTAAAAAGACATTGTTTATGCCTTGTTTCTTCCATGTATTGTGCAGCATCATCTGCACCTTTCAGTGTGGGCTGCAGGTGCAGGGCATTAAGAATAATGGATTTAATGGATGACAATGCTTTCTGATGTTACGTATTAAGTCCCTTTAGGCAGATAACAGCTATCCTAATTGTTCACATCTCAATATCCTAGTGCTAGAGGCGCATTTAGTGGTTTTTGTAAGAAACCCAGTGAGTGCTTATTGCATGGTTTCATTTGGATGGGAAGTTACACTTCTCTCTTAGCTCTTTGCAAGTTAGTTACACAGTTTAACAAATCGTCCTGCCAATTAAAAAATAATCAAAAACAGACAAGCTTTATGTACCAGTAGTAGAATGTAAGGCTAAGTGGGCCATTGTACCTTGAATTGTATAGATTTTTTTTCTCCTTAATGATACTATTCCATTGTTTGACATCCTCTTCAGCATGTGGCCCTAGACAAAACATCAGGAGCAACGGATGTTGTATTCTTGACTGCTGGCTGTCATCTCACATGAGGGAAAGACTTCATTATGAACACTTCATTTCAGCCTGTCTCTTGGCAGCTTAATCAATAGGTCACCTATTAAGGCAAAACTGTTTGACATTAAAAGTTACATCCACCTTGATGGTTGAAAGAAGTTTGGTTGATTGGTTCCAGTTTCCATGGAGGTTGCAATATTGGTAATTTCTAAAAGGAAAAAAAATTCTCTCTCTTTTTTTATTTTTTTAGCTGAAAGTTAAATTGTTATGACCACAATAACTTTTTACACAAACAAGCAGTAGTAGAGTAATTACTCAATCTTTTTAATGTAGGTAAAGTGTGAATTTTACGCCACTTTCTTTAAAGTTAAAATTACAACATTCCTATTGAGTATTAGCAACAAAATGAAATAAAGGCTACCTTATAGTTCTGTTCTGTGCAGTAAGTAAACCACAGATGCTGTATAGAAAAAGGAATATTGCAGTTATAAAATTGTCTGAAAATTTCACCATTAAAAAGAATGAGTAATTACTGTATTAGAAATGATATCAAGAGCTATCCGTGTAAACATGTTACATAAAAAGGTTCATTGCTAATTCATCAGCGGGTGTTTCAATGACAGGTGAGCTGCTGTCAAAGCAGGACAGTCTAGCAGCGTATTAGACTGGGTTCCCATCCCTAGATCGATCTAACAGGATCAGTCCATCTCCATGAGGTTCCTCGCTAAATTGCTTTCAGTTTAAGTGGCTTAGATGTCTGGCACGCCTGCTAAAGCTGTTAAACAATAAATAATTACACCCTATCGGCTTCAGTAGGCGTGACAGACATCTAAGCCGCTTAAGTTAATAGCAGTTAAGCGAGATAGTTTGATCCAAAGTTAGTACGATAGCGTCTGGGAATGGTCTATTATTTTCAGTGTAGTATGCCCACTGTGTCCTGCATGGATTGTTACAACTCCTTGCAGTCATGACTGAATGTAGGCCTTTCAAGTCTTGGCAGATTGTTGCCCATCTACTAGAGTTGATCCTAAAGCCTTTTGTGTCTCTTGTTATTCATGCACTGACCTAGACTTAAAGGCACCATATGATATATAGTATTATAACAAGATTTATCTGAATGATGAAGCCACAAGCCTAGAGATGTTTTAGTTACCATTTGATATAGTATAACCAGACTAATATAAATATTTCAGCCACAGGAAGGTCTTGATAAGTATCTTATAGTAGCCATTTCATATGTAGTATAACCAAACTATTCTAAATATTTCAGCCACATTAAGACCTAGAGAAGTGGTCTTGATTTGAAAACTTGGGCCAGTCAAACCTGGTATCAGATATTGTATAGATCTACATTTTGTCCTCCTATATCATTGGAGTTATGTATCCGTGGAAATATGATTGTGAATTGCGGGTAAAATTTGTTGAAAATCTACCAAATTGAATGATACTTGCTTATCTTATCAGCTTAGTGGTTTAATGGTATGATAAAATCTAATCTGATTTTTGCTGAGATCATCAGTATTATTCTGATTGTATCTCACCCAGTGTCCTGTAAGGCAGTCATTTCTGATGTGATAAAATCTCATCCAAGTCTTTTCTAACACAATGGGTTGGGTTATCTCACCCAGTGTCCTGTAAGGCAGTCATTTCTGATGTGACAAAATCTCATCCAAGTCTTCTCTAACACAATGGGCTGGGTTATCTCACCCAGTGTCCTGTAAGGCAGTCATTTCTGATGTGATAAAATCTCATCCAAGTCTTCTCTAACACAATGGGTTGGGTTAGCTCACCCAGTGTCCTGTAAGGCAGTCATTTCTGATGTGATAAAATCTCATCCAAGTCTTCTCTAACACAATGGGCTGGGTTATCTCACCCAGTGTCCTGTAAGGCAGTCATTTCTGATGTGATAAAATCTCATCCAAGTCTTCTCTAACACAATGGGTTGGGTTAGCTCACCCAGTGTTCTGTAAGGCAGTCATTTCTGATGTGATAAAATCACACCCAAGTCTTCTCTAACACAATGGATTGTGTTCTATGTTGGTTGTTAGTATGGCTGCTGTGAAGTGCCCTGTGTGAACCATGTATTCATGTAGAAGGTCATAGATGTAGTGAGACAAGTTGATAAGTGATTGACCAAACAAGGAGCATGCCATTTCCCTACTCGTGGCTCAGACCAAACAAGGAGCATGCCATTTCCCTACTCGTGGCTCAGACCGTACAGGTGCTTCTTTATTCCCTCCTCCATGATCTACCTCTCTGTACCTGGAATCCTTTCTTTTTTACTGTTGGTCTGTTTGTGATTTGTGTCTGACAGATTTCCGTCTATTTTTCTCTCTTATGTAAGCAGCTTTCTATCAGGATTGTAAGTACTCTCATGACCAAGTTAGCTGTAAGGTCAATGCAATTAAAAGTACACCTTAGTTAGAAATGAGTCCATAATACTTAATTATTAGAAATTGATGGTCATTTTGCTGTTAAACATTATGTAATATTGCATCAAAATTGAAAGGACCCTATTTTGAGCACTGCTTTCATAATGACCATTTAAGGAAAACCATGTTACTTATGATCAATCTTACTGAAAAGATTCATAGGACTGAAATGCAGCTTGAGTTGGAAAAACCAGTCTCATTGCTTTCTCTTCTGGAAGCAGTGCAGTTCTTTATGAAATTTTCAATTTTCATATACTGGCATATTTTATATGGGACTAAGAACTCCCACAGGCATGAAGCCAAATGGTAATCAAATTTTCTAAATGTCCATGTTTATAGTAGATACTTAAAAATTGTGGTAATTATACCATTAATCATTATGTAATATTTCGTCAAAATTTAAAAAAAAAAAAACTTTGTGCAATGCCACCACAAACATTGTGAAAAGAAAACTGTATTCCTTTTTATTTTGTCACTTATAAGAATGGTTCATATAATTGACATACAGCTCAAATTGCAATACAAGCTTGATTGGATTATAATTTTTTAAAAAATTTATGCAGTTTTTTTTTCTCATTCTGGCATTTTCAAAGTGTGAACTTGAACTCTCATGGGCCTGAGGCCTTGTGCTAGTTACACATTTTACTCATATCCATATTACCTGTTGTGCATATTTAATTTGGTGGTGACTTTGCAGTTACGCATAATGTATTATTACATCAGAATTGACAGTTGCCTATTCATTATTTTCTGCTTTTTGTCAGTACATTTGACAGCTCTGCTGCCTTATTTATTTAATGGAGTGACCTGCATGTATTAATTTTTTTTATCAAAATTAAGATAGTGTCTGCTATTGAAATAAGTTCATCATTTATTAAATGCAGTTGTGAACTGCAGCATGTAGTGTAAATGTAGTTATTGATGTAACCAGAGTGACTTGCTTATCAGGCTTCCTGGTGTTCAAACACTTAACTGCCTCCGTGGCTGTTTGTACTTCATAAAAGATTAAAAGAATAGCCTGTTATCTGAGGCTTAACTAGGCTGGGCTGGCTGCCCCTAACACAGTTAAGAGCATGCGGTGAAAATGGCTTTGCTGATTACAGACTGCTCTATTAGTTTGACTTTAAGTAATCAAAAGGCCAGACAAACTTAATATTTTGGTTAAATTTTGAGGAAGCTAGAATATTTTTTCAGTTGAAAAAATATTAGGTATTGGTTTGGTAAGTGGAAGATCCCAAGGAAAAATCTTAGAGCTGGTTGATGTTATTGTTTTTGAGCTGTAAATTAGCCCACACTGTAGATTTGAGTTTTTCCTTAGGTTCAATTGAAAGAAAAACTGACCCATCCTAAGACTGAGCTGCTATCCCTGTGTATACACAGTCGTCACTCGTTTATCAACTGATCAATTTTGACTGGCTTAATTAATAATCAGTCTGGTGATTTTCTTTAGCCGCTTGGCTTAAAAGGTTTTGTGAATAAATACTTATATGAGAGTTACAATGAGTACATAAAATAAGATAAAAAAAAAGTTAATTTAAAAGATAAAAACGTTGATTTTATGTTCTTTAAAAATCAGAAAATATTTTGATATTGGTTAATATCATAGCATTTTTTTCCTGTCTTGAATTGATTTAATCTCACATTTAGATGAAGTTGTGACCAAATAGTGCAGGAGGCCATGTGTAGTTTTAGCTCATGTGCTCAGTTTAGGAAGCAGGGGCCTTTCAGCCACTATATCATCCTGAGTACAGGTGTCAGGCATTGGGGAGGTGGGCCAAAGGAGGAAAGATGGTGGGGGTACTTGAATTAGAGGAATTGTACAGTCATCTTTTGTAGTTTCCCTAGTAATAAACCATGCCTAGTTACCATGGGCATTTACTGGTGAAACCAGCTTGCCAGATTATAATTATATTAAGAAAGGTCTAGCAGGTGTTCCCCCCACCCCCCTTGAAGGCCTCTGGTCAATGTTGGTGTGATCACAGTGTTAAGGTATCAAACCAGTTTTAAAAGCCACTGGTTTACGAACAGGTTGTTCTTCCATCATTATATTACCAGGAGCTATCCATGCCTGCTGATGGCTTGTGATCTATCATGAAGACAGCCCTGGAAGTCATTAGTATTGAGTAGTGATTGTCATGTGTATAATGTGACATACACAGGCAGAGAAACAGGTCTCTGTGCGCGCTAAGCCTGATTATCTTTCTAGAAATAATCCAGAGATATCTTAAACAACCAGGTGGACAGATGTTGTAAATGTCTGAGACAAGATGGGAATATCTTGCTCTAGCATGGTGCAGCCACATGACCGGGAGTCTCCAAGGAATGGAGAAGTCAGCAAAGATAATACCCTCCCAGTTGAACAACAGCAGGATAGCAGAGAGTTCTCTAATAGTCCTAACTTACCACCAGGTAGTAGATATAGATGTAAGAGTTCTCTAGTAGTCATAACTTACCACCAGGTAGTAGATATAGATGTAAGAGTTCTCTAGTAGTCATAACTTACCACCAGGTAGTAGATAAAGATGTAAGAGTTCTCTAGTAGTCCTAACTTACCACCAGGTAGTAGATATAGATTGTGGTCACTTACTAGTAATGGTAGATTATGGATAAAGACAGTTTTGACTTATCTAAATTGTGTTAATAGTTTAAAGATGTAATATTAACCGTGTTCATGATAATTCAGGTGCTTTTGAAGTTGCAGATATTGGTTTCTTATGGATGTGGTTGATTTGTTTAAGAGTGTTTTAAAAGCATTTCGCCAAGTTTCATACCAGAGCTTCAGTTGAAAGTTGGTATTTATCTGAAGACAAAATTTTTGTTATGTAATGGTTTTATCTTTAGTAGTCCACTAAGGTAAAGTTATTATTAATTTCAGACAAAAAAAACTTTTTATCTTTATCTATAAAATATGTCCAATAATGTCACTTAATTGGACTACAACACACTTATCTCGGGTTAAAGTAAACTGAATTTTTGTGTCAAAAAAATTACAACCATTATTCAACTTATGTTCTTTTTTGAAACTGTGACTCTCACTCAAGTTTTTTTTTTTTTTTTTTTTAACAAAAAAGGGAGAGGTGATTGTTGTTTGCTTTTGTCACTTTAAAGTCTGTTCAGTGAAACTTTTTAACAAATGCAATATGGAGGAAAGTATAAGATTGCATTCATTATATTAATTGGATCATGAAGTTGGTGTCTCATAACAGTGTCTTGAAAGAAAGATTGTGTAAGAAATTAGGAACTCAAGCTGAAATACATTTTCCATTGTATGGCTTGTTATAAAAAATGTGTTTCTGTGAGGCGTTTTAAAGCAGAAATTTGATGTATGGATTTTCACAGGTACAGTTGATGTGGATGTTTTGTGTGGGTTGGGAATTAATCAAATACATTTGGACTTGAGGAGATTTCATGGTGGTGGGTATCTTAAGTGTTATTCAGTTGCTGCAGATAAATAGTAATTCTGTGTAGAAATCAAACTGATGGTGTGAACATGGTTTGTGATCAGCTGTAGGGTTGTTTTTGATTGAGATTTAATTAAATAGGAGTGTGTGCCACAATAAGTCTCACACCATAACATGTTCTACATTGCCTGAGGTCAGCCCTCAGTCTGAAGGTTGTGTGCACTTGGCTATAATACCTTTAACCTGTGATGCCAGGCCAGTTCACCAGAAACCTCTCTCTCTTCTTCCCCCCCCCCCCCCCCCCCCCCCCCCCCAAGAATACTCACATAATATTTTATTAAACTAGTTTTGTTAGAGTAGCATCCCTGGCAATTCACAAGTATTATTTATTTATGGTACTACTTTTTGTCTTGAAGGATGTTATCTAGAAATCTTATTTGAGAAAAATATGTTATCTAGAAATCTTATTTGAGAAAAATGTGAGACTGTAATAATAATAATAATAATAACAACAACAGCAACAGTAAATACTACTACTACTAATAATAAATAATAATAATAACAACAGTAAATAAAAATAATAAGAACAATAACAACAACAGAAAAAAATAATAACTGTGAATAATAAAAATAGTGATGATGATGATGATGATAAAAGTGGGCCAGGATAAGATACTAAGTGAAAAGGGAAATAGAAAATGTTTTATGTCTCTGGAAGAGATCATCTTTACAATATTTTTTGCTGACATTACGTAGGGACCTTCATCCATAAATAAATAACAGTGTAAAATATATTGTTTATTTTGATAAAGATGGTAATCAGAGAGAGAATGTGACAGTTCATGATACTTTTCCGCCACTAGCCAGCTGATTGTCTTTGGTAAAATTAATAATAAAGGAGTAGGAATTTTTGTGAATGAATATGGAGCTTAATTTACTTGAAATATTGTTTAAAAGAACATTTAACCATTATTTATATCTTTAGTTGATAATGCTTTGTTTCTTCAGTTTCTAATAATTTGTTATCTGCTCTCTTTCAGAGCCTCCTATGAAGAACAGATACCAAAGAAGGAAATCGGGTAAGTCCACCTGTATTGGCAGTATGGAGATATAATACTTGTAAATCAAGTCAGGTAAGTCCAATGTGGAATATCTAACACTGTGATGTACAGGGGTTCACCATGTCTTGTATATCCTCACATTTGGCTTTCTCACCAGTAGTTAACAGAGACTAGCTTTGCAAGAATTTTATTTATATTCTATTTATCTGTATCTTTATTCAATTTGAGATTGTGTATTCAGCTATGGTCAAACAAAACTGATTTCATGTGCTATATGCTTGAGCATCAGTGTCTGTAAAAGGTTATGTGAATAAAGAGGTTTGCAGAAATCTGCCATGATACCTGCCCCCTCCCCCCCTCCTCTCCTATATGCTTCTCATTCTACCCTGTGGGGTTGTGCCAGGGTTAGACCTGTATTAATTCTCTTACTGTATCTAACATCCTGTGGGATATGCTTCTACCCCCAGAATTTTTAAGATTCAACTGGGACAGCAAACTCGGTATTCCTGTGGTTTGTTTCCATCTTCAGTATTTGCAGCTGAATATTTACCAAACAAACACCTTCCTTGTTTCCTTGAATTTTAACTATATTTTCTGAGATTCTAACCAGATGGTTTAAAGGCGAAAAAGTAATGTCTAATTCATATGAGACTATAACAGGTGTGCTGAGCAATTAGTCAGATTTAAGATACTAGTAACTGTTTCATCAGAATTCCTCCTGCCTGAGATATACCAGGAAGTAGTATAAGAATTTGCACCTTGCACATGTCTAGACTGTGGAGTTGGCTGACTATCACCACTGATATCTTGGCTAGGCCGCAGACACCCAGTGCTTGGAGATAAACTTTGCTGATAACATACTTTGGTTCCTTATACATTAATGCTGGTTATATTTGTCATCTTTATGAAGATATGAAGGAAAGAACAAAATGGGTTTTATAGAGTTGGTAATGGATAATAGTGAACTAATTGATAAATGAATGGTCTTATTGGGTGGATTTGAAGAAGAGACCAAAAACTAATAATGAGAAACACCTAGTTATGGTTGGGTATTATTTGTTCATTCTAAGAGCGCATTCTCAACGAATTAAGCCAGGCTTTACAAAGCCGGTGACCTAAAAATGGCGGACGTACATGAAAGAAAAACCGCCTAATCTTTTAATAGTCTCTCCGCCTCCCCACACGTCGTCCCTGCGGGGTACAGTAATTAAATCTCGGCTCCGTTCGCCATGCGGAAGCTACCTGAGAAATATTAAGTGCGCATGCTCATCAGTTAAACTCGTGGTGAAGAAGGCATAGCGGCTGAAGGCGATCCAAAAAAAAAAGCTCTTCTGTTCTATTATCTTTGAAAACAGAGACGAAAAAGGAATAATTTGGCCCGTAGAGCAGCAATGAATCGACTATCTAAGGAGATAATATCACCAGAGATATTCACGGAAATATTAATGTTCGGAGCCGAGATTTAATTACTGTACCCCGCAGGGACGACGTGTGGGGAGGCGTGTGAGAGGCGGAGAGACTATTAAAAGATTAGGCGGTTTTTCTTTCATGTACGTCCGCCATTTTTAGGTCACCGGCTTTGTAAAGCCTGGCTTAATTCGTTGAGAATGCGCTCAAAGTTTGTAGATTGTCCAATTAAGCTAAACTCTAGGTTGCACCTATCTGAACATGATTCACTTATCTGTGATGTCCTCACATTATATATATAAATATTATATGCTGTACAATATATATATATATATATTCTAGAAAACAGTGCTTGGACACTTTTTTGATAGGGTGATGTGATTTTTTATGTCTGATGTTTGTTTTTCTACCTTTGTTATTTTAACATTTTATCAAGGTGTATACTGAAATGGTGGTTTGAAATAACTGTTATCATAATGTTTTAATTCCCATGTCAGCTATAATCTGGTGAGAGGTGACCAGTTCAGGAGACAGCAGACTTCAGACGTGGGGTTTGCTCCCCTGCTTGTCTGTGTCAAGACAAGCCCTCTACTACTAGAGCCACCTGGTGGACAGAAGCTCCAGAGTGTGCTCTTGCAGTTTACTCTATTATATTATAACCATAGCCTTAAAGCTTTTGCCAGTTTCTTGGTGCATGCGTGTAGTATAGTTATGACTGACACTTTTCAATGGAGAAATATTATCAGTCTTTCAGCTACATGTAGTAATTAGTCATTAATGGTTTAGATGTTACCACCAGATATCAGCTATCTGAATTTTCTGCTCCATTGACTTTTATCACTATTTTTTAATTTGATATGCCTGCATTTACATTTGTTCTGTTCTGTGACATTTCTTGTAGTAAATGTTGAATATATAATAATGGATTAAATCATGGTAAAAACCTCTTTATATTGAAATATTAATTTCATTTTTTCATGATCCAGTCATAATCGTTGAGATAATTGTGTATTAATAAGATATGTGCCCAAAAAAGCCATGCATAAATATCCTATAATTTCTGTGAAATTTCTGTGCTAAATAAAGAGAATACATACATTACTAGTATATATATATATATATATAATCTTTGGAAGAGACATTTGAAAATGGATTGTAGAAAAAAGCCAGAAAAAAAAAATATGGTAATTTTAATCATTGATGCTATAGTGTCTTTTGCTGATATCTGTTCACCATGGTTAAAATAATTATATGTCTGTTTGTTGTTTGTCAGCTAGGGCAGTGCGCTATGTGAGCAGCCAGTACTTCCTGACAGTTTTATTATCAAATTACAAATATTGCAGGTAATAACCTCCAAACAAGGAAGCTAATGAGGTCTTTAAGTTAAAGGTCACATGACAGTCATGTGACATCAATAGGATAGGTTAGTCCTGCTCAGCTGGCTGTATAATGCACATGGTTTACATGCCTGGCAAGAACTTAGGTCATATTTCTTCATTATGTATGCATGTGATATGCTGTAGTATGTTTCCAGTCCCTGCAAGGCTAGTCCATCACAACCTTATTAATAACATGCCAGCTCCTTGATCACAGATAAGAATACCAAATAGGTGTTGATTACACTGAATTGCTGGGTGGCAAAATTCATTTTTACATGGTGAAAGGTGTCATAGGACATGTTGTTATACATATTTTAAGTGTTAAGTTCCTTTGTATATTAAGTCTTTGTGATATTTTATGGTGGATGCGGGTGTGTTTGGTAATGTAGGGTATTTGTGGAAGAAAGGCATCATAAGGTGGATTAGTAGAAATGCTATAATACCTACGTTTTATCATTTTACTGAGTGTGCTATATAAATGCTGCTTTATATGTGATTAAACAGCAGTGACTAGAGTGCCTGCAGGAAGTCTTGAAGTCAGCCTTGTAATAAACACTGTTGTGATGGTTTGATGACAAGTAATATATAGTATTCTATCAGTTCTGTATGTGTGAAGTGTCTTCTCTATGATACTCTTCATTTGATGGCAGATGGGGCTTGCTGATAAACGTGACAAAATGACCAGTTTTATTGATTCCAGCTCATTTTATTATCCAGTGCACAGGGCCAATACTGCCGTGGTTATAGTGCCCTGAAGCTGGATACATCAGTTTCTTCACCACATGATAGATTCTAATATTAACACACAACTTAAGATATCTTAGCAGATAAACAAAAAGTGCAGGAGCATTTTATCAGCTTACATATCTTAATGATTTGAAAATAATATATCCAATTCATTTTCTATATAATATATATATGAATTTTGAACTTCATATCATCCCACATAGACTCCATTAGGATTCTGTGCCATGATGACCCTGTGTGAGTGGAGCACAGTTTGGGTAGATTTTATGTTGAAAACATTGAATTTGAGGGCTGCAACCTTCAAAAAAGCAAGAATACGTAGCCATGAAGATATGTAACTCCTATGCATGTTTATAATCTTTGACAAACTACCAAGTTCCTCTTGTCTTGGATGCACTATCTTTTGACCTAGGCTTGGAATAACCAATCAGATACTTGTATACGACATCCAGGAAATTCAAAAGTAATGATGCTGCAGTGTTGCTTTGAAGTGGACTTTGATTGATAAAGGATATCAAGAACATATTTATGTCAGCTATTCAGAAAAGATCAGAGGGTTTGATGATGATGAGATCCCAGCATAGTTAATGCTGTAGAAAAGATAAACTTGTACCAGTCTATAACTGATACATTAGAAAGGACAACAGATGTCATCTGGCCCAGGCTCTACAGTCCAGGTTATATTGTAGCAATCTGACAAACCTAAATTGGTCTAGATTACTGAGCCTATAAGGTCCTTTTTACATAAAGTGGGATACTTCAGGGATACACCTGAACCATGGCACTTTGAATGATTGACAACTTAGAGTTGCCAAGCTTTGGCCCCATTCAGAACAGCAGACTAACTAGTCCACAGGTCAGATATGGCTGACCCACCTTAATACTTCCCCATGGAGAATCAGTTCAGTGTCTGTTAGCAGATTAGGCTGTATGTGTTTTAGTCCATCACCATATTTGGCTGCAAACTAGTTGGTCCACTGTTTTGAATGCAGCCAATGGCATAGGAGTCTCCTGAATGTAGGCTCTGCACTCAACATGGACAACTCTTAAATTAATGTCAGGAAAGCTGTTTTAAACCCATGCACCATAATCATATGTGAGGATGTCCCGGAGAGAACCTGGACAGCTGGATCACTCAGCTCGTACAGGCAAAAGGGCTAGGTCTAAGGGACCATTCAGAATGAGAAGAGCCAAGTGCTAGCTAGGCCGCGACCTAAATATGGCAGACCTACATGAAAGGAAGACTGCTTATTCCTGTAATGGTCTCTCAACTTCTCACATGCCTCCCCATGCGTCTTCCCTGCAGGGACACAGTAATTAAATCTCGGCTCAATTCAACTGTTCAAGGGACTATACGTGGAGAGGTGTGGAATAGGCAGAGAGAACATTACAGGATTAAGCGGTCTTCCTTTCATGTAGGTCCGCCATATTTAGGTCGTGGCCTAGCTAGCACTCGGCTTTTCTCATTCTGAATGGTCCCTAAGAGCATTCTTGAAATAGGCAATACTTCATAGCCTATAATACTTTTGATTATCTGGTAACCTAAAACTGACTTCACATTTCTTTAGTTACAAATTAAGTGAGCATTTTATTTAGATTATTTTTTAAAAATAAATACTGGTGTGAAATTTGGTCAGTCTTTTAATACGTTCATGCTGTTCTTTCATTATCATGTCAAGGGACATCTTTAAAAGTCTACATGGTATTTCTGAAACTTACAAGTCTTATTAAACTTGGCTTTATGTTGTATGAATCCCATTTCAGTTTGCAGGAAGCTTGTAGTTCAGAAAAAAAAAATGATAACTAGACACAGTCAAAATTTTAAACATATTTTATAGAACAAATTGTAATACAATATTTCAAGACCTTGGTATGTTCTTAATAATAATAATATTCAGAAACCATATAAAGTTTTCAGATGGTCCCGTATGAATATGAATATTTTGCTATTGTGAGTATTGCATGTGAATAGCATTAACATCACTGTAAGATCACTGCCTGGGTTGATGTGGTTGAATAAAACAGATGATTACTTCCATGATTTTTCCTACACAAATTTTTAACAGCATGGGAAATAAACATCTTTATAGTTAATATAGTGATTCATGTGTTTCTTTGTTAAGATAAGTCAGTTAGGTTAAACTTAATTATAATTACAGTTAGGAGACGGTGGGACCACATTGAATGTGGTGTTTTGTCTGTTTGTTGGACTGGGAAAGGAGCTGATAAACTGTTGTTTAAACTTTGCATTTCTCATTACCAGTGAATGACTAAGGTTGCACTATCAGAACAGGACTGCCTCTGCTGCTTGGGTGCCTTCCTTCATTAATATATAGATCCAATAATCCCAAGTTTTGTTTACCAGACTGCATGGAAACTTACCATATATCCCCAAGCCAGACTGGGCATCATATAGACAGTGTAGTTCATTATTGCCACTTCATATGATCCAAGCTTCTCTCTCAGTATCAATGTAATTAAGATCTACAGGAAATCAAGAAATAGGCATAAGGTTTCTGAGTAACTTGAGGGTCAGTTTGTAGAGACAGTAAAAGGATCACAGGAACACAGCCCACTCACAGGGTAGTAGAGGGAGGATCACAGGAATACAGCCCACTCACAGGGTAGTAGAGGGAGGATCACAGGAATACAGCCCACTCACAGGGTAGTAGAGGGAGGATCACAGGAATACAGCCCACTCACAGGGTAGTAGAGGGAGGATCACAGGAATACAGCCCACTCACAGGGTAGTAGAGGGAGGATCACAGGAATACAGCCCACTCAAAGGGTAGTAGAGGGAGGATCACAGGAATACAGGTCACTCACAGGGTAGTAGAGAGAGGATCACAGGAATACAGCCCACTCACAGGGTAGTAGAGGGAGGATCACAGGAATACAGCCCACTCACAGGGTAGTAGAAGGAGGATCACAGGAATACAGCCCACTCACAGGGTAGTAGAGGGAGGATCACAGGAATACAGCCCACTCACAGGGTAGTAGAGGGAGGATCACAGGAATACAGCCCACTCACAGGGTAGTAGAGGGAGGATCACAGGAATACAGCCCATTCACAGGGTAGTAGAGGGAGGATCACAGGAATACAGGTCACTCACAGGGTAGTAGAGGGAGGATCACAGGAATACAGCCCACTCACAGGGTAGTAGAGGGAGGATCACAGGAATACAGCCCACTCACAGGGTAGTAGAGGGAGGATCACAGGAATACAGGTCACTCACATGGTAGTAGAGAGAGGATCACAGGAATACAGCCCACTCACAGGGTAGTAGAGGGAGGATCACAGGAATACAGCCCACTCACAGGATAGTAGAGAGGATCACAGGAATACAGCCCACTCACAGGGTAGTAGAGGGAGGATCACAGGAATACAGTCCACTCACAGGGTAGTAGAGGGAGGATCATAGGAATACAGCCCACTCACAGGGTAGTAGAGGGAGGATCACAGGAATACAGCCCACTCACAGGGTAGTAGAGGGATATCGTTAATTTTCTATCAATATCTTTGCTGGGGATTCCCAGTGGGTTGAAGATCTATATGTACAAAGCTTGCCACCAGAACCTGCCTTGAATAGTTGGAAAATAATATGACAGCAGGAGACATGTTAAGAAAAAGAGAAAAAACCTAATCCTTTTGTCATGACTGGTGTATATGTCTTTGTAGAGGAGTGATGTTGACAGACAGTGATTTCACTGGTAGCCAGGTTTGTTGAGTTTATATTTCCAATGAGGTTAGACAACTGGCAATATAACATTTGGCAGGAATCAGTGGGGATTGAAAACTGGCCTTTCATAACTGGAAGCTGTGATTTGATTTGGTATATCTTGCAGAGCTTGACATTATGTTGTAGATGTCTCCACGTTATCAGGGTGCAAAATAAAGATGAGACCAGATATTATGTTAGAACCATCAGCAGCAGCTTGTAAACCAAATAAATCAACATTTTGAGGAAGGAGGAAAAATTTGAAAAATAATTACTCTTCTCCTCTTGGGGATTATTATCGCCATAGTTTTCGCAGCACTGGTGGCTTACTCCTGGCAGAGACTACAAGTGGAGTGTACATAATACTGTGGAGGAGCCAATCAACTGAAGTAATAGGTGATATATGGGGAATATTGCCTCCATTGATTGACTGGAGAATAGTGTTGTCTGTAAGGATTGCTGCTACAGTACAGATGTCCCAGAGGCTGGGATAAAGAGTGGCTTGGTTTTGTGTTTTTGACTGGCAACCATGAGATAAGGCATAGACTTCAGGCTTTGGTTTAGACAGCACACAGGCTAGCTCACCAGTACTGTTAAGACAGCTAATCTTCTAGGTGTCAGTCTAGACCAGTGGACTTACATCTGATATGTACAGACTGGAAGTGTGGTTAAGTTGACCAATATCTGGAAAAAACTGTTAAGATAGAACCACGACTTATGTGAATGACTTGGTGAAGATGGAACCACGTGCACGCACAGCTTATTTGAATGACTTAGAAAGGTTCGAATCACATGCATGCACAGGTTATTTAATGACATGGTGAGGATTGAACCACAGTTTATTTCAATGACTTTTTAAGGATAGATAGCCACAGCTCATTTCATGACTTGGTGATGAACTTGCTGCACCCAGCCTTCATGTCTGCAGGGATGTCACCCACCTTCTGTGGAGAAATTGAGATTAAGCCAGCAGGTCTTCATGTGAACAAGAGGTTATTAAGTGACATTCCCAGTTCTGATTTGTACAACAATTAAATTAAGCTAATACAGTCTGTGTTTTCTATACTATTTGGACTAGAGCTCATTACTGCTTTTCCTGTTGCTGACAATATATATTTATGAGCAGTTACTCTCACTTCTACATGGAACTGGCATTATAGATACATTTGTCCCCATAGTCTTCAACCTCAGGCTTCTAATATTGATATAGATTTTGCTGCTGTGTAGGTATTTGAATATGAAAGACCAGTATTTTGGATTACTTTACAACTTGGATGCTGGCGTGTGTTGTTTATACATATATGCATATCTACATACATGCCATTTTCATCAGCCAACTGCCAGTTTGGATGTTTGTCAAACCACAATCTAGGTACAGGTTGTTTAAGCTCTAAAATGGCTGTTCTCTTCGCAAACGTACTGTGCACACATGAGGTTTGTTCTTATAGGGTGAGAAATCAATTTTAGCTGACAATAACTGAAGATTCCTCACAATTGGTGTGAAATGAACCAGACGGTGGCCAATGATTCTGGATGTTGAATGAAGTGTAACTTACAACATTAAGGAAGTAATTAGGGGGATGGACTGCTGTTTTAATTAAAGTGCATCTGACATCTCTTCCTAAACCCCTGGCAGTGCTAATTTGCTAGTGAAGAAGCCACTTAGTTGGATGACTTGACTTCCCCCAGGGACAGTGAGAGCTGTGCTCTAGTCCAGGAGTAGAAGGACATACTGAATGCATGGGAATAGAGAACCAAGGGATTGGCACAAATATTTATTACAAGTTTGAGTTAATTTCCAAATCAAGAGGAAGCCTCATTTCTTATGGATTTTGGTGAATGTCCAATGAAGAATCTTCATAGGAAAAGTATAAACAGAGTTACTTAGGTCCAGCTGCTTTGGTAACAAAAAATTGCCAATACCAGAATAAAAACTTGGCCGACAGTTCATGGAATAAGAAATCGTGAAATATATCAAGAAAATATGAGGACAAAGATTGGAAGAGCATATCTCAAAGATTACATTTGATTTGTCTACACACTGTGAATAAGTGTACCTATGTTCACTGACATATTGTTCAGTAGTGCACCTCCTATAACATATTGCTTCCCAGAAGAAATCACTTCAGTGTAATTAGTCAGTCAAGCCACCCTCTCAGTAATGGCAGAGTCCCCAGCAGGCTCTCCTGTACCTCCTAAGAGACCATTACGGAGGAGATCAGCAGGTAATGGCAGGTTTCTCTTGCACTGGGGGAGGGGAGGGGGGGGGGGAGTTCTGGCATTCAAAGAGAGAATGATTTCTAATATGATAATATATTAATGGTGGAAACTGATAACAATACCATGCTGGCCTCTGTGATATATATATATATATATAATGTGGTTACTTTGAGCTCCATGGACGTATGCCAGTCATTGTAAGTGCTACAAATGTTTTTACACTTGGCATTTTTAAACAACCAGGTGTTTGTTCATAATTTACTGCCACACTTGTTAATTACCCTGTCACCATTTTTTTCAATACCTCCAGTGTATTTACCTGTAGGTGGACCAGAGCTGACAGAAACAAGAGAAAGGACAATGTATCAGGGTACCCTGATATGATATCTAAATACATGGTGTAGCACCTGTCTCAGTTATTACAAAGTTAAAACAGTTTACTAAATAAAACCTGTGTCAGATCAAGAAGTCAAGGTGTTTACCCTGTTTTACCAATTATATTATTGATTCATAATAGGCATGTAAAGTTAATTTGTCTGAAAACTCTAGCTAATAAGTTGAACTGGAAATTGGTTTACCCCACATATTATACATGTTTGGAAATTGATCTGCTCTGACATTGTTTTTTATTGACTGTGGTCTCTAAACTACTGTAAACATACTTAAATGCTGGCACGTCTATTAATTAGACCTAAGTTATGCTATTAGATATACCCTGTAGTGCAGAAAAACGTCTTATATTAGATACTGTGCTAGAGTAATGGTTTTATTTGGTATGGATCTAAGTTTTTCTTTCAGAAGTGTAATTTTTTTTGTCCCATCTTTTTTATTCAGGTTTTAACACTAAACGAAACAGGTAGTAAGATTATTTTGCACATATTTTTCATGTTTAAACCAGCTTGTACTTGAACAGTAGACTGTGACTTTTCTTAATTCTAATTAGTGTTCTTTGTTCTCTTTCCAGTATCAGCAGAGAGGTATGACCCAGAGGCAGATGAAGATGAAGGGGACCAAAGGGTAAGACACTGTCCTCACACAATCAGAATCATTCTTAGACCAGTATAGGTGGCAAAAGAGGGAAAGATTTCTGTAGTTCTTGCTAAAAGTAGATATCTGAAGTCAGAAGTTTAGTCTATATTTTATGTTTATGTTATCTAAATACACGCCATGTGAAAGGTTTATGTAGACCACTGCTTTTTTCTCTGTTGCTACACTAGTACTATAGCTTACTGGCATAGATTACCAGGTGGTTTTATTTTATCCTTCACTCCTTATCAAACTACCTGCAATAGGATAATGATTACAGCCAGTGCAGTGCTGTCATTACTCGCTGCTGAAAAAAATACTGGCCTATGCAATACGATATGGGGAACATTAACAGAAAAAAAATATAATGAAAAAATGAAAAAAAAATAGCTAAAGGAGAATCATACTTAAATATCTCATTTTGGATCTTTTTGCTTCAAAATCAATAGATGTTGACTTAAGCATCCTATACTTAGGTTACGGGAAATAATTAGGTTGAGATATTTAGACTACTATAGCTCATGATCAACTGATTCTTTTCTTTAAGATATAAGTCCAAAGAAAAAGAAATGTATACATTACATTGGTCAATAGTTGGTTTGGCTATTTAGGATACGGTAAACATTTTCCTTCAAATGATAAAATAAAAATTAGGCACACAGTTGTTTTTAGAGTCGGGGGACAGTCTTAGAGGAATATGAACCAAGGAAAAACATTTGAGGCCTATGATGAAATGTATTATTGATTTGTAGCTTGAACACTGACTGTTATGTCTAAATACATCCCAGATTCCATAAAATATCTCTTAGGTAGTTGCCATGGATGATTTTAACCAAATTTAAATTTTGGGCTAAGTCATTGATATAATTAGCTAGAAAAAAATTGTAAGTATTCCCTTTACCAAGTTTGAGTATGTTGAAACATTTGGCTATAATGGGTTAAATACAGTCTGCTAGAGTGAAGCCAGACATTTGTATTGACTGTGCAGTGGGTTTAGTCAGATAATGCTGTCTTAGCTCTGGTAATAGTTCAGTATTTCCTCCAAAGCTGCTTGAACATGATTATTTTTGGAACTGGATAACTTCAGGTCATGACCATCTCCACAGGTCCAGAGTGGAAACTAGATAACATCTGGAAAAAGATTTTTTTTTTCAGTTTCATAGTATGATCAAGCGATCAACTTTGTCGTATTGCAGTCAAATTCTCTGACTAATCATGACATTGTAAATCAAATATTTTTATTTCTAAACTAACACAGACAACATTACAATGTAATAGTTAACAGCCACTCTTTTTGAAGTATCACTGGAAACAAATGGCATTGTTAACTTATATCCTGGTAAAGTGGCAACATGGGTAATGTATAGAATGCCTGTCACGCAGCTCTTGGAAATTGACAGTCATTTAAGTTTCACTTTTGTCCATCAAGTGAGCAGTCTCAGCATGCAGGCTATTGATCATGTTACTGTTACTTCTCAGGTTCTGAGTAGACTGCCTCATTATCACTTGACAGGATAGAAAGCTATTGTCTTTATTTGATAGCACATTTTATTGATCTGTTTTAAAAAAATTGCACATGCTGTTATATTAAAGCAGTTATTTTATATTAAAGGCTATCAGCTTTCCACGTGAACCGTAGTCTTGTCATACTCAGTTATCACCCTGTTTTTCTGAGTTTTACTTCTTAAATGAATACAGTTTGGTTCAACATATTAGATGTGGGTATTGAAATTTAATTTTTGCAATACATTACCTTGACAAATAAAAAAGAAATAAACCTAAGACTAATTTTCTTGATAGTAAACTATGCATACAGTCCCTTTGATGTAATTGTTTGAATTGTTGTAGTTCTCTGTAGATTAAAAAAAAAAAACTTATTCTTCATGGTGTTAGTGTGTTTATCTTTCTAGGTAGTTCACCCAAAATCAGATGAGCAAAGAAAACGTCTCAGTGAAGCGGTGAAGAATATTCTTATCTTCAGGTCCTTAGATATTGTAAGTTAAAGATTTGGGGAAAATATCATATTTCGACATGCTTTATTTGACTATTTTCAGTGCATATCATGCAAACATTGTTCAGTAACATTTGACCTATAATTTGACCTATTATGTTGTAAATTACAATAAAAGAAATTATGTACATCAATGCAATTTAATTGATTAATTTGACATTTTGGTTCTTAAATTGAACTGTTCCTCTCAGTTTGTTTGTATTTACCAGTTGAATCACTCTGGATCCTCAGTTCCTCTCAGCTCAACCAGATAACTGTCATATAGCTTTTCACTGTTGTTAATTCCAGGAACAGATGCAAGAAGTTATTGATGCAATGTTTGAGAAGAAGGTAGGTCCACTTGATGATGTTCTGATATAGGCTGGCAGGAAGGGAGGGGGATATTGTTTTTATATTGTCTGTATTATGTTTGTGTGTAAATGTAGAGGAGTGTTGTAAAGCCATACAGTCCCACATGAGTCCAGGCTGTATTATGTTTGTGTGTAAATGTAGAGGAGTGTTGTAAAGCCATACAGTCCCACATGAGTCCAGGCTGTATTATGTTTGTGTGTAAATGTAGAGGAGTGTTGTAAAGCCATACAGCCCCACATGAGTCCAGGCTGTATTATGTTTGTGTGTAAATGTAGAGGAGTGTTGTAAAGCCATACAGTCCCACATGAGTCCAGGCTGTATTATGTTTGTGTGTAAATGTAGAGGAGTGTTGTAAAGCCATACAGTCCCACATGAGTCCTGGCTGTATTATGTTTGTGTGTAAATGTAGAGGAGTGTTGTAAAGCCATACAGTCCCACATGAGTCCTGGCTGTATTATGTTTGTGTGTAAATGTAGAGGAGTGTTGTAAAGCCATACAGTCCCACATGAGTCCTGGCTGTATTATGTTTGTGTGTAAATGTAGAGGAGTGTTGTAAAGCCATACAGTCCCACATGAGTCCTGGCTGTATTATGTTTGTGTGTAAATGTAAAGGAGTGTTGTAAAGCCATACAGTCCCACATGAGTCCTGGCTGTATTATGTTTGTGTGTAAATGTAGAGGAGTGTTGTAAAGCCATACAGTCCCACATGAGTCCTGGCTGTATTATGTTTGTGTGTAAATGTAGAGGAGTGTTGTAAAGCCATACAGTCCCACATGAGTCCTGGCTGTATTATGTTTGTGTGTAAATGTAGAGGAGTGTTGTAAAGCCATACAGTCCCACATGAGTCCTGGCTGTATTATGTTTGTGTGTAAATGTAGAGGAGTGTTGTAAAGCCATACAGCCCCACATGAGTCCTGGCTGTATTATGTTTGTGTGTAAATGTAGAGGAGTGTTGTAAAGCCATACAGCCCCACATGAGTCCTGGCTGTATTATGTTTGTGTGTAAATGTAGAGGAGTGTTGTAAAGCCATACAGTCCCACATGAGTCCTGGCTGTATTATGTTTGTGTGTAAATGTAGAGGAGTGTTGTAAAGCCATACAGTCCCACATGAGTCCTGGCTGTATTATGTTTGTGTGTAAATGTAGAGGAGTGTTGTAAAGCCATACAGCCCCACATGAGTCCTGGCTGTATTATGTTTGTGTGTAAATGTAGAGGAGTGTTGTAAAGCCATACAGTCCCACATGAGTCCTGGCTGTATTATGTTTGTGTGTAAATGTAGAGGAGTGTTGTAAAGCCATACAGCCCCACATGAGTCCTGGCTGTATTATGTTTGTGTGTAAATGTAGAGGAGTGTTGTAAAGCCATACAGTCCCACATGAGTCCTGGCTGTATTATGTTTGTGTGTAAATGTAGAGGAGTGTTGTAAAGTCATACAGTCCCACATGAGTCCAGGCTGAGGCAGAAACAGTGTGAGGAGGTCATTCACTGAGGTAGTGCTAGCAATTTTTTTAGCTTAGCCTAATCGCCACTTTTTTTTCAATTTGTTATCCAGATGGTTATAATTTGACTAAAACAAGTCAAATCAAGCCCTTTTTGTTTAGCCAGTATAAGTCAGTTTTAGCATTTGGCTAAATTGGTGAGTGTTAGTGCTACCCCAGATTCACATTGACAGTTTACTAAGATAACAGTAGATTATGTGTGTTTGGCTTATATGTAGGTCTATTCCTGCTTCCATGGATAAGATAAATGAAATTCATCTATATTTTCTATTGTAGCATAGCTGCCATTGGCTAAGAACAATAGCTAGTATAGCTAAATGGCTCTGTCTGGCAAATGATTTTACTAGCTTTATGTCATAGCATCAAAACACCTGCTGCTGTCTTGGGCAGAGCTAAATAACTGTCCCTGTAATCAGCCTTTAGTATTAAGTTGCCTTTCCATGAAACACATGTTAAAGCTAGAAAACAAAACAAGACTGAGAAGCTTCATATATGAGTCACTAGTTCTCTCTCCCATTGTAATCCTTCTATATTGGAACCATTCTTGGAGCAGTACAGTTAATTGATTTTTTCAAATGTCCTGTTATTGACAAATTTGGGTTCAAACTATTTGTTTGTTAAAGGGATAACTGTTTGTCAATACATTGCAAACCACTCACAGAATATAGAAAATTTCAATTTGCCTCCAAAACAATTATAGCAATTATTCTGGAATCTGTGCTTGCCATCAAACCATATGGACCTTCATAGATGGCTACACTTCCATAATTATCTTTCAAGAGATTATTACAAAAAAAAAAATAAATTAACATAGGCTAACTTTGAATGTTGGAATGGAGGCATTTACCATTGTTGATTATAAGAAAGTCATTGTTTCCCTAGGAAAATCCGTTTTTTGCCAAAACGAATATTTGTTATCCCTTCAAGTTGATTGAACTTAAATAGGAATAATTATTATGAAAGCTTTTTTTAGATGATTGCATAACTTCATGTAGATCCTGTTATGTTCTCTGCATGAAGTAATGTAAAACATTGGCCCTTGCGTAGTAGATAATATATTTTTATAGTAGATAATATATAGTAGATAATATATGGTAGATTATATATATAGTAGATAATATAGAGTAGCTGATATCTGGCCTGATGCTATCAGCACCCAATGGTCCTGTCCACTAAGGTCAAGGTGCCTTGGGAGAGAACAGTGAGCTGGAGATTGCCTGGATAATGAATATGTATGAGAAAAAAAGTAATAGAAGAAAGGGCAAGCCACTGATCAGAACTGATTAACATCTAAATGCAGTAATCTAAATAATCTGTGGCACCTCTCAGTTTGGATCAGTGGTAGAGAAAAGAAGAGAAACCAGGACTATATTGGATTATGTGTACAATCCAGTATTTAGGACTGGTGTCAGTTTTGTCATGGTCAGAATTGCTACTGAGTTATCCATGGTTGTATTGATGGGTTAGGATAGTTTCTCATGTGGTTAGCAGAGAAAATAATAAAGGAAAAAAAGGAGCTCATATCTCTACATAAGCAGTAGTTTCAACTGTGCATTGACATTGAAGCTAATACAGTCAAGAGTTTGTGTAAGAGCAGCATATCATTTACAGTGTGAACACAACCAGTGCAATTCATAAACATTTTATGGGAAGACCGCAAAGTGATTATGACAGATTATTAATAAATAGTCAGATGTTCCCTATAATTATTATAATAGTACATTTTGTCTGCTCATGTAATCAATGCACATTACCAGGTGTCTTGTCTGCTGCGTGACCATCTTTATGTATATATAGTTCAAGGATTGCAGTGTATGCACAGACATATTTCTTCCTTATGTTTAGTTTATTCTTTGATGACCATTCCTATTGCACATGGATGTATTCATGCATGCAAATGCTCACATTTACTCTCCTCTCTCTACTTCACAGAGATGCAGTTTCAATGTATGTGTGACTCAATGTAGCATTTTGTGGCCTTTAGGTCTATTGAACCTATGAAATTGGGAGCCATTACAAGCAATCAGCAAATGCATTTTGCTGCTGTTCATCCTCACTTCAAAGACCATTAATTGTTTTCCAGATGGTCTCGCTTGAAAGGCCAGTGGTAATTATTTACCAGATGGAATCTACTTAACCCACTGTTTTAATATATTTATGAATTGAGCAGCGTGATAAAATGTGGATCTGCTGGTTCTGAGATGTTGGACATGTACTGTAGATGGCACCACAATGCAACTCTGAAACCAGAATGAATCCCTTTTTGGGATATCCCAGACACTCGAATCAAGGAATATCTATCCTTGCTGGGATAACTTGGATACAAGGATCGGGAATGATATCCATTCTTACTGGGATGAACTGGGTCATTAGAGGTCATCTAGTATTGTACAGATATGAGGGGATGAACTGGGTCGGTAGAGGTCATCTAGTATTGTACAGATATGAGGGGATGAACTGGGTCATTAGAGGTCATCTAGTATTGTACAGATATGAGGGGATGAACTGGGTCATTAGAGGTCATCTAGTATTGTACAGATATGAGGGGATGAACTGGGTCATTAGAGGTCATCTAGTATTGTACAGATATGAGGGGATGAACTGGGTCATTAGAGGTCATCTAGTATTGTACAGATATGAGGGGATGAACTGGGTCATTAGAGGTCATCTAGTATTGTACAGATATGAGGGGATATGAACTGATGAGTTACATTGATATACATTCAGCAGTTTTATCCCTATGGAAATCATTAGGAAAGCCTAATTTCTAATTACATTGATCACAGTAATTTTTATGATGAGCAAAATTAACTAAGTCTGTATAAATATATTAAAATATATCACCACTGAGGCCTACGTACTTGGGTGTTTCAGGAGGAAAATCTACGTTTCCTGTTACTGCATTGTTATGTTCATGATACCTGTAATTTGTGTTAATTTTTCCATTCAAAATTCTAGACAGTTATGTTTTTTTTTTATACCCTATACCAATCTGAACAATATAAAATGAGCTTTTCTCCTATTTCTACATGAAATTTTGAAGTCATAAGCACATAGTCATTTTTGATTGGAAGTAAATTGATTAAATGATTAGGCTATACTTTGAGTGAAGATGGCACACAAATATTTCCTTTAATAACATTTTGTAATTCTCCATATTCACTCCTGGAGCAAACTTATTTAGCATTTAGTAATTTCATAGCTGGACTTGAATGTCATAGCTTCTTGAGTTGCACAGAAATCTGTTTGCTATGGTGTGGAGTCTCTCCAGGTTTTATCCAATAAATTCCCCATTGTTGAATAAAGCACTAGTCTAAAGGTGGTCACTACCCCCCAGGGAGACGAGACTGGTGATTTGCCGCTCACTTGCATTTCATTCCAATTAATCTTTGCCAGCACTCTGGACCCTGAAGTTCTGCAGGGGTTTGCTGGTTGGGCTAAGCAGCCAGCCACTGGGAAATTGCTACTATTGATCAGGTGCTTGTTATGGGCTCAGATGGTAAATGGCTAAGTTGGAGTAGAATTCAAGGAAAAGGGATTGTTCCCTTTGAGGCCTGTGTGACTGCATTCACTGTAAAGGGTAACATTTCGTAAAATTGAAAAAAAAATGTAACAGTAATTTGTCAGGACAAGAGAGGACATGTCTTTGTACGCGTGTATTCACATTTCTGTCTGTAGTGGTTTTGTGAGATGGGTATATATAATACAGTATATATGTGAGATGGGCATATATAATACAGTATATCTGTGAGAGGGGTATATATAATACAGTATATATGTGAGATGGGTATATACGATAAAGGATTTCTACAAAAGTTTATACGATAAAATTTTTCAAAATAGATGTGATTTTGTTGTAAATTAAATTCTTGTCTTGTCAATTCCAGACACAGCCCAATGAACATGTGATAGACCAGGGAGATGATGGAGACAATTTTTATGTTATAGACAGGTAAGAAGATTTCTATGTTATAGATAGGTAAGAAGATTTCTATGTTATAGACAGGTAAGCAGAAGATTTCTATGTTGTAGACAGGTAAGAAGATTTCTATGTTATAGACAGGTAAAAAGATTTGTATGTTATAGACAGGTAAGCAGAAGATTTCTATGTTATAGACAGGTAAGCAAAAGATTTCTATGTTATAGACAGGTAAGCAAAAGATTTCTATGTTATAGACAGGTAAGAAGATTTCTATGTTATAGACATATAGAAGGTAATAAGACTGATAGAAACACATTAGTATGTCTTAAATATCATTGAATGTAGTTTTAAAGACCAGTAAACATTCTCTGATATGAAGTTTTTATTTCCACAAAATGCTGGCTTCACTCTTTAAGTGATATGAAATCTGTACAGGATGTTAAAAGTCAAAAACACTGAAAAAATTCAAGATAGATCCAACGAAATAAGTCGGCAACATTATAACCGATTGAGAGGCAGAAGTTTTTTTTTTTTTTTGCAAATGTTCATGAGTAAAAGGTTCTGCCATTTGCTCGAGAAATTTTGCTTTTGCGATGGAGAGTGAAGAAGAACAATGTTGTTTTAATTTTAAGTTTTTTCATTTATTTATTTATTTGTCCACTCATTGGTTTGATGACAATTTGATTATTTAGTAAAACGAAACTAAGGTCTTGGTAAAAATAATCTTATTGGTCAAAGCAAAAGGCAATTGTGCACTGAGGTTATTTTGTTTATACATTCATTGCTGGTTCACTTCATGCAGTGTTCTCTTGATATATATACATATAATTTGTATGGATATAGTAATGCTCTAATGGGAAGTTTGTGTTCTGTTTTAGTGGTACCTATGACATCTATGTTGATGACAACCTTGTTGGTGCTTATGAAAACCAAGGCAGCTTTGGAGAACTTGCCCTGATGTACAACATGCCCAGGGCAGCCACTATCATTGCCACCTCTGCAGGGAGCATCTGGGCCATGGTAAGACACTAGGGCTTCGTTCACATGCAATATCTATTTTCTAAAAATCTATTTTCTATTCACGGTATATCTTGTGATCACGGTCTGTGCCCTGAACATCCCGTGGCGTAATTACTGGCAGCGCGAGCCAGTTACTTCCAAAGCTGTAATTAATTCTCGGCGCTGCCAGTAATTACGCTGCGGGGTATTCAGGGCACAGACCATGATTACAAGATACCGCAAATAGAAAATAGATTTTTAGAAAATAGACATTGCATGTGAACGAAGCCTAGGACTGGCTTCTCATACCTAGATTGATCTAACAGGATGAATCCATCTCCCAGGGTTTTTTTCGTTAAATTGCATTCAGTTTAAGTGGCTTAGATGTCTGGCATGCCTACTGAAGCTGCTTAACAATAATAAATTACCCCATAGCAGCTTCAGCATGCATGACAGGCAATTTAGTGAGAATCCCCTTAGAAATAGATCGATCCACAGTTAGTAGGATAGGATCTGGGAATGGTCCCTATGTCTTAGATGTAGGCATTGTTTTAACTTGATATAGTGGGGTAGGATAACAAATACATATTTTGTTACAGCAGATTCATCATGGCTCAAATACTACATGGTCACCAAGCCAACAGATATCTTTATTATCAGCAGGGATTTCTTGGAGTGTGGGGATGGATTAATTCACAAAACAGTGTTTTTATCTAACTGCTTCAAATTTTGACATCACCACTATTTGTGTCATTTCATGACATTGTGACCAAATAAAGTGATGTTATACTTGTGTTTTCACTTCCTACCATGTGTCTGACCTGGGTCTAAAGACCAGCTGGCATTTTCTCCCATGTCAATATCTATTCAGCCCTGTATTCATTATTTTTTATCTGGAACTGCATTACATTTAATGGCTTTCTGATGAACCTATACTGAACATTATAGCAGCAGATAATCCCTAGTTAAGTGGTATCATTGTAAGATAGAGAGGACACAGAATGGCTATTGTTGTAGCAGACCTCCCAGAGGGTCTAGCTACCTAGGGTAAATGACGTCAAGGTTGCCCTCAGACCTATGAAATAGGCTGCTAGCACAGAAATCTTGACCTGGTCAACTGGTACTGTTCCAAGAGATCTTTATGGATGTCATATCATCTCAGATGTGTAGAATGAGGTACAGATAGGGGAAGAAAGGGGAGGGGGAGAGAGAGAGAGACTTGATTTTTCCCCTGTATAACTCAGATAGTAATAACCATTATTTTGCTATATACTCCAGTGGTTTTCTGTTAGCCTCACTGCACAAAGACATGGTAGTCTGTGGGGAGACATCAGTCTGTGATACATTATGTATTCAGAGTCCCAGCTTTTAGTGGCAATCAGCTGAATACTTTATAACAGTGCCATGTGTTTGGCGCCTGGTGTATGAGACAATATACACAGGTGCCAGCATAGCCTCTATGCCATCCATTGCCTGGTGCATAAGGTTATCAAAAGCTGATTTAGTTTTGAGAAATATTACTCCTGAAGATGGTGTAAATTTTATTTTCCATTTTATCCCTCTCTCCTTTCCTCCAGGCCAGTGTTTTGTGATAGAGATACACCTCCTTACAATTTACTGTTGGGCTCTGCCTAAAGATATTTTCTTTAGCTTCAACATTTTTCTGTTGATAATCCTGAAATAAATATTTTACTTCCTTGCAAAAGGGTAAAGGTGGAGCCGAGCACAGCATGGGGGTTGTACATGTTCTTATAGAAATGTAGTGATTTTAATTTTTTTTATTTTTATCTAGGACCGTCATACATTCAGAAGAATAGTACTCAAAAATGCCTTTAACAAGAGGAAAATGTATGAAAACTTGTTAGAAACTGTGCCTATGCTCAAGACACTAGAGGTAAGGAAGAATCAAGATTTGTTCAATGGCAGAAATGCATAAAAACTCATGTTTTTGCTTACATTGGTGTGTAACATATATGTGCAGGAGTACGGGTTCTTGCACGCATGCGTGCACATGTGGACATACACATGATCTCACACACATGGCAAAATGATTTATGTGAGTGTGCGCACGCACACACACACACACACACACACACACACACACACACACACACACAGAGTCTTAGAAAGGAGAGCTGGCAGCCATTGCTGCTTATGTGTCTGAATCCTAAGTCCATTAACATTTAGCCTGTCATTAAAAGAAATAATGTAATAGATAGGGAAATACCTGTTGTTAAATATGATACCATGTGCTTCTGTAGTTACAGAAACATGCTATCTGCAGGTATACTCACCAACATTTATTATGACCAAGTACAGGGGAAAACTTGACTGGAATGTATTTTTGGAGGGTCCTAATTTTACTGAATGTCTAAATTGGACTTCTGTTGTTTATTTTGAGAAAGACGTAACTATGCTGTCAATTTATAAGCGCTCTACCAGATGCTAGTTTTGACATACATACATATTGGAAAAATTATTCCCAAGTCAGATAACTCAAGATTACATTACATTGCGTGCATGAATATATCAGACAAGTATTTTATAAAGCTAATTAACTGTTGATAGTATTTAGCTGAATCATCTTTGTATTGATTTTCTCCTTCAGCCTTATGAGAGAATGAATGTAGCTGATGCCTTGATCTCAAAGACATATGAAGATGGAACACAAATTATCAAGCAGGTAATACAGCCACTGCATAAACCTGACATCAGTAGATGTAGTACACATACAGACTTTAACTGATCTTCATTCATATACAAACTTAAACAGATGGGTAACCTTCCATGGGTTTAACTATACAAAGCCCTGTATGGCTATTATAGATACAGATGTTTAAAATATTCTTTGTCATATGAAAAGAACCCATGACTGTCTTCCTGTCAATATTGTTAATTATGACAACTTGAAGTAGGCAGAGCTCTGAGGCAGGTGTTCCCATACTGTTTGTGCAGGTCACAGCGGGTGGTAGTGCAGGTACAACTTTAGTCTCATTTCTTCATCCACCTCTCAATGGTCATTTCATTAATATTTTCACTTTATTACTTCTTGTCATAGAGGAGGTTGGGCAGCCAGTCTCCCTACACATTGTCTCCCACAGCCCCCCCCCCCCCCCCAACCCCCATTGATTTACATATAAGGTACCCCTTTTGTCAGCTTCAAGTAGGCTCCTGGGTAAAATACAAGTAAGGTTCACAAAGTTAGTGAACTCCTTCTCAGGGTACTCTACCCCAGTGTGATGTATTTCTCAGTATCTTCTACTTCGGTGTGTTGTATTTCCAGGGAGACACAGCAGACTGCATGTATTTTGTAGAGTCAGGAGAAGTGAGGATCACTGTGAAGGTAAGTGGGTAGTAGGCTTGTAGTCATGTGTGCAGTATTTATATAGGACAGATGTGTCACCCAGTCAACACATTTATATCACTGTGATGTGTTAACTGTGTCACCCAGTCAACACATTTATATCACTGTGATGTGTTAACTGTTTCACCCAGTCAACACATTTATATCACTGTGATGTGTTAACTGTGTCACCCAGTCAACACATTTATATCACTGTGATGTGAGTTGTGTCCTCCCATAATTGTGATAAACAGATTTTGTAAGGCAACAAGTACTGAAATATTTTGGTCGTTTTTGTTGAGTGTCAATTAACTTAATTTGACAGTAAATCTACATGTTCATCTATATTTTACCTACATGTCACCTCTGTTTCAAACTTTTCTTTCTTTTATGTGTTGAAATTATTTCTTTTTTCAGAATGATAGTAATGACGAAAAGGAAGTAAACAGGATAAAGACAGGCGGTTACTTAGGAGGTAAGACACTTAATGTCACTAGCAGACCCTAAATGTCACTAACAGACCTTAAATATCACTGGCAGGATTTAAATGTCACTAGCAGGCCTTGCATATAACTGGAAGACCTTATATGTCAGATACAGAACCTAAATATCACTGGCAGAACTCAAATATCACTGGCATAATTTTGATATCACAAGCAAGTCTTAAATATCACTGGCAGAACTCAAATATCACTGGCATAATTTTGATATCACAGGCAAGTCTTAAATATCACTGGCAGAACTCAAATATCACTGGCATAATTTTGATATCACAGGCAAGTCTTAAATATCACTGGCAGACCTTAAATATCACTGGCATAATTTTGATATCACAGGCAAGTCTTAAATATCACTGGCAGACCTTAAATATCATATGACACCACTTGGCTATCAACCATGGGTTGATTATGCTGGTAAGGTGGTAGTTTATATGACTTATATATATTTATAGTTAAATTGTCAACAAGTTGTTGGTGATATGGACCTTTCACACATATACAGACAGTATATATATATATATATGTATTACTTTGAATTTCCAGAGCTGGCACTTCTAACCCACAAACCAAGGGCGGCGTCTGCGTATGCTGTGGGTACTACTAAGTGTGCAGGTACCCTAGTCATTTCTACACACTCTTTTATTGGAATAGAGGAAAAAACATTTCATATACATGAAACCCCATATTTTTTTTCAATTTTTACAAAATTGCAGGATGATAATTTGGATATGAAGACTATGCAAAAGGAGTGATGTTTGAGATGGAGTGTTTTAAAATATGAAATGGGGAAGGATTATTCGTTTAACTATTGTTGAAATGGTTGATTTTGTGTAATTCCAAAGTGTGGAGCTCTTCTAGGGACCATTCCCACAGATATTTGGATTGATCTATCTTCCTGGGGAGTCTTACTAAATTGCCATCAACTTTACTGACTTAAATGTCTGTCACGCCTAGTAAAGCTGTTAGGGGGTAATTATCTCTACCCCCTAACTGATTCGGTAGGCGTGACAGACATTTAAGTCAGTTAGTTGATAGCAATTTAGTGAGACTCTCCAGGGAGTTAGACCGATCCAGATGGATCGATCTAGGCATGGGAAGAGGCTGTTCCACTTTTCTTTAGTATTATAAAATTACGTGTTTATGTATATTCTTATAGCATCCATCTGTATTTCAGTGCTTGATGTTCAAGCTTTTGAGCGTCTCCTGGGGCCTTGCATGGATGTCATGAAACGGAATATAGATGAATATGAAGAACAGTTAGCTCAAGTCTTTGGCTCAAAAGTGGAGATCACAGACCTACGATGAAAAATAGACCAGAATATAAAACTTGTGTAATAAAGTATCAGAGTATTAAGTATCAATTAATTTTATCTCTGTACTCTGTTTGGATGAAATTCAAAATGAAATGTATGATAATTTAAGACAAATTAATTAACTTGGACATTTCACTGCTCTGAGAGTAGACCGTGTACTGGGGAATCAGTTTAGCTTTATTCATTGTAAATCAGCACAATCAGTTACTGGGTGCCACATGTGACCATATGCAGCACTGTGTCCTGGGTGGCAGCAAGGTACTCACATCAATGAGGGTGGGGGTGGGGCATAACCTAGACTGAGTGATTTCACAAGTTTTGTTCTTCACTTTCTTGATTTGTATGGTGGCAAGGTAGGGTTTTTTTTTTTTTTTTTTTTTTTTTTTTTTTGGGGGGGGGGTGTCTCTATAAAATCTACAGGTTGTGCTTAGTAGACATATATCTTGATTTGAAAGAGAAGACAATGTAGAAGGGGATGGGGGGGGGCTAACATGTGTTGAAGTCAGTATTTAAAAATAAACCATGATTTTGTTGATATAATTACATGCTGTGTTGCAAACACTCCAGTGGTGCACATGAAGTAGATGTATGTTTAATAAGATTTCAATCTAGTCTTATAGCAAGAGAAAATGTTCTGGAGAGTGGAGTGGACTGCTCTTCTGTAGGGAGGGGCACACCAGGCGGGTTTATACAGTAGTAAATTTTGACATGTTTGCTCTACAGCACCAAGGTCAGTGATGAGTTGGGGTGGATATTTTTTGTAATTTCTTTACCTGGAGCTAGACTGTAATCTTACTTTGGACATGTTAGCTGTATGGTATGGATATATAAACCTATATGTAGACTTCCAATGTTGATTTGGTGCTGCACACTCATCTGAGTAATTATTCATAGTATTTCAGTTAATTTCTTTGTGTTGACAAATGTGGGTTGTGCCAGTTGACAGCATTTATACCAAATATATTTAAACCAAATCTGAGTGTTGAAACTCGGTCGATCACCTTGCCATAAATTGTGAGTTTATCCATATGCAACAAATTTTCATAAGTCCCCCTTTAAATTTAACCTCAATATGTCATTATTTAAGCATAAGTATATTATGTAGCATATTGCCAAAGTTTAAAGCAGAATATGAACACATTTTCAGGATAAATCGATTAGTATTTAATATGTTCCAAGTATTCACATCTTCCTAGAATAATCTAACAATGCTCAAAGTTGGCCGTTCTCGGGAGTATGATTAATAGTTGATAGAAAGTGGTTGATGTTTAGTAGTATTTAATGTTTATTCATTGTACGTTTTCTGAGAATTGTTGTAGATATTTCTAATGTTAGTACTGTGTTAGTACAATGTTATTCAATGTTGCTTCATCTTGTCGTTGGCTGTTCTCAATTTTTTAATGATTCCTGGTCACGTGCCCCTGGTCACGTGTTAAGAATAAATTAAAAGGTCCACAGCTTGCGTCTGTCAACTGCTGACAAAAATTCACAAGTGGTTATTTTAATAAAATGTGAAAAAATATTTTAGAAATGTTGTATTTATTTCATGTTTGTTTTATTTTCTCACCCAGTATATGCCACAGTTTTCCCGTTTGTCGTGTCTAAGCTAACAGTATCTGGGTCCGAATGTAAGTTGACCCAAGGAGTTATAACTCCTTGCTTGACCAGCTCCAGATAATACACGGTGATTCAGTCTCTTCCAAAGCACCTCGTTCCTTTCCCCATCTTGTAGATAAGTACCCTGAAAACGCCGAGATATTTCACCTCACCTGCATCATGTCGGGATGATACAAATAAATCGCCCATGTACTGCATTCGAAATTTCTCATGTTAGATTATTATACACTGGGTGCCATGTGTATTGCCATGCTTAAAAATCTTTTAGTAAATATTGACACGCTTAAAACTTTATATGAATGCTGCGTATACACTATGTACAGGTAGTAAACAAAACTACAATTTTAAATCAATGGAGTGAATGGCTTCAGAGTTTGGTCGGACATGACGTTTAAATGGAAGCAACAATAAACAATTTTTAAGATTTGGAAATTGTTATTGATGAAGATTTCCCTTTGCTTGCTTTCCAATTTTTACTCTTTAAAATCTTTTTATTAAGTTTGTGAAATAAAACTTTGTTTCTTCTACAGGTTCCATAAACAAAACATTAAAATAGATTTCGTCAATAATATTTTGATATAGTTTAAGCGCTTTAAACTGGTTGTAAGTATGGCAGCTCCTCCAGGTCGTCATCCTCCTCCTCCTCCTCCTCTCCCTCCTCCTCCTCTAGCCTCAGCAGTATGTCCTGTGCCGTGGGCACTTCCTCCAGACCCAGTGCCACCCGACCAAGTCTGATGTCCAGGTAGGTCGCCATGTTGACCACTGTCACCTCGGAGGTCAGGGTCAGCAGCAGGAGAAGACACACATCCCGGAGCCGGAAGATGGTCACTGGCAGCACAAATGCTAAATATCCCAGGCACATTGTCAACAATATTCTCTTCATTGACAGCATGTGAACGTGCATGAATCCCGGAGGTTATCATAGACAGATATCCACATAACTTCCATGGATGTATTCTGTGATGAATTTCACCATGGCGACTACTGTTACTAAGTCACTGGAGCGTCACATGTACGTATATTCTACCTATGACGACACAAAGCAACGTTACGTTACGCTATAGATATCGTTTTCACAATTTATAGCAAATCGGATAGTAATGAGACAAACATATTTTATGTCGCCGTCTTACATGTATTATACGTTTAATTTGTGTAGAGAATGAGTACGTAGAGTACGGGTTTATATCCTGATAAAACACACTACCCCCATGTAATTTATCATTTTGGAAAAGGTCTTTTATTACTGTCATCATTATGATAGCAATGTGATAAATGAAAGTTTACTGCTTTAAATCTTGCTTTTACATGTTTATCTTTTTAAATTAGTCGCTTTACGTCTTTGTTACACTGTAGAAAAGCGGAATGCGAGAGAGTGAGAGAGAGATAGGGATATAATATATTCACTAGAATTTATGTAACATTAAGATACGTTTTTTTTTTGAAAAGGTAAACAGTTGAGCCGTAACTCATTTTCCGTTGATAATTCAGAATTATTGCATTTTGGGCACTTTATTTTTCCTGAAAAAAAAAAAAAAAAAAAAAAAAAAAGGAGATCGCGTAGTCCTACGACACGCCTGCTGTCTAGAATGTTATTCTAGCCTCTAGATTTTCGCAGATATTACTACTTTAGACCAATTTTTCTCGGGTTGAAAAAGCTCCTTTTTGTCCCCCACTGTGCAACAGGCAATGCCTCTTGTTCCCAAATATTGACAGAACGCACGCAGTAAGTAAACACACCAAAGAAATATAGAAAATACCAGTATGTAATGTTTACTGACGTATATAGACGTTGACTTTAATTAGAACCGATATATTTACAAATAAAAAAACATATAAAAGAAGGACACATGGAAAAGTTAACATTAAACGGACGGCAACGTTTCCAAAAATTCATTCAACTTCTTGTCCTCCAAAAACATTGAATTATGTGATGTCATTCCCCTTCTCGATGTCCACCGAACTCACTCAACGTCATTTTCAGCTTAAAGTAACGAACATGATGTCACAAAGTTTATTTTAAATGGAGTCTTTAAATCACTTGCTTTCTTCAAATGTGGCAGAAGCTCTTGCAAGCCCGCGTTTCCTGAAACAGAATGGAAACTAATAATAATAATAATGTTGTGGTTTGGTCTTCCTGGTCATAACAATAACGTGTGTTATTTGTTGTCTTAAAAGTCCCCATTTCTTAAAATAACCTGTAAATAAATGCTTTTGACACAATTTCGTTAAAACGCTGCTTAAAAATATCACTTTACCTGTCTTTTCAACAAAAACCAGTTGCAGAAAAGTGTGAACTTAAAAAGTTACTTCACCAAATATATAAAACTCACAGACGTTATTTATTATCATGGAAATCCCATTGTTGTAAAGCAATTTCCAAAATGTCTTTATGTGGAAAGCTTTTCAACAACAAATTGAAATGACAAGATAGGATGTACTGAGGCCAGGACTGTAGCGGTGTGTGTGTGTGTGTGTTTGTGTGTATTCCGACGTCTATATACTTACGCCTCCCGTGTGAAGGTATCCAGGTTGATCCTGTCCAGCTCTCCTCCAGCCGGGTGTTGGTCTAGGTCAGTGACCCCAAGGGTCATCAGAGCTGAGAAACATAATACATGGTTATCTTATACTGTTCAACACTATTTAATATACTATTATACTATACTATAATATGGACATTGTGCAAATTAAATAGCAAAAAGCAACAGCAGAGGTACAGTGTACATGTACTCGTAATGCTAAGGAGTACTAGTACATTGCAATTATACTAGTACTGTACGTAGCACTCCAAAATGAACTGCAACAGCTTGACTCGTATTTGGGGAAAATTCAGTTATATATATAATGTCGTTTTAAATTTGTGAAATTCTTACCTTCTTTGTATTGCTGTAAAGTGATATAACCCCTTTCAGTGGGGTCAAGCATTCCAAATATAGACCTTATGTTACTTTCGTCAAATAGGCAAGGAAAGTCCAATTTTGTTGTTCTTGCATTTTTTAATTTTTCTAACTGATCAATAAGAAATTTCTTGGGATCCTCTGAAAATGAAAGTCGGTAAGATTTAATTTTCAGTTACATACTCCAATAGTTGTAGTTGAGGACGTGGAAGGAAGGCACCCGGCCTTATCCGCTTTTAAAATATATTATTATTATTATTACTACAAATGTCACTGCTTGTGTATTTTACTGAAAAAGTAAACATTTTTCACAGTTCATTGTAATATTTTTACAAAACACCTATGTTAAAAGGCTCACAGCTTGTAGAGATATGATTCTGATACCAGGCACTTGCCAACTACGGGGAATATTTTCCGAACGAGTCCAATACACAGTTAGTGCCAGAATTCACTAACTAAATCTGGCGTACGTTGAGATGTAAGGAAACATATTGCATCGTAAATTAAACCTACCTGGTTTATTATATATAAGCTGTGCTGTGAAATTATCAAATAAGTCTAAAATGCGATGATTTTTCAAATATTCGTGAGCGTCGACCTGCCGCGGCCACTTGTCTTTTCCGTCAGACGCCATCTTTGTTTTCGCTAGCAACACGCAACGAACTGTGGGTAATTTTCTCAGGCGCATTCACCGGCGCACCTACCACAATCACTGCCCGCAACACTGCAGTAACAGTAAAACTCCATATGCTACGCGCAAAGTAATATTCTTGATAACGGTTGTAGGCAATCTGAAGTCAAATTTGAATAGAGATGAACCTGAATAAATTTCATTATGAAAAATTAATAAATAATTTATTCGAGCATTAAATGTGGCAGTTACATTTGTTAGCCCTCTATACTACAAATATATAAATAAATAAATAGTTATACATCACTATGGATTACTACTAATACTAATACAGTGTTTAAGATTATTAATTACAGTGTATACGTTGTTTAGAATACTTATAACAATTGTAAATAGGTCAATACACTGAGGGAACACACATTTTCTTTGATAGGCTTATAGCTATATGTATCTAATGTGCCATACTTATGGTTCATATAATATATAGCAGGATGAGGCTACTTCAGTGTGGCAGATGCTCATTTCTTTTGGAAATTGCCCTATGAATGTATTTACCAACAGCGTACAATTCTTTCTCATTTTCTGGGCTTAGTATGATTTTAACCTTCTCGTCACTGCTTGCTAGGTAATGCATGTCACATGCCCTCCCTCTCTTTTACATGGTGTCTACATTCTAGTAGGAAGTGCACTTCGTCCTCGATTGCAGGACAGTGGGGACAGTGGGGACAGTGGGGACAGAATCGTTCCTCGCGTGGTGTTTTAGGTCTGGTGTAGCGTCCTCTTTCCATTTCCAGAATATGATCACTGACTCTAATTTTAAGATCCTTTAAGGAAGTCTAGATACGGCTATAAAAAACTGGAACTCAAAAATTGAACCCACTCCAGGCTACCATAGGCCTAATGCTAAAACGCGTGGAACCCGCAAAAATGTATGGTTACATGTACTTGTATATATGGCATTTTTAATGGTATATTAAATGCCAATTAGGGCCACGACGTTAACTATGCCTCATTTTCCTCTGAATTAAAATATCTAGGATCGAAGGTATTTTGGGGAGATGATACATTATTAATTACAGAGTCCACATGTATTGATCGACAAAACCATTATATTAATACATACTGCCATGACGGTTCCGTTAAGATATAAAACCATAGTTACCAAGAAGCGAATAAGTGACATGTTTGGAATCTCTATACTTTTTATGGTTTCAATCTACTTGGGACTTCACATCGGTGTCTATTTAATTGTATTTTTATGAAGCACTTGTGTCGACAGCATTTCTTGGGGATATATCTGTAATTTAGCGTGTTGGTGTTTGGGAGTATTAAGTGTGCTTCTCATGATATTTAATGTTATTCTGTATGCTATGATATATCTTAGTGCACACCATACAGTTACATCAGCGCTTCCTTGAAGCAGAGTCGAAGAAGTTGACAGCCATAATTGACAGCACCACTTGCATCTTTAAAAGTAATTAATCTCCTTTGACAAGAAAAATTAATAGGTTAATTTAATTAAATATCTTTTTGTTATTTTATGGATACAGGTAGGTTTGAATGACGATGGTAGTATATATAGGCCTATATACACACACTGGACAATAGGAGTGTCACCCTTACTGAACCAATATACTTTGAGGGAGATAAATGACTGTGAAATGATATGCTCCTGGTATCATTTTATTAACATCAAATTTCACAAAAGAAACGGTTCTGACTGAACAATTCAACTGTATCGATATTCTGACATTGCTTATATTCCTATAATAATAATAATAATAATAATAATAATAATAATAATAATAATAATAATAATAATATGTATTTATTTGCAACTTAAAAAGTTGGATTTTACAATAAAAAACAAATAGTGGTGAGATGCACAATCTAAAAATATACTTGTAAGTGTTTAAATGATTCGATGCACTTTAAAAGTTCATAAAAACCTCAGTTATTAAAATTTGATAAAGCCCATGGGAAAACTTGTCAACATCAAAACTTAACCCTTCAAAAGACCAAGCAAATTAAGCCGCAAAGTTGCTATTATCTTCAATAACTATTTTCGTCTATTTTATCAAAGATAAACCAGTTAATTCTGTTGGTCCATAAACCCAGGGACAGGTGTGAGAGGGGATGCATGTTTTTCATCGGCCTTTTTAATAGTTTTCCAAGCTGGTTATTAGTAGTAAATACGCGCTGGCATATTGGAAGTTGTTTCCGTTGGAATGTCATTGGTTTTTATGGTTACCGTCGCAGGTATGTTCAGGGTATTCCTTGCTGGCATGTTAGAAGTATTACTTGTTGGTACGTCTAGGGTCTTACCAACTTGTAGAAGATTATTAGCTGGAAAATACAGCCTATTCATACTGATATCTATGGCTGGCATAATCCTACGCCTTGTGTTTTTTCTTACAGGTAAATTCACATCCATCATAGTATTCGTGCGGCTGCTGTCTGGTGTGTTTACGGTATTTCTTGACGATACTTCCATAGTATCGCTGGTCACTAAATTCAAGGTATGCATAGCGTTGTTAGCTTGCGCGGGGACCCCTGTCATCCCAGAATTACTTTCTGGCATAGAATTCCATGTTTTCATAGTATTACTTGCTGACATGGAATTCCCAGTCGTCATGGGATCACTTGCTGACATAGAATTCCGTGTCGCTGCGGTCTTACTTGCTGGCATTGGATCCATTGTCAAGATCAACATTGAATTCTCCCTCCTCACTGTGTTACTTGCTGGCATAGTATCCCCTGTCATCATGGTATTACTTGTTGGCATAGTATCCCCTGTCATCATGGTATTACTTGCTGGCATAGCATCCCCTGTCATCATGGTATTACTTGCTGGCATAGCATCCCCTGTCATCATGGTATTACTTGCTGGCATAGCATCCCCTGTCACCATGGTATTACTTGTTGGCATAGTATCCCCTGTCATCATGGTATTACTTGCTGGCATAGCATCCCCTGTCATCATGGTATTACTTGTTGGCATAGTATCCCCTGTCATCATGGTATTACTTGCTGGCATAGCATCCCCTGTCATCATGGTATTACTTGCTGGCATAGTATCCCCTGTCATCATGGTATTACTTGCTGGCATAGCATCCCCTGTCATCATGGTATTACTTGTTGGCATAATATCCCCTGTCATCATGGTGTTACTTGCTGGCATAGCATCCCCTGTCATCATGGTATTACTTGTTGGCATAATATCCCCTGTCATCATGGTGTTACTTGCTGGCATAGCATCCCCTGTCATCATGGTATTACTTGCTGGCATAGAATTCCCTGTCATCATGGTATTACTTGCTGGCATAGTATCCCCTGTCATCATGGTATTACTTGCTGGCATAGAATTCCCTGTCATCATGGTATTACTTGCTGGCATAGAATTCCCTGTCATCATGGTATTACTTGCTGGCATAGTATCCCCTGTCATCTTGGTATTTCTTGCTGGCATAGTATCCCCTGTCATCATGGTATTACTTGCTGGCATAGTATCCCCTGTCACCATGGTATTACTTGTTGGCATAGTATCCCCTGTCATCATGGTATTACTTGCTGGCATAGAATTCCCTGTCATCATGGTATTACTTGCTGGCATAGAATTCCCTGTCATCATGGTATTACTTGCTGGCATAGAATTCCGTGTCGCTGCGGTCTTACTTGCTGGCATTGGATCCATTGTCAAGATCAACATTGAATTCTCCCTCCTCACTGTGTTACTTGCTGGCATAGTATCCCCTGTCATCATGGTATTACTTGCTGGCATAGTATCCCCTGTCACCATGGTATTACTTGCTGGCATAGCATCCCCTGTCATCATGGTATTACTTGCTGGCATAGCATCCCCTGTCATCATGGTATTACTTGCTGGCATAGCATCCCCTGTCATCATGGTATTACTTGCTGGCAAGGCATCCCCTGTCATCATGGTATTACTTGCTGGCATAGCATCCCCTGTCATCATGGTATTACTTATTGGCATAGTATCCCCTGTCATCATGGTATTACTTGCTGGCATAGCATCCCCTGTCATCATGGTATTACTTGCTGGCATAGTATCCCCTGTCATCATGGTATTACTTGCTGGCATAGCATCCCCTGTCATCATGGTATTACTTGTTGGCATAATATCCCCTGTCATCATGGTGTTACTTGCTGGCATAGCATCCCCTGTCATCATGGTATTACTTGCTGGCATAGAATTCCCTGTCATCATGGTATTACTTGCTGGCATAGTATCCCCTGTCATCATGGTATTACTTGCTGGCATAGAATTCCCTGTCATCATGGTATTACTTGCTGGCATAGAATTCCCTGTCATCATGGTATTACTTGCTGGCATAGTATCCCCTGTCTTCATGGTATTACTTGCTGGCATAGTATCCCCTGTCGTCATGGTATTACTTGCTGGCATAGTATCCCCTGTCACCATGGTATTACTTGTTGGCATAGTATCCCCTGTCATCATGGTATTACTTGCTGGCATAGAATTCCGTGTCGCTTCGGTCTTACTTGCTGGCATTGGATCCATTGTCAAGATCAACATTGAATTCTCCCTCCTCACTGTGTTACTTGCTGGCATAGTATCCCCTGTCATCATGGTATTACTTGCTGGCATAGTATCCCCTGTCACCATGGTATTACTTGCTGGCATAGCATCCCCTGTCATCATGGTATTACTTGCTGGCATAGCATCCCCTGTCAACATGGTATTACTTGCTGGCATAGCATCCCCTGTCATCATGGTATTACTTGCTGGCATAGCATCCCCTGTCATCATGGTATTACTTGCTGGCATAGCATCCCCTGTCATCATGGTATTACTTGCTGGCATAGCATCCCCTGTCATCATGGTATTACTTGCTGGCATAGCATCCCCTGTCATCATGGTATTACTTGCTGGCATAGCATCCCCTGATGACTGTGTTACTCACTGTGTTACTTGCTGGCATAGTATCCCCTGTCATCATGGTATTACTTGCTGGCATAGTATCCCCTGTCACCATGGTATTACTTGCTGGCATAGCATCCCCTGTCATCATGGTATTACTTGCTGGCATAGCATCCCCTGTCAACATGGTATTACTTGCTGGCATAGCATCCCCTGTCATCATGGTATTACTTGCTGGCATAGCATCCCCTGTCATCATGGTATTACTTGCTGGCATAGCATCCCCTGTCATCATGGTATTACTTGCTGGCATAGCATCCCCTGTCATCATGGTATTACTTGCTGGCATAGTATCCCCTGTCGTCATGGTATTACTTGCTGGCATAGTATCCCCTGTCGTCATGGTATTACGTGCTGGCATAGTATCCCCTGTCATCATGGTATTACTACCTGGCATAGTATCCCCTGTCATCATGGTATTACTTGCTGGCTTAGTATCCCCTGTCATCATGGTATTACTTGCTGGCATAGTATCCCCTGTCATCATGGTATTACTTGCTGGCATAGTATCCCCTGTCATCATGGTATTGCTTCTCGGCATAGGCGGTGGAACTGGTATAACCGGAATAGATGCCCGACAGGGATTAGTCAGACAGGAAACAGACTCAATGCTGTCCACAGTGATATCCACAGATGGCAGTGTCGTCAGGGACTTCATTGCTGCATTAGGTGTTGACGGTGTGCTTGACACTACCTTCGGACTGGACACTGCTGGTCGCTGTGACGTCACATCATTGGACGTCATCGCCTCCGACCTTTTAGGAATGGGTGTTGACTCCGGCAGTTTGAAATTGGTTACCTGATCCCCGGACGACGCAGGTTTCTCCAGAGCTAGCTCTGATAGTAATTTTGGTAAATCAGAGGTGTGTAAACCGCAGGGAGATTCCCCTGGTGCAGCGTTTGAGTAGACATCACTACCCAAGGGGCAGGGAATCTCCCAGGCAAAGCCATTTGAACAGAAAGTTAGGGAGGCTCTGTCTGGGTTAGCATACACTCCATTAGGAAGGCTTGGGTCACAGCGCCCTGAAAAAAAGATTCAAGGTAATAATAATAATAATAATAATAATAATAATAATAATAATAATGTCGTCTCGTAATATGTTGCAGTTAAGACAAGTAGTCTACACACTTCTTCAATGTAGTTATTCTCAGAATATAATGGTAAAATTACTTCACCCTAAGATCTCACCTTGGAAACTTCCATGGTACCTAGATAGGTCCAGTTCCATGTCGGTGTTATCTTTGCTGCCTGAACCCATGGAACTCGAGCGCATGTCGGTACCTTCTACACTGCCTGAGTCGACAACCATCCCGGTACCACCTACCATACTGGGTCCCATGTCGGTACCTTCTACGCTGCCTGAGCCTGGGTCCACCATGGTACCACCTACCATACTGGGTCCCATGTCGGTACCTTCTACGCTGTCTGTTCCTTTAGCGGTACTTTCTCTGGTGCCGGTACCTTCTACTCTGCTGGGGCCCATGATTGCACTGGCTATGCTGCCTTGGTTTGTTGTTGTAGTTTGCGCACTGTCCCGGTCCGTCATGGTACCTTCATCACTCTCCCGGTCCGTCATGGCACCTTCACCACTCTCCTGGTCCGTCATGGTACCTTCACCACTCTCCCGGTCCGTCATGGTACCTTCACCACTCTCCCGGTCCGTCATGACACCTTCACCACTCTCCCGGTCCGTCATGGCACCTTCACCACTCTCCCGGTCCGTCATGGTGACCTCTGCCGCGGTGTTCTGGGCTTTTCTGGTGTCTCTCGTGCTACCTTGTCCCATGCTGACATTTGAAGATCTGATGAAATAATGGTTATGACAGTGTTTTTAAAGTTTTTATTTTTAAAATGTCTTAAGAGGGAAAGAAAACAGAAAACAGAAAACATTGCAACAATATATAATAACCAATTACTTCTGTAAATAAAATTCAGTCCTGATTTTCGAAGAAACCTGCCTTTTACCAAACAAACCACTCAGCACGTTTGAAGGAAAATGAAAAATACGTTTTGGTACTTAGGGGCCGTACTTCATCAAAATACGTGTAAAAACACCGAAATTTTGATAACTATCGTAAAAAGACCAAACAAATCCACATCGCAATTATAAAGTAAAATAAGTTTTGGGAATACGGTTTGGCACTTACAGGGCAAACGTCACAAAAATCGATTATTTCAAATTTGTGAAATTAAGCTCATTATATCAAGCAAAGCCCCCAGTGTATTTAAAGTAAAAGCCAAATACGGTAAGGTCTGACAGCGACGATACGGACAGAAACAGTGATTAGATTATGTAGTATAAATGCATAATACGAGAAAACGGCCTTGGACATTATTTTTGTATGACATAAACATTGTTATTGGTGGAGACGATATAATTTCTCGGTGTCATCAGAGGAGACACATTGACGGATAATAATAATAATAATAATAATAATAATAATAATAATAATAATAATAATGTATCGAACAACAAATGTGTTTACATCCATAAAAATTCTAAATCACTGTCAAACTGCTGCGTTTGTTAAAGAGAAAATTTGGACGCACAAATTGTTGACGGGTGCTTCGCCTCTGTGTTGCAGTGTAATATATATCCAGCGAGGTACTTGCTCAAAAGGGGTTTTCAGAAGACGGGTTCAGCAGGAAGGATATCATAGATATGCTGCATTAATAAAAAGTGCATAAAAAGAAGACGGTCCTCACCTGTCAGACCATGGGCGGTAAAGAGCCATGCCGTGTTTACCACCTTTGGAGGCCCGCGGGATCCACGGGTTGGCCGACCACGGGATTAACAATTTACGGTACCATGCAGCGCTGTGGTCTCTCTGGGGTGTCCTCCACTTGGACCCCTGCGTCCCTGGTACATCTGGGGAGCCTGGCCCATGCACACCTGTTCCCACCGTTGACTCTGAGAGAGAGGTCAAAGTATCTGGTGCTGCTTCGGCTGCAGTTTTATCCCCAGCTAACGCTACCGCTGGAGGCGCCTTTGTAGTAGCTAACACATTTTCAAGAGTAGAAGAAGATGCTTTGTCGGTGTCTGCTACACCTGCAGTATTTTCTGTAGTCGTCTTTTCTGTTTCATCCTTTGTAGAAGCACTCCATGGATAACCTGCCACAGTTCTTCCGGTGCCTGGGCCCCACGCCATGGGGCTTAACCAGGCACCAGGACGCCACAATGTCATCACGGGCACTGCATAAATCTTAGCTTTCGTTTTCTTCTCAGTAGGCGTTTCGTTTTGCATTTTGCTCTCAGCGTCGAGAAAACTTTCTCCAGATCTCTTGATTGACATCCAGGGAAATGCCACCCAATGGTTCACAATTCCAGCTGGGTAATAACCATAGTTGTGCCATAACCCGTTCCACCCTACGCCTGGCCACGCCCTGTGGGTCTCTGGGGGTTGACTGTCCTCTGATTTGATGGGCGTTTTCACATCAGGAACTGGATGACCCCTGAGGACTGTTGTCAGTGCCACCAGCAACCACCATCCCTCGGTGACGGTGTTCATACTGGACGCTGCTGATCAGATACCGTGTAGGGGCAGCGACCAGGAGTGTTCACTGATGACACATACAGGTAGATCGCTCTACGTTTTATACCTAACCCCTAATCGCAAACTGATTTGACTTTGATCTATTAGACAAAAAGGAATGAAGAAATTGGTGAAGATACCTATATAAAAAGCCCGACTGAAGCAATAAAAATATTTGAAAGTCCATCAAATTTTCGATAATGACAGTTCGGGAAGCTTTGATGTTTTTTATGCACGGCATGGTCACAATTAGTCAAACCAATAGATTCATATCTCCGTGAATAAACAATAAACCAAACACAGAAGGAAAAACGCACTATAAGTTCATCAGAATATCCTCAGTAAGTGGGGCCTCACAGAGAACGTATTGTTATTGCAAAATTTTATTTGGTCGTCACGAGTATATATTGAGGAAGCCCATCTTTACTTAGGGGTCATTCATTATTATCATAATTTTCCCAAGTCTACAAAGCGTACACTTTTTCTAGACACCTCCCACCTTCAGACCGTACAAGTGGAAAACTAAAAAAATCATGACCTTTTGACAGCCATTTGGATCATAATTTTTATTATTGTTGAAAAGCTAACAGAAGGCATTGACCCCCCCACCCCCCCAGTGTACGGTTTGTATACTTGTGAAAATAATGATACAAATGGATAACCCCTTACTCTAATGTTTCCTCAACATTTCTTAGTTTGAAAAATGTTCAGTCGCCTGTCTTTTCTAAATTTCAAACAAACTTTTAAAATGTTATAGAAATAAACTCATTTGCCAAAATATCAAATGTATATCTATATACTTCCAAGTAAACTGATTACGCTATCTAAAAGTACACACATTCGTGAATTCGGTCTAACAGTTCCCTGTGTGCATGTGACCATGTAACGTTGGTAACAAAGATGTTAGCTGCTCAAACTAACGTACGTTTTTTTGTAAAACTGGGGTCAGGTTATGAAGTTTTATGAACGATTTCTAATATATCATATCGTTTTACTTAATCTTTGAAGATGGATATTTAACTCACTTTATTAATTATAAAAAACAAAAGCACGCATTCATGCAAGCATGCACATACAAGCATGCACATACAAGCATGCAGATTCAAGCAGTGGCATACACAAACGCATGAAATATAAGTAAGCAGTTGCATAAAACGGTGGGCCTAGCCCCCCCCTCCCCCCTCCCCCCCCCCTTTTGTTCTTTTTGCAGGCACTTCCTTCATCGAAGCAGGGAGGTTTAGGTTATTTGCCTTTTGTTACATTCAGCAATGCCTCAGCCAAATCTAATTCAATCGAACGTACATGTCAATCATTTTTTCTGGATGTTAACCCCCCTCCTCCCCCCTCCCCCCTACAAACACAAACAATTTGCTGCCTACGCGCCTGCGCCAATATGGCCAACGCGCGTGTGCTGAGTTAATAAAAACATAAATGACCTTTACGTTCAACAAGAGACAACATAATTCATGACTAAAAATGAACAATAAATCTTACCTGGAGTGATTAGATAGATAACATCTGAGGATTGCCGGGTAATTTGCTGAGTACAGATATGGAGTTAAACTATTTCACCGCGGAAAAAACTAAAGGTCTTCGTGAAAGATTGGACTCTTTGCCAAGACGGTTGGAGGAAAAAAACAGATCTTGGTTGTTGCGAAGGGAGCCTTCTTTATTTTGGAGAGGATGGGAGCTTTTTCTCATCTCATGGAAGTTATGTACTATATGGATACAAATAATAATCTTACTGCTTCGCGTATCTTATTTTTCACTACTGGCACTTTTTCTTTCTTCTTCAGTTCCTTTCCTCATAAATTAATTCCTTAGATTGATTATTTCTGTCAGCATTGTGCACATATTGGAGGACATTAAAGTGTCAGTTACCATGCTGCAGTAATTATTAAGCTGCACAATTGATATGATAAGATGACGTGCAGATTTCTTTGCTGAAAGAGAAATGTGTAAGAAATACAACACCAGTCACCATCCGTTCGCATGCCAATTGATCCTAACTCACCCGGGTTATTATCACTGCTAATTAGTGGACTTTCAGTGTCAAAGAGGTTTTCATCAGGCACCACTTAATACTGCAGCATTTGTTTCACGTTGTAACATATTTTCTTATTAACATTCCCTTTTCTTACCCAATGTCTGTATAGAAACTATAACTTCAGAAATGCCTTTTACGATAACTCCACGAATTGGGCATAGCAGTGATATAAACCAAATGAATAATAACAAACAGATATCAAACAAATAGAAAAGGCCTAGATACATTGCTAAGTATATATGCGGAACTCTAATACCATACCAGCACATGCGTCAACTGGCTTGAGTCAACGAAGCCTGCTCTATGCATTGTGGGCCCTTTCGGCATAAAAAAAAACGCCTTTGAAATAAGTATCGTGGTACATGGTCCGTCGTCAGAGAACCCGTTTACCTGGCAACAAGCCATCATCGATTCATGTTTGTTACGTCACAATGATCTAAGTGACGCAATAATGCGATGACGAAATATAACAACGGCTGGCGTTACCGATTATGACTGTGGTGTTACGTTGCCATCGCTACAAGGCGTGTAAACACTGTCAGGTGACATTTATAGTATTTGTTTTTTATTATTTTGGGCACTTTTGTTCAAAACCAAGTGATTATAAGGATTCAGTGATGTTTATAACTGGAGCTTTAATGTTTTTTGCTTTCCTCAAGAAAGTTAAGGTGATATACAGACAAAAAGTATATTGTAAGTATTTCTTTTTAATTAACTTTATCGTATTTCTCCGCTCTTTATTTCTCTGTTCACCTTATCGTAGTTATTTATATATTTTCTGCATATTACGCAAGAACTTTTCAACAATATTGTCCCTAATCTTAATCTTATCTGTAAACCGTTTATTTGGTGATGAATATCATTCAGCCATCTATTTTCCGTCTGCATCTAGATGTAATCATTCCATTTTATTCTATTGGTATTTTTACAGTTTTCATTGTTTCACCGAGTAAAATCAATGCACGTTGGATTTAATTAGACACAGTGAAACAGTCTAAGAACACTGGTAAATGATAATAATAAAACTGTACACATTTTATATGTAGGTAGTAACGGTGGGTGCAAAGCTGCAGTAGAGAAGTTCTTATTACAACATTATGTGAAAGCTCGGGTTGTCGGCGGTGAGAACTCTCTACCTAGAACAGTTTGTGTAGCGGTTTATATTTACCAACATGCATCTCTTTATTTCATAGTAACGTTGACAACTTTGAATGCTAATGAAAATAAGAATAAAATAAGTTTACATATGCCTCGGTCATCTGCCACAGGTCTTATGTATTTCGTGTTCAGGCGAAATAATCTCTCTTGTCTGAGGTTATTGTTATTTTACTTGGTTTATCTTTTGTATATATCTGCCGCAGGGGCTCGTAAGAAGACCAGACAACCGGCGAAACACAGAAGCCCAACAAACAGCGAAGTGAGTTCATATTTTTTCAAATCATTGAGTAGAATCAGGCCATAATTACTATATATATTGTACGGTGGAGTTTTCAACAGAATGAAAAGTTGAAAGCGGAATAAAAATACGGTCACAGCAGAATAATAGTTCATCCTCTCCTTTGACATTATTAGGATTCCCCATAGGGGAATACTATTGTTTTTGGTAGTATTATTATTATTATTCTTTCCGCGCGTTTTTTTTCGCAAAAAATCTGAAATAATTATCATAGGTAGCCCATGGTGAGAATATGCCACAGACCCAGTTTCAGTGACCTTGACCTACTTTTCAAGGTCACAGGGGCTTTTAAAGGCAAAATTTGTAAAATTTGAAATTGCCATTACGCCTAAAGTATAGGCCATATGGCTTAGGGCCTTATGGCCAATGATACTGAGCCAAATCCACAGATAATGACCTACTTTTATGCAAGTAGGTCAAGGTCAAGGTCGCTCATGGCCAAACGGGCTCAAAAAAGGTTTGTTTCCGAGATCTCCAAAACCGGAAGGCCCAGAGCCCTAATCATAGTGGCAAATGATGCCCTAAATATTTATCTAAGGTTAGCCGTACTTTAGTAGCGACTACCTAATTACTTTTTTTAATATAGATTTTTAAATATTTATGACATTGCAGAAATCTTGAGTTGGGCAATTTCTCCATGAAACACTGGTTTTTAGTCATAGCATGCTATAGTAAACTACTCCAAACATATACCCAAAACCCCCAAATCAAATGTCTAATTTGACCTTGACCCTCATTTTCAAGGTCATTTGGCTATTTCATGGAGAAATATTGCAGTGGGCTAGAGTGATGTTTTGTTGACCCCCCCCCTCAATTCGCACATGCTCTTTCAGAATATTGGGTCAAATTTAACCCATGACCTTCACATGACCTTGTAAGAGCATTTCCACACCTATTTTGCAGGGGAATCCTCCGCCACTGGCTTTAGCCAGTAGCAGTCTAGTATTAGATTGTTTTTTTTTAAAGTACTGTATAGTGGGAATACATTTTGTAAATTTGAATTTGTCATCATAAAACATTTAATAATATCAAATATACTTAAAACTTTGATATTGGAAAAAAGTTTTATAAGTCTATAGCGGTCACACACTATCTATCGCATACAGTACATACGTACACTGGGGTGGTGTGGTCAGCCTGCTTTTACAGTGTTCAACACTCAAACACTATAAATAACCCAAGCCATAGTGTTGCCGTATCCTGAGGCATTACGTACTCAACCAAAAAGTTGAAAGGTACTCAGTAGTGACCAGGGCCTATTGACCCATTAGAGCCTGCGTCATCAAAACAAACGGCAGCCATACTGGAGGGAGACCGGAATCGTCTGCTGCGCATGAACAAGCCATGTCTGTAGTTCAGTTTTCGTTTTCTGTATTTTTTTTTCATATTTAACCGAGCAAAATGATGAATTACTGCAGGGTATTTGATCGAGAGAAGGTAACTTACTTTACAAGCGTTCACAGACTGCCTGCAGTGGTAAAAATCCATGGTGAAGGAACTAAAACCATAAACGGAGGAGAGACGGCGAGGTGGCTTTGAATCAAGACTCTTCGGAAAAGTAAAGGATAAAAATAATTTATTTTATAGCAAAGAATGAAGAGCCAACTGTGCAGATTTACCATAAAAGAAAAAACAGTAGAACACCAAAGACCTAGGTGTGTACGTTTGGGGCGCAGGTATATATTTAAAGTAGTGCCCAAAAAGTGTGGATGGAGAGTGTGTTAATTTGTTAAAACGTGTGGAAATACCCAGGCAGGGTTTCGACTTTTGTAATGAAGACTCACCTATTGCCTTGGGTGTAATTTGTTATCAGTTACGGTGCTCTCTAGATTTTATCGGCTGTCACCTACCTCTTTTATACCTGGTTAGCATTATTCCCAATTAGTGTCAAGGCTATATTTGTACTGTACACAGCTGAGCTGGGCCAATTAAATCAATTACCTGTATGAAGTGTATTTGGAAGTTAGTGGCTTAATTTTCGATTTGGTGTAGTGATAAGAGTAATTTTATTTTGCAAGTAAATTCTACCTCAGGTGTAATTGACATATAACTTTAATAACCTCATGAAATAATTTTGCACTTTCCTCTGTAAAAATGTTAAATTCTGCTCCTTTCAACTGTAATGTTGTAAGTTATAATATGAATAAAAATCACTATTGTTATCTTTCTATTAATTTAGATTTACATGTAGGAAATTGATCAGGCATTTCCCACCAAGCCACACTGATTGGGTGCAAGTAAATTATTTAAAAAAAAAAAAAAAAAAAAAAAAAAAAAAAAAAAAAACGGAAGCTTTTGATGACAGGTACAAAAGGCAGCTAGATGACATACAAGGTAGAAGCAGCAAAAAATATTCCTAGATCTCTGTGACCAGCTGAGGAGACAGGATCTGAACATCAGGAGAGTGAAATCCAGTGCATGACAGGAGTTATTTAATTGAAGCGACACTCAGAACTCAGCATTTCATGTTCACTTTTATTCATACAAAATGTGCACTTTTCCTTTATGTTTAAGCAAATGGTTGCAGAAATCAATTCATGAACTGAATTATTATTTTACATTGGACATCATAAATACATGATTGTGAAAAATGCCTTGCTTCTGTGAATGACTGAATAATAATAAAATCCTAACAATGTTGCTTATATGAATGGTTGCATTCATGGTGAATATTAAACTCTCTCAAACAACAGTCTCGTTACATGTACTTTCTAATGAACCAAAATGAAGTACAAGAATGCTGAAATAATTTAAAAAGTTGATGATGGTATAGAGCAAATGTTCTGCATACTTTACTTCTGTACTGTATAAACAATAGCATCTGAAAATCCCCAATTTAGTTAGGCTTTACATTAAAAAAAGAGAACAACAAATACCTGATATTGCAGTTTTAAAGTAAATTTAAAATACATGAATTTTGTTCACTGAATACCTAGCAAAATATTCTCAATGCAAATGGTATATAAAATTTTATAAAATCAGTTTGATACAATACTTTTTATGGCAGTAGATGTATTTTGAAAACTTATTTACAACACAACTCACCAACTTTATTTTGATACAAAGGACGTCTTTTTCATCATTGACATAGTTTCTATTGCTCCATTGATATCAAGTGTATAGTCCCATGGCAAATTCCCATTCTCTAAGTCCCACTTAAACTGAGGTTTGAGGATATTTGTAGTGCCTAACAAATGCTTCTGTGAATGACTGAACTAATAATAAAATGCTAACAATGCTGCTTATATGAATGAACAACAGTCTTGTTACATGTACTTTCTAATGAACCAATATGAAGTACAAGAATGCTGAAATAATTTCTGACAGCTTCACGATGTAAAGATAAGTCATAACTAACAGCAATATTTCATGTCATAAGACAATCATACATTCTTCCTTGAATCCACAAGGGTTTATCCTAATGATCAGCTCAAATTTTTTATATCTATCCTTTATGAAAACAGTTGCTTCTATTTATGGTTAAACTTATGATTACACATTAAACTCTCTCAAACTATAACTGTTATTACCCAATGAACAAGAAAAATGAAGTACAAGATAACTGAACTATCTTCTGACAACACGATGTTAGGTAAGTAGCATTTAGACTGTCTTGAGTTCATATCGGTCGATCCCGCTGATCAGCTGAAGCCTCAGCTTGTATATATCCCTTTCCCTTTGGTGTCCTTGATCGTGATATGAAGTTTACTTTATTTTATTTGGTTTACCTATATTTACGCTACTATTCCCCGTCGTTCATTCCCTCCAGCATGGCCGCGGGACTAGTGTTACGGAGCAAATATGACGTCACTGTAATCGGTTAATATACGCACCGTGTTAAGATAAGTCATGGAATATAGCTCGTCTATTAAAATGCATATACAAAAATTATATGGCTAAATAAAACGACTAGTCGAGACGTTGCAGTGAATCCATTGCCATAAATAACTTATCATAGACTATACCTCGTTTATCGTCCAGGGAATACTATATATGGGTGTCTATATGTCAAGGCCCAGCAAGCCGAGACAGAGCGCACGAAAGCGGACTAGCTTGGGACGACACATTGAGGGGTTCAGGGAAAGATCGACTGGTACGACCAGAGGAAAGATCGAGCTTTATAAATAAATCCCATAAATCAGTTAATATGAACCTTCTTAGTGAATAAACGAGAGAGAGAGAGAGAGAGAGGGAAAGAGAGATGGAGAGACTAAACAAAAGTGCGTGTGCATGTCTGTGTGTGTGTGAGTGAGAGAGACTAAACGAAGTGTGTGCGTGTGTGTGTGTGTGTGTGTGTGTATGTGAGAGAGAGAGAGAGAGATGTATCGGTCCCATATATCAGTCAAAGTTTAATGAAAAGCACAACAATTTTACCTTGCATCAACAACACTGTCTAGAGTAGCCTTGGTGTGTTTGCAAGCATGTCCTTCAATTCCCTTTTTTAACTGTTTTGCAACTGCCTCATTGTGATAAAAAATCTATGACGTATTGAGAATGAATCTTTACTTGAAATTTATTTCTGTTTTACAGGCCAATTACACCATAGGATTGTTCCAGTCAACTTGCTGAAAGAAAGAGGAATTCTCATGCCCACAAGATACTATTTATTCACCATAAAATTAAAATATAGAATTAAAAACATTGCTTTGCATATTTTTGTTATAAATAAAAATAGAATATTATATAAAAATTAAACCACATTTCCAAACTTTCAAATGCTTTTCTTTGGTTTCCAGACATTTTCTATTTCTGAAAATGAAGAATTGTACAACTTACGATTACAATAACTGTAAAGGGGATTTTTCAAATTGATCCCACAACACTTTTAACTGTAACAATTTACAGCCATATATAATAACATTTAAATGTCCTTTAACAGACATAATAGCAATGGTAATATTCAGATAACTCTTATCTAACCCTAACCTTAAGCCTAACCCGCCCATGAAACATAACATTATTTATCTTCAGGCACTGCAGCATGCACTGCAAATTGAACTAGGCAGCAAAACTGACAGGTGTGCAGACACTTAACAGAAAAAAATAATTTGCATTGTTTCATTTAAACATAAACAAGAACATTCCAATAAACATGGAAGACCAATGCTTTGGGCAAGATTGAAAAAGAACACAAAATATGCCATAACTTTTGTTATTTTTTTTTCAAAGTAAGCCTGATTTCTTACCCAGCAAAGTCATACAGTAATTTCCAAGTAAAAAAAAAATATTGTTTGGTGCTTTTGGTTAATGTTGCAAAAAAAAAATAAAAAAAATAAAAAATAAAAAAAATAATAATAATTACCTTTTCAAGAATAATCAATGCATGCTGATTTACATAAAAAGACTGCATTTACCAAACATAAGTTTGAAGTTAAACAAAAACACAGTGTAGTCCCAGTATATACAAAATTTTTTGGTGATATTTCCCAGTTTTCTCACTAACTAGTAACTAACTGTCTATCTTATACCTTCATTACAATTTTTTACTATTATTGTCACTGTGATCATGCTTTCTTTTGGCTAAAGCCATCTACAATTCCTCGAACCTCTTTGATTTCATCAACAAAAACTCTACAACAGCCTCCTATCCAGGTGGCGCCCTCTTTCAGCCATGTGGGTGTGTAGGAGGGAATGGACAGCAAGCTCTCCTTGCCAAACCAACTGAAATATACAATAACACAGGGTCAGTGGCTGACATTTTACACTTATGTTTGGATACATAAAAGCTTACAAGAAAAACATTCATACTTTACACACCTGCGCACACAAAAGAACAAACCAATGTACTCTAAACAGCCAAACACGGTGAGTAAATATTTATTAAACTTCATATCTTATCCAGACATAAATACTGCTTGGGTACACAAGAATTTTTGTCCTGTTTCTTTCATGTCAAAATAAGTAATAATGAAACTTACTGCTTCTCAGCAGACCACTTTTCTCCACTGTTAGGATAGACAATGACTGCCTTGCCACTGTCTCTAGCTTTCCTGCAGCCCTGTAGTAAAGATGTGACATGTTCTGGTGCTGTACAGTTCACACCCACTGCTACCACCTGGTCACAGTCTAGAACTGCCTCTACTGCCTGGCTCATAGGTTCCCCATGGTGGGTGTGGCCACCATCCTAAAATACAGAGATATGCAGATAAGAACAGTCTAGAACTACCTCTACTCCCTGGCTCATAGGTTCCCAATGGTGGGTGTGGCCACCATCCTAAAATACAGAGATATGCACATATGAACACGCTCTAGAACTGCCTCTACTGACTGACTCATAGGCTCCCCATGCTGGGTGTAGCTGCCATTCTAAAATACAGAGATATGAATATATGATGAAATAAATGAATACAACCACGTACAGTTATGTAGTCACACACAGTCATGGCTGATATCTTTACTATGACAATAGAGAGTTTCCGGTGCAGTTGGGATATGACGGCTAGATTGTTACGTATGTGCAAATGTATCTAGTAACGCGCTACTCTTTTCACGTTCCGGTGTAAAGTCCCGGAATGCTGGCGCTTCCCGCCATAGGTGGCGCTCATTCCAATATAATAACAATATACAGCCCCTTAGCCATCTATTTCCAAGGGGGAGATTCTTTTTTTTATGAAAAAGTAGACAAATATTACCCAAAAGTGCAATTTTTCCTGACAAATATGGCGGTTAGTAAGAACCCCACGATCAACCCCCACTACGTGCCTGACAAACCAAAACTACCGATTCCTCTCTCTTAAAAAGTCGAAATTTGCATGAACTTACACTTGAACTATTGTAAAAAAAGTATATAAGGCATATAAATTAGCAAACATAACCTTTAATAACTATTTTCAATAATTTTCCGCACTGGCTAGATAGGAGCGCTTGTATTCTGCAGACTAGATAGGACGACGGTATATGAACGCGGTGAACGTCACAAGTGCGCACAAACCAATGACGTATTAATCTAGCCGGCGTATCTCACCGGCAACGGAAAATCTCTAATATAAAGAGCCCTTTCTTACAGTAACACAGTATAAATATACATACATGATGTATATGAATCTTGCCAATTTCCATTTTTCTCTTTACATTTTAAAATTTTATTCCAATTTTTATTTCTTTATTTATTTCTTCTTTCCACCTTATCAGTATATTCAATTTTTCACAATGAAATATCTGCTTGCTCAAAGATACATCTGCTTTTAGCTGTGAGTTTTTTAAAATCATAAATATGTAAAATGGAATGGAATGTTTGAATTTTGCATGCACCATACTAACTTTACATGAATAAGCCACCCAAGCTCTGGAGTGTGGGAACTCTTTCAGCAGTTCTACCAGAGCCTTGGCCTCTAACACGGCAGGAAGGGTCTCAAAGGCGAAGAGGTCCACCCCGCTGTTCACAAGAATCTCCATCCTGGGCCGGTGCCACTGCTTCAGGTACTGCACATCACAGACATGGTTTATAATCAAAATGAAATATCTACAACAACTAAATCTATATTCATTGACAACCCTTTACTATTTACATGTAGATTAAAAAAAGATGTTAAATTCAAAACTTCATGAAATATTTTATTTCAAAATAATAGCAAATTTTAAGTATATCAAATGTTAAGCAAAAGTATAATACCTGAGTAATCATTCTTACTAACAACATATTCACACAGACATACCTCAACCATGTCCTCAGGGTCCTTGGTATCCACACACACCAGTATATTCTGTACCATATCACACAGACATACCTCAACCATGTCCTCAGGGTCTTTGGTATCCACATAGACCCCAGTATATTCTGTACCATATCACACAGACATACCTCAACCATGTCCTCAGGATCCTTGGTATCCACATAGACCCCAGTATATTCTGTACCATATCACACAGACATACCTCAACCATGTCCTCAGGGTCCTTGGTATCCACACACACCAGTATATTCTGTACCATATCACACAGACATACCTCAACCATGTCCTCAGGGTCTTTGGTATCCACATAGACCCCAGTATATTCTGTACCATATCACACAGACATACCTCAACCATGTCCTCAGGGTCCTTGGTATCCATATAGACCCCAGTATATTCTGTACCATATCACACAGACATACCTAAACCATGTCCTCAGGGTCCTTGGTATCCACATACACCAGTATATTCTGTACCATATCACACAAACATACCTCAACCATGTCATCAGGGTCCTTGGTATCCACATAGACCCCAGTATATTCTGTACCATATCACACAGACATACCTCAACCATGTCCTCGGGGTCCTTGGTATCCACATAGACCCCAGTATATTCTGTACCATATCACACAGACATACCTCAACCATGTCCTCAGAGTCCTTGGTATCCACATAGACCCCAGTATATTCTGTACCATATCACACAGACATACCTCAACCATGTCCTCAGGATCCTTGGTATCCACATAGACCCCAGTATATTCTGTACCATATCACACAGACATACCTCAACCATGTCCTCAGGGTCCTTGGTATCCACATAGACCCCAGTATATTCTGTACCATATCACACAGACATACCTCAATCATGTCCTCAGGATCCTTGGTATCCACATAGACCCCAGTATATTCTGTACCATATCACACAGACATACCTCAACCATGTCCTCAGGGTCCTTGGTATCCACACACACCAGTATATTCTGTACCATATCACACAGACATACCTCAACCATGTCCTCAGGGTCTTTGGTATCCACATAGACCCCAGTATATTCTGTACCATATCGCACAGACATACCTCAACCATGTCCTCAGGGTCCTTGGTATCCATATAGACCCCAGTATATTCTGTACCATATCACACAGACATACCTAAACCATGTCCTCAGGGTCCTTGGTATCCACATACACCAGTATATTCTGTACCATATCACACAAACATACCTCAACCATGTCCTCAGGATCCTTGGTATCCACATAGACCCCAGTATATTCTGTACCATATCACACAGACATACCTCAACCATGTCCTCGGGGTCCTTGGTATCCACATAGACCCCAGTATATTCTGTACCATATCACACAGACATACCTCAACCATGTCCTCAGAGTCCTTGGTATCCACATAGACCCCAGTATATTCTGTACCATATCACACAGACATACCTCAACCATGTCCTCAGGGTCCTTGGTATCCACATAGACCCCAGTATATTCTGTACCATATCACACAGACATACCTCAACCATGTCCTCAGAGTCCTTGGTATCTACATAGACCCCAGTATATTCTGTACCATATCACACGGACATACCTCAACCATGTCCTCAGGATCCTTGGTATCCACATAGACCCCAGTATATTCTGTACCATATCACACAGACATACCTCAACCATGTCCTCAGGGTCCTTGGTATCCACATACACCAGTATATTCTGTACCATATCACACAAACATACCTCAACTATGTCCTCAGGATCCTTGGTATCCACATAGACCCCAGTATATTCTGTACCATATCACACAGACATACCTCAACCATGTCCTCGGGGTCCTTGGTATCCACATAAACACCTGTGTATTCAGAACCATCACAAAGACAAGCACCATATGCTCCAATAGACCCAGCTACCAGAGGCTTTCTTCTACCACTCACTTGTAAACAGAAAATTGAATTCTGCACTTAAGGAGAGTGAGTTCAACCCAATTGTTTGTCATTTTTTCATTTATTCCACAATAATCTATACTCGTCTGGCCTATATTCACATTTTAAAGAATAACATAATTAATTGAATTATATATAAAAATTACAAATGCGTCAATCAAGACAAATGGTCAGGGCAACAGCCAAACAATTTTAAACAACAGAAACAGAAACTTTTTCTGGGTAAAGATAATTCTTTAATTATTACTTATTATTCATATGCCCTCATACCTGCCTTACTGCTGTTATCCTTCTTGCAGAAGTCTTCCCAGAATTCATCCCTGGCTTCCACTGCAAGCCTGACTGCTTTAGCCATCAGCTGTCTCGCCTCTTCTGCAGACATCCCCAAATGTTTCTGAAACCCATCCAGACTTGCCTGGTACGTGTTTGTAATGACAATATCAGCACCTGCATCTAGAAAACTGAAAGACAAAACATCCAATATTTTACTTTTCACATAAACTAGTGTTGTTATTTATATGTATAACAATGTTCTTAGATGTCCATGTCCATGATTGTATTTTATTGGTAAAGGTGTATATCAATGAAGAATCTGAATGTTTGTCACACAGAATTGTAAGCTTCAGGATATAAAGCGTGTGTAACACCTGAAGGCAGTCTGCAGAGTTGGTAAGCAGTACAGAGACAAAAGATATACTCACAGGTAGAAATAATTTTTTATTGACTTATATTAGTGCAAAGAGCTAAGTCAGGTACTGGTAAGTATTACTGCACAGAATTGATATCATAAATTCATGCTGGCTTCAGTGTGTGAGCACACTGGGGATATACATACACTGTACCTATGTATTCAGCCAAAGTGTTTGCTTTAACATATCATCTATTATCATTAATATGTGTCTGTGTCACCCAGGGGCAGATCCAGGATTATTTGAAGGGGGGGGGGGGGGGGTCCAGACCGACAGACCTTGTATGCGAAGCTGACCATTGCCCCCTTGGTGTGGGATTCGGGGCCTGCTCAAGGGCCATAAAATTGTTTTGGGGTGCTTTCCCAGAGATTTAGATTAATCTAAAGATTAAGTTTTAGATCGACCTAACTCCCTGGGGGTTCAGGCTAAATTGCAGTCAGCCGAGCGGACACCATAGTTAATTACCCCTTTACAGCTTTTAGTAGGCGGGACAGACGCTTAAGCTGGCCAAGCTGACAGTAATCTAGTGAGACTCCCTACAGGGATAGATGATCTAAAAATCTATGGAAATGGGGTGTTGGAGAGCAAACAGTGCCCTTTGGTGCAATTTAAAACTATGATTTAGATAGTCAAAATTCTAATTTCAAGAGGGCAATATTGGTGTGATATATTTTTTAGAAACGTAAGGGGGGTCAGGACCCCCCTGACCCTCCTATAAATCCGCTACTGGTGTCACCTATACTCACAGTCTGTGTAAGAGTTTGACTGGTGTCACCTATACTCACAGTCTGTGTAAGAGTTTGATTGGTGTCACCTATACTCACAGTGACTCTGTGTAAGAGTTTGACTGGTGTCACCCATACTCACAGTCTGTGTAAGAGTTAATTTGACTGGTACCGTGTCACCTATACTCACAGTCTGTGTAACAGTTTGACTGGTGTCACCTATACTCACAGTCTGTCTAAGAGTTTGACTGGTGTCACCTATACTCACAGTCTGTGTAAGAGTTTGACTGGTGTCACCTATACTCACAGTCTGTGTAAGAGTTTGACTGCAGCAGGATCTGTGGCCAGGAGGCGGGAACTCCAAAGTGGGTCACCCTGAAGATACAATGTACAAATAACCTTATTGAGACTTTAAGAAGAAATTTAGTATGAAATGCTGGCAAATAGCTGTGGCAACAGTAATAATAGTAGTACAGTATGTTATGTTGCCGCAGGCAAAAAAAAAGAGACCAAGCACCAACCGCTACTGCTAGTAAGGGTTCCATTGGGTATTTACTTAACACTTGAAAAACACTTTTTATTTCCCCCCGAGATGCGCAACTCGTGAATGATGTCTATTATTTTTCACTATTTGTGAAACAAATTCGAAGTCATTATACGTACCAGATGAGAGTTTCCAGATATTCGACTGGTATTATCAATGAGACAGGAATAAAGTTTTATTTGCTGTGATTTGTGTATTGATGGTTTTATTTCACCTAGATTGGGATCACGCCCCCCCCCCCCCCCCCCCAATGTACTTTTGTTCTGGTTGCAATACAAGCGTTTTCTATCATTTAAAAATCCAAGTAATTACAACTGTAAATAAGGACCCAAAATATATCTTCTATCCTATTTTTTTTAATTATCCCTATATTGATCTTTATTGAGTAGTACATGTACTTTCCCTGCTTTAGTATAGACATTATATAATGTATATCAAACTGTATATGGTAATCACTCTGCGGATTACTTCTTGTATTTGTATTTGATCATGCCCGGATGTAGGGCGATTGTCAATAAACTTCTGATCTGATCCTAGTTATAAACAATTATTTAATTATAAACAATTATTTATAACCAAATCATCATCACCACTTAAGTTTAATATTCTAACGGCAGCTACATAGACAGTCCTATATTCCCATAATGTTTTTTATCAAGACACGTGCAATGTCAACACGTGACAGATGCTTGTTTTCCTGTCCAACCGGAAGTAAAACCTACATGTCACGTTGCCGAACAAGGTTTATACATAACAATTTTATGCACGTTATGGCCTTTTTTATTATTATCATTAGTATCTGAGCCTACTATCATCACCCCATGCGAGTAACTTTAACGTGAAGTCTGAAGAGGGAAATATCTCCCAATGTGCATTTGCAATGCGAGCAGCGCTAGTTATTTGTGACTGGGGTAAGGTTGACTTACGAACAGATTGGTATACCCCATCTCGACCAGCTGTGTGGCGAAACCTCCGTCTATGACCAATAGAGACGACGTGAGCCCTTCCTCTGACTTAAAACTCATCTCCAGGTCTGAGATGTTAATATATCTTCACCATCCACAGAACCAGTAGACATCACCAGCTCGATCAGAAGTGTGGCGAAAGATGGCGACACCGTCAGCACACCACTTTCACTTTCACAGACAGTGACGAATGTGATTTTGAGCCCACTGTTTGAGATTTTTTTTATCAATATTCATGTTTTTGAATGCAGGATCAGTATAAAAAGCAATTGTTTTTCAGTTTATACATTTACCACAGGCGGTGCAGTTCTTATCAAATCATACTAATAAGCTGTCCATGACTGTTAGTATTTCTCTTACTTTGTCCAATCATCAAGAAAAAACTGATTTAGAAAAGTGTGGGGATATTTAGCTTACATACAGAAACTCAACAAATCACCACATGCATGACCACCACGTAAAGACCGTAAACAATTTCAGTTGCCATTACTCCCAGCCCGAGTACATGTATATGGTTTTATATTACCATTGTGGCTCTGCCTCTGTATGCATATTTCATATTTACTGTAAAAACAGCTGTCATCGTCTGTAGTAAAATATTTGCTGTTTTGCATGTTATTACACTTTAATTATCCATGTAATTACCTCTGTCAATTAGAAAAGGAAAAAAAGAAAAAGGTATCTCGCGAGCCGGATTCGAACCAGCGACCTAAGGATAGCCACGATTAACACCTACAGTCCTCCGCTCTACCAACTGAGCTATCGCGAGTCCTTATACACATATAATGTAAATACTGTATATATTTGTAAGAATATAAATATTTTGTTCAATTTGCCAGTTTCTTTATTTTAAGATATTTTACAAGATAAATATAAAAATATCAGAATAGTAACATAGTTAACAATATTCCATAATGAGTTCGTCATTTATACTCTTTAATACAGTGAATTATATCTTTTACAATAGATGGCGTTACCTACTAATGTTCCGGTTCCGGTTAAAACCCGACTGGGAGGTTTTGCTAAGTGGATAGGTGAGTTAAAATTCTTACTTAGATTTAGAACAGATTAACAATTCTTTGCAATCGGTTTGTAGAATTCCTATGTACAACATTAATTATGCAAATGATGCAGCATCATATATTCTGTATTGTTGTTCCCGTTTTGTATAGATAGCAGCTTGGTGTTAGAACTGTTACTTAGAGTTAACTACGCGAAGACTCGGCAACTGGCGACCGCAAATAATGCCTCGTAAGCTCTCATTGAATTAACTTAATTGATAGTTTTCAGTAGTGCACTTGTCCTATAGTATATGGCGCCATAATGTAGTTAGTATAGATGCTGTTATCACTTGTGTTATACCAACCAGAAGTAGAAGAACCCGCTCGGCCTCCCCCAACAAATTCACACTTAATGCTTAAAGCATTTAATTGTTTACCTGACAGCGTCTTCTTGCTCTCTCTCCTGCTCTCGTGTCATATATTTCCGTCTATCGGTTTAGCCAAATCCTTCCATGTGGATTATAGGTTTTATACTTTCTGGGTATGGTTAATTCATAGGGAAACGATTGACATAAGTTGAATAGTGCAATTCTGCGAGGATTTGATACAACTGCTAAACCTGTATCCGAGTAGCATGGGTTTTATGAAGGCCTATCTCATTGTTGCAATAGCATTGGGGTAGTCAGATTCTTGGCTTTTCAAAATAATTGCAGATGAATTGTAAAGAAAAAAAAACACAAATTAAAGATCAATTTATAACTTAATGAAGCTGATTTTGTGTTTGAAAATGCCTCACAATTATGTTTTTATCCTGTAAAGCTTTTTATTTTCCCAATTTAGACCTAACAGATGATACGTCCCTATTAAGAAAAAAATAGTGTAAAGCTTACCTTATGTTTTTATCTCCTTAACTCAGCCATAGATCCTTTCAACTTGTAACTGCACATAAAAATAAAATCAACTTTACTGTACACTGTACTAGGCCTTGATACTTTTTTAGGTTGAGAGAAGAAAATTGCTTTTAGCTTTAAGAAGTGAGTGTTTCATTTGCCTTGTCACAGGTGTATAATATGTCAAACTAGAAGTAAGAAAGGTTTCCTGTGCACCGCTCAGTATATATCCTCATATTTGTACAGAAATGCATGGAGAAGAGACTAAGTCTTTCTGCGCATGTCCAAACCAGATCATAGTACCAGTGTGAGACCCGTTATGCGCTGTCAGCAGAGACTGGGCGTGTAGATCAAACCTGGTAAATTGATTATGGAATGCGACATTCGTATACATGTGTACAGTCACTGATTTCAACAATTGCTAACCTATATGTATATATATATATATATATTTATTTATCTATTTATTTGTCTGTTCTATGTTCTAGCCACTAGTATCGTATTGTAATTGATTGTACCTTTATGTGAAGGTGTTGGTCAATAAAGAATCTGTATCTGTATCTGTATCTGTTGTTGTCAAACATTTCCTCAGCAACAGGCCAGATATGGCACTTATACCAGCCCTTTCAGCCTTAAGAAGGAAGTCTAAATAAAAACAAACAAAAATATATATAAATGATTAAATAAATAGATACAAAGGTTTGTTTATGTCTTTGATAGGTTATGTTGATGTTAAATGTCAATACAAGGGAGAAAGAATTACAGTGAAATGTTCCATGCATTATTATAAGCTTATTCTTTTCATTGACAGGCCTTGGCTTCTGGAGAAAACAACCTAGACAAAGAGTCTGCTGCATTCTTCTATCCAGTCACAGCCCACTGCCTGGTCAGCGATGTTAGTGTAGAGAGAGAGAGAGGGAGGTGGTCAGTTATTGTCCTAGTCTATTGTCAGGAGAGAAGAGACCAGGAGTATTGTCACCATGGGGGAGATGTCAACAAGTTTCCTTCATATAGGAGATATCATATCTCTGTATGCTGAGGGTACTGTCAGTGGATTCATAAGTACACTGGGGTGAGTACACTGTCAGTGGATTCGTAAGTACACTGGGGTGAGTACACTGTCAGTGGATTCATAAGTACACTGGGGTGAGTACACTGTCAGTGGATTCATAAGTACACTGGGGTGAGTACACTGTCAGTGGATTCATAAGTACACTGGGGTGAGTACACTGTCAGTGGATTCGTAAGTACACTGGGGTGAGTACACTGTCAGTGGATTCGTAAGTACACTGGGGTGAGTACACTGTCAGTGGATTCATAAGTACACTGGGGTGAGTACACTGTCAGTGGATTCATAAGTACACTGGGGTGAGTACACTGTCAGTGGATTCATAAGTACACTGGGGTGAGTACACTGTCAGTGGATTCATAAGTACACTGGGGTGAGTACTAGTAAATGTAAGTTGCTTTCTAGGTTTAAATAAAAGCACAAAGGCCAATTGTTTTTCTAAAATTGAGAAAGAAAGTGACCTATTAATTGTATTCAGAAAGGATGCTTTGAATAAATGAAGGACATGATGCTGACATTGGGCATAAAGTTGATGGAAGGAAAATTATGAAAAATGTGACATGACATGTTTGATAGGGAATTTGCACCTGAAATCCCCACTTTTATGGTCAAAGTTTGAGCAAGTATAATCTGCAGTTTTTTACACAACCCGTATATTTACCTAACAGTAGGATTGGGCCACTAGAATTGTTTAATGAATTCAATGTACCATCATTATTTACCTAACAGTAGGATTGGGCCACTAGAATTGTTTAATTTACACCGCATACAGCATACATTTGACTTGCTAATAAATCACTTGCACATCATAAATTGGATTCTTAAAGAATAAATCAATATTTTCTACCTTTATTTCATAATTGGCCTTTTTCCAGCAGTAAGTGACACTAAAACAACGAGGAGTACTCTTAAACCCTACATATAGCATTTGTGTTTAATGTTTCCTGGAGCTCTAAGGAGAATAACAGTTTTTGTATCTGTATGTATTGTTTCAGAATAAAATTAAAATTTGGAACCTATGTACACTTTGCAAAGTGCACAGAAGCTGTACATATATTAGAGACAGTACTATTGTAACTAATGATAGAACACAACAGATGAATTATGATGTGTGCTACAGTTTTGTGGTAAACTCAAATCAAAATGTATGTGCTATGCCCCCCTTCTCACACACAAGACACCCAGACACACACAGTTTGATTTGATTTTTTTGGAGCCTGGCAACTAAATTTTCTGGCCTACTTGCCTCAGTAATTCATGATGAATGTGCATTTAAGACAAATGTAGGAGATAAAGGCTAACTCGCGTAATTCATAGAACATGTGTAAAGTTCTTACAGATGAGGTACATGAGTGTTTGATTATTTTGGATTGTTGTGAACATTTTATGCTGTCCAGAATAATAAGTTGAAAGAGGTATATGCAGAAAGTATGTAAATGACTAGTTCTTTTCAATGGGGAAAAATTATATAACTCTTTCAGATACATGATTTTCAATCATTTAAAATATAATTTTTATGTGGCTTTTTTTTGGTGCTTTTACTGTGTGGAATTGAACTGTGTGGTATCCTGCATTTCAATATTGTTGCTTTTGCTCAGTAGGGATGTTCCTTTTATTAAAATTTATGACTTAAAAAGGAAACCAACATCTGTGAAGTTCACAATTTTCCCCATTGAAAAGACCAAGTAATGCCAGTGCTTTTAGACAGCTGATTATAAGCACTGGCAGTCAACAGTCGCATTACAGGTAAAATACACTGCAGTGTGGTCATATGTAAAAATATTAATAGCTGTGTGTCATAAGCTTTGTAACTTGTAACTTTGCACTCCCTAGCCTGTTATTCAAGACTGAAATTGAAAACAAGTACAACAATGTAATATCTGGAGACTGCAGAGAAAGAGGGAGGAAAGTTTGCTCACAAACAGCTCATGTTATCAGCTCAGTGGTCAGAAGTTTGTTGACATATTGCTCAGCAACCAAATTGTGCCATCTTAAAATAGGCCTTATCTTGTCTACCTTCTTGAGCTCTTGATGATCGGATTTCTTTCTTTTTAAAGAGTCGGGTTAAATAGGGGCATGCCCCAGATCATGTAGGTCAGACACAACTTAAGTCTACCCAAACAATGATTTCAGGCTGATATAGCCATACAACAGTCAGCTCACTGTTATATCCACATCTTTATTTCTCCTATCTGTAGGCATCATTCCCATGTGATAAAACAGACATTGGTATAAAGTGCATATCTTAAGCCATACAAGTTCTTTGAAAACTTAATATCAAAACTAGCTAAATATTTTTAAATCTATACATTGATTATCTATTAAATTCTTCAATTTTTGTCCAGTTGGATAATTGTGATAATAAGATTTAATGTAACTAGTTCTCAGGTCATTGTATGATGGACAAACTAATATAAAATAGAATACATCTTTGATCATTCTGACATTTTCTTCAGATTATTCCAGTATAAAATATACAATTTTTTCCCAATCCCTTACGTGTGCCACCTTCAGTGGGGTTTCAGTGAGGGCAGATTTCCCAGCTTTAACATATATAAATATATATTTAGAACATTAAAGACGTAAAACCTGCAGCTATACAGCATGTAGAAATTACAGCCTTGTAATCTTAGTTCAAAGCATGACTTGCAGCCTAGAACAAGGTGCAGGGCCTCTGCTTACTGCTTGAACAGTTAATGACCAGCAGATGAGTGGAGCTCTCACAGTGGTGGAGAGAGAGGAGGGTTACCTAAAGCAGGTGTCTGCAGATCTCACCTTGGTGGAGAGAGAGAAGAATGTTGTCTAATTACTGGACCTGTTACCTGGCCAGAGGGATAAAGCAGGAACCAGTAGCCTGTTGAAAAACTTCCCTTCTGGAATGAAAGCTAGCTGAAATGACTTCAAGTTAATGACCTAAGACTTTTCGATAGAATTGAAGACAGCTTGAAACACTTCAGAAAAAGATCAGTTGAAATAAGTGAAAATTGTTGAAATATGCAATGAGAATTAAAAAATACCTTTTTTTTCCTTTCTGCTATTAAAAATGAAGATAATTCATGTGTGTATGGACTAAGATATCTCCTGAAGTTTCTGCTATCAGTGATATCATCTTTGTATAGTAGCAAGTGAACTGTGATGTTATATTAGTAATAGAAATGATGTGTGTGCTATTGGTATTAGAAATGGAATGAGGTGTCTATTTTGCCTGTGGAAATGCGTGTTCATATAAAATGACAATTGTGTTCAGATGTTTTCTTTAAACTGTTGTGCCCATTGTGTTTGACTTGCTTTTACCTTAAATCACTTTCTCAACATAAACTGTTACAATAGCACAGCATGTATTACAATATAATAATAACAGATAATACAGCATTACAGAATAACTTGGTATATATCTTACTGTACAGTGTGTTCAGATCAGCAGGGTGTAAAATGGCAAGGATCGAAAGATGGTGTAGGATTTTCATTTTTGATGTATGGTAATAACTTGATATTTTCAATGGGCAAAAATTATCAAACTTTTAGATACATCATTTTAAAACCATAAAAAGTATATTTTTGTATAGCAGTTGTGGTGCTTTTAATGCTTAGAATAGAACTGTAAGGGAGTCTGCTTTTCAATTTTGTTGTCACTACACTACAAAACTAGATTACTTGAATTTTTGTTTTCCAAACCTGAAATAAACAAAAAATTGATAATTACAATAATCAAGTTTTCATACTCAATTTTCTTATTAATTAGTTTTAAGTAAGTTTAAATTTCCCTCCATTGCAAAATTACAATGGATTTGGTTTATTGAAATATTCTTGGAAATTACACTAAATTTATAATAATTGAATAATCTTTTGGTTGACCTGATTGATACTGTATACATCTCCCATTCAAAATGAATTGTTGAAAAAATACCTTGATGAGATAAACACTTCTCAGTGTGATTTCTTTCTTGACATTATAATTGTTTGGACAATATGTTAGTGTTTTGAACGGCAAAATAATAAACCTATCTTCTGTAATCAATTCAATGACAAGGCAATTCACTGAACTATTCTTTTGTTTACATACCCTAATCAAGATGGCAATAAGTAAAATAATAACAGTGCATGATGATGTAATTGACTAAAAAATGTTCAACCATTCTATTCCATTCAAACGAAGTTGATGTTGGCATAGGTGTTGTGGTGATGGAAAAAACAAAAGTTAAGAGCTGCTTTGACCTTTCAAATTGTAAGGAAAGTTGTTGATAAAACTTTCATCTTGTAACCTATTGCTTATGATAACAACAGCTAAAGCTATGTAGATTAAAATTTCAGTAAAGATATCATTTACATATGGAAGTTCAATGTCTCCTGTAAAAAAGAGGTTCACTCATAGACTGAAAAATAATTTGGTCCTTTTTCGCTGCCTCTGCCATCTTATCAAGCTTAAAACTTATTCGTGAATCATGGTATGGGCTAGAAATTAGTTGAAATTTTGCTTAAATAGTTTCAGTTTGGGGATTGATATCTGAGGTTTTTCTTAAAAACAACACATTTCCTAAAATGTTAGAATAATTTTAAAGGTCAAAAACAGATTTAAACAGTCAAATTTATTGGCGTAAGATGTCAGTATCATTTCCTTGAAAATAGGCAGATGAATCTAACAAAATGTTTTGAATGCCACAATTGCATGGTATCTTCATTATACAAAATTCACACCCTTTTGATAGAATTGTTTTGTTTGGACATTTCATTCTGACATTATCCTTGTAGATAACTAATATTTGATTTGAGTGCATGGGTATCATGGTTGGTGTTATTTTGTTGGGTAACATATTGAAATTACATACCTCATGAATTTGATTTCTGTCATTGCTTAAATCAAAGCTATTACACAATGTAATTCTGCTTGAATTTTATATTTGCAAAATGACGTTAGACTCCAGTCATGTCAATAATTACATCAAGTGACAAAGAAACTCACTAAGAAACCATGCAGGCTGTGTGTGAGAGAGAGAGAGAGAGAGAGAGATTTGTGCCATCTTAGTGCAACTAGCTGAATACCATGTCAGCTGGTTTGTGGCAGCTGCTGTATGACTTTGTTTGCTTTAACCAAGTGTATATAATTGGTGAACATACTGAAAGATGTCTGCATTCTTTAAAACAGTGCTTTGTTTAAATGAAGTGTTAAATAGTTACTCCCTACCTCCTTTCTCTTCCAACCTCCCTCTAGCTTCAGTATATACTAATTATTACAGACACATACACTCAACCTCACTTGACCCTCTAACCTCAGTATACTAATATATATACATACATACAATATTTTGATTCAGTCTTCTTTGGTGGGCTTTTCCCTAACCTAACCAGCCCCTACTTCACCCTATAGCTCCAGTATGCCAAAACATGTCCTTGTATTTATTTTGAGTTCTATCTGTATGTCAATTAATATTTGTTGCTAATTCATGAGAGTTAATATTGTTTACATATATTCCAGGTTGGTAGATGACAGGACAGTGGTTCAACCCGAGGCAGGGGACCTCACCAACCCACCCAAGAAATTCAGAGGTAGGTATTCTTGCTTATCAAAGATAAATGTAAAAAATTGGATGCAAACAGATTGGTTGGTTGATTGGTTGATTACTGGGTTGGTTGATTGGTTGATTATCGGGTTGGTTGATTACTGGGTTGGTTGATCACTGGGTTACTTGGTAGATATGTTGGTAGGTAGGCAGGTAGGTAGGTGGATTGAGTACTTGGTAAGTTGATTACTTGCTAGGTAGGTATGTTGGTTGTTAAGTAGGCAGGCAGGTAGGTACATCATCAGTATTTGGGCAGATAGGTTGGTTGATAAGTAGGTAATTGGGCAGGTAGGTAGTAAGGTTGGTAGATTGATATATTGATTGTAGAAAGGTAGATAGGTTGGTAGGTAAGTAGGCATATAGGCAAGTTGGTTGGTAGTTAGGTGGATATTTGATAGCTAGCAAGGCAAATTTAAAAAAAAAAACTCATACAGTTGCAGTAGTGGAGTTCTGTAGAAGTCATTCACCATTTATACTGTAATGTGAAGGAGTTATTAGTTTGCCTCTTCAGTAAATCTGTCATAACATCCTCCCAGCCATTACTAGCAAGACTGCTCCTTCAAAGTGCACCTCTTGTCAGATGATGGATGAGACTTGCTCCCAGCAGTGCTGCCTGCTGCTTTCTTGGGATTTTGGTTCTTAATATAGCATCAGGGTACCAGATAATATCACACAAAGATTTGGTTGTTTTTTACTTCGTGATTGATGCTTTGTCCATATTAAGCTTAATGGTAAGAGTACTTTTAAAATGAAGTTACTGGCTTGGCATTGGTTGGACTTGCAGTTGATGAATTTCTTGCTATTTCAATCACTCACTAAAATGAATACATTTAGTAAGTCCCATTTGCTGTATTATATTAAACATAATAAAGATGTAAAGAGGAAAGGGAGTCAAACAATTAATGAGGTTCAATAATGTTATTGTTAACAAGAAGCATTGCAGTTATCATATATATTCAGTGGATAAGATGTGATCTCCCAGAGGGTAGGAGATTATTATCCTGTAGCTGTGACATAAATCAGTCATTCTATGCCTGACACCATTCATGGTGTGGAGTTGACAATTGTTAGGATAATCAACATCATTGTGGGAATTGACAGGCAAGGGCACCAATATAATAACCTGTTGGTGCAAAGGAGTGCTGAATATCACTGAACACTCCCTTAGTAGCAAACTTAGACCCCATTCCCATAGATTAGATCGACCCAAACTAGATCGATTTAACTCCCTGGGGGTTCACGCTAAATAGCTGTCAGCTGAGCGGGCATTAAAGTTAATTACCCCCTTATAGCTTGTAGTAGGCGGGACGGACATTTAAGCCGGATTATCTGACAGTAATCTAGTGAGACTCCCCACGGGGATAGATCGATCTAAAATCTCTGGGAATACACTTTTTGGTATAGTTTTAACTATTTAGCTGAGGAGTATTATGGACATTAAGAAAAATAAGGCAAAACTGATTTATCAGCATTATTTTAGAAAGAACACTTTTTCCTTCGGCAAAAAAATCTGAAGCTTGTGGTGAAGATACAAAATGCTAGCAAAGAATTCTGAAAAGTATTATGAAGATTTCAAATTCCAGCATAGTCTACTATATAGCTTAATGAAGATTTCAAATGCTAGCCGAGTCTGCTATAAAGCCTTATGAAGATTTCAGAAGCTAGCCAAGAGTCAGACTGATGTATAATGAAATGAAGTAAGAAGTGATAAGTTACTGTACAATAAGATTATTATTAAATGGCATCTGTCACACCTGCTCCAGCCGTAGGGGGTCTTATTACAGACAGCTCACATTATCATCATTCACTTCATAGGATTCAGTAGAAATCAATTCCCTTGCTTGGTATTGTGCACTTGATTCCTTACTTGTCACTGGAACTATTGGTAAAGAAGGACCAATTAATTACTTGTTATTTTACTGGGAAAATACAAAATCTTTCATTTCAAATGAATATGGCTGTTTGATAATTCTGTTTTATCTTATTAACATGCAGTTAGATGATTCTTCAATAGTATCCCATATATTGCCTTTTTGGTTAAGATTCTTTGATGATTCTTCAATAGTAACCCATATATTGCCTTTTTGGTTAGGATTCTTATAATGTTGGCCTGTTTTTCTGTTTCAGATTGCCTGTTTCGTATCTGCCCTATGAACAGGTACTCTGCACAGAAACAGTTTTGGAAAGCCTCCAAACAGACTTCCCACCAAACAAGTGTCACTGACGCTGTGCTGCTGAAGAAATTACATGTGAGTAAGGAGTTAACTGCTATATATATATATATATATATATATATATATATATATATATATATATATATATATATATATATATATATATATATATATAAACCTGGCATGCTGTTCTCAATATCACACTGTGGACTGCACATTACATTGGACGATGTGATTAAATGTCACACATCAAACACACCTAACACACTGTCACATATGACACAATGCCCCAGATGTCTATGTTAACACAATGTCACGCTTAACACAGTGTATCTCCTAACACAATGTCACACCTGAAACAATGTCAGACCTAGCACAATGTCAGACCTAACACACTGTCATACCTAGCACAATGTCAGACCTTACACAATGTCACACCGAACACAATGTCACACCGAACACAATGTCACACCTAACACAATGTTACACCTAACACAATTTCAGACCTAACACAATGTCACACCTAACACAATGTCACACTTAGCTGGTACTTATTACTTGATGGCCTAGTTTTATATGCACTTTTATTTCACAGCTGACTCTGTGTTTATGTCCTGAAATTTTCTGTTGAAATTTTAGATTTAAGCAATTGCCCATTGATGACTGTGAATATGTAATTATTTGTAATATTTGTTGTTTGTGGCCTTTCAAAGTGTCTCCATTTGCTATCATTTTTGTGTGGTGATTGTAAGAATTATCATCTTTCTCCAATCACAAGTTTCCCTTTCATATTAACACAGCTTAAACAGTCTTTGTTTGCCTGTGTAACAAGCTTTTTTCAGGTAGAAGTTTTGTGTTGCCTAGCAACATGAGCCCCTCACATGATATGAGAATTGTGCTGTCTAAATATCTGATAACACACGCACATAGGATGTGTTCAACCAGTCTGTTTCCAGAACATTTGACTTGTTTCATCACCAAGTTATCTTGTGATTATATCACCATTCTAGATGATTCATCATTCAAGGTGCACTAATGTATGCATACCCAGGTAATAATTTTGTGTTTAGGTGAAAATTGTGTTTATCGCCTGGCAGATGCAATTTTCACCTGAACGTAAAATTATCACCTGGATATTGATATGCTAGTCTTGCCACACATTTCATCTCTGTTCCATATTGACCACACCAGTATGGCTTTAACAGTTTAATCCAGTAATGAAAATGAAGTTGTAAATATCAGTTACAAAGCTCCTTTACTTGGCTATATGATGAGCAGTACCCGTATATATTTGGATGGTATCTACCTAGCTGGCCACCCTGGCCACAGATGTCCATCATGGGGTTGCCATGGAAACGGTTACATGACGTCTCTGTTTTCCATTTTCTTGCCAAGAATGCATTGTGTACCTGTGGGTGTATTATGCTCATATGCTAATTCTGGTTAAGATGGCCATGACTTATTAAACAAAGGAAACTTTGATAGTCATATTAACTGTTAGGTAAAATGATGTGGGATCTTGTGTTATTCCTACTACATAGTGTTTGTATGAATGGTCTATCTGATGATTGTCTGGGGTTTTTTTTCTACATATTCTGTCTATTCCTAATAAATAAGCACTGTTTGCCATCTTTTCGTGCCACTGGTGAAATGTGCAGCTATTTAGATCTGTTCGTCATTAAGCCAGACATCCCTCTTCCATAAAATTGCATGATATCTTTGTTCACAGTTCAGTTGAATGTGTTTTCACTTCTCTGTTTACTGCAGCATGCTGTGCGCCAGAGATGATATTTGGTTTAAGTTTGAGAGAGAAAGAAAAGAGAGAGAGAGAGAGCATTTTTATGTTGGTTAATTAAGATATACAGTGAAGGTTAGTCAGATATGTCAGTCACACAATTACACAGTCACATATGAGTTATATTAAGTTATTAGCCAAATATAGTCACTAGTGACAATTCTGAGTAAAATTTCCCTGCATGAAAAATAATTGGAGGGTTCAACTTGGATTAAAAATCATAGTGATACTGCTTTCTTCACCATTGAAAAAACTCTGTACAGTTTCAGTTTCTGTACCTGCACTAATTAACTTAAGTTACTAATGTCATACTTAGTTGCCAGCAGCTTCTTTTAAGCTATTAAAAATTATCCTGGAATCTAACATCCAAAAAAGTTATTTCCATCAATGATTTAATTCAGACAAGAAAGATATATTTCCTCTTTCCTGCTGATATGCCACTTTAATGGTCTACTTACCCGCTAATAGAGAAGACATGAAAAACACCCACACACTGCATTAAGTAGGTGTGTTCAGACAAGAACACTGCAGAACACATTAGAGCAATTAGTAGGTGTGTTCAGACAAGAACAGTGTGGAACACATATCAGTGTATTCTGTAGGTGTGATCAGACAGGAACAGTGTTGAACACATATCAGTGCATTCTGTAGGTGTGTTCAGACAGGAAGAGTGTGGAACACATATCAGTGCATTCTGTAGGTGTGTTCAGACAGGAAGAGTGTGGAACACATATCAGTGTATTCTGTAGGTGTGATCAGACAGGAAGAGTGTGGAACACATATCAGTGCATTCTGTAGGTGTGTTCAGACAGGAAGAGTGTGGAACACATATCAGTGCATTCTGTAGGTGTGTTCAGACAAGAACAGTGTTGAACACATATTAGTGCATTCTGTAGGTGTGTTCAGACAGGAACAGTGTTGAACACATATCAGTGCATTCTGTAGGTGTGTTCACACAAGATCAGTGTTGAACACATATCAGTGCATTCTGTAGGTGTGTTCAGACAGGAACAGTGTGGAACACATCAGTGCATTCTGTAGGTGTGTTCAGACAGGAACAGTGTGGAACACATATCAGTGCCTTCTGTAGGTGTGTTCAGACAAGAACAGTGTTGAACACATATCAGTGCACTCTGTAGGTGTGTTCAGACAAAAATAGATTATAGAGAGAACTTTGCTCAGTTTCTGAGATGACATCAATAAGCATTTCTAGTCTCACGCAGTCTCGTTCTGAGTGTGGCCTCTGCTTACTACAAGGAAAAAGATGGTTTTATTGGCTTGCCAATTTCACTTCAGCTGGCATTGAACATTTCTGCTGATATGTGATGTTTGTTTTATCTCCTGTACAGTTTGCAAGTATACTTACTTCTTACAGTGAGAATTAATTGGTTCAGCATAATGTTTAACATATCAGATTCTGGCAATTAAAACAACTCTTTTTTCAGTTCAGTATTGGCTCAAAGACTTATTCTAAATGTCAAAATAAGATGATATTTGTACTTCACAGCATATAATGTTGATGCATGTTTTTACTCAATTTTTCAGCATGCAGCAGAATTGGAGAAAAAACAGAATGAAATTGAAAACAAGAAACTGTTGGGCAACATTGCTCAGTATGGCAGTGTTGTACAGGTGAGCCCCCAGTCTTGTGCAGGGGGTGGTGTTCTCCTCTATGACATCTTTATACAATTATTGACTGTGGCTGAGGTCTGCTATTGGCTAGGTTTAACCCCAAGCTGGAATAAAATGACCTCAGTCAGTTATCCCAGCTTTAGGTTGAAACTTAGCCAACTACTGACTGAAACACAAAACCTATAACATCTTTGTTACATTATCACAATGTAAAGATAATTGAAAGTAATTAAGACACAATGACAACTTATTGATTACATATCTAGCTCATGGAGTCACTAAAATAATTGACCTCATGTGGCTGCCTATCATGTGAGTGGGCAGCGTCAAAATTGATGATCATGTGGCAGTTCTCTTTATACAATTGTTTCCGTTACATCTATTCTCCTTATGCAATTGTTTTCTTTTTATATTTCGACCAATTCCTTTGTTGAGCAAGTAATAGGTGTTTTTACTGTTTTTTATGTACAGACACAGATGTGTCTGTACATATTGCCATCACCTGCGTCTGTCGTCGCCGTCGCCGTTCATGTCGCCGTTCATGTCGCCGTCGATGTCGCCGTCGCCGTGCACTTTCAGCGTTAACACCATAAGTGGAAGACAGTTTTACTTTTTGGCTTTATATTTACAGAGCTGATGAATATTCATAAAACGCAGGTCAAGTTCGAAAATCAGCATGATCGGGCCATTATTGTAGAATTTATGCTGTTTTTTCACTTTTCAGCATATATGCAACACTGTTAACACATTTCAAAGAAAACCGATAGGCCTGTTGTCATGAAACTCACAGGAGTAATCAATCTTACTTAAACGCAGGTCAAGTTCGAAAATCAGCATGATCGGGCCACCATTTTAGTAGTTATGCCGTTTTTTCACTTTTCAGCATATATGCAACACTGTTAACACATTTCAAAGAAAACTGATAAGCCTGTTGTCATGAAACTCACAGGAGTAATCAATCTTACTAAAACGCAGGTCAAGTTCGAAAATCGGCATGATCGGGCCACCATTTTAGTAGTTATGCTGTTTTTTCACTTTTCAGCATATATGCAACACTGTTAACACATTTCAAAGAAAACTGATAGGCCTGTTGTCATGAAACTCACAGGAGTAATCAATCTTACTAAAACGCAGGTCAAGTTCGAAAATCAGCATAATCGGGCCATTATTTTATAAGTTATGCTGTTTTTTCACATTTCTTCTTGATTCAATTCTTAGGCATGTTAACAGTCTCATTATTTAATTAATAAGATACGTTAAAGTGTTTGCTTGACATTTCCTGCATCTTTACAACATTGTTAGTTGATTATGTAAAAATGATGGTAAACTTGTTATCATGTATTGTGTAATAAAGTGTCAAAAATGGAAATAAACTCATATTATTGCAGTTTGTAAGATTCAATCATTCATTATGTTCAGAAACTCAGAATGGAGGAAATTGGACATTTGACACTGTTCTATTGATATTTTTCACATCTCATCAACTTTCTTAGTTGAACATATAAAAATGGCAGTAAACTGTTAATTTTGTTTTATGTTAAAAAAGTGTTAAAAATGGAAATAAACGCATTTCATAACAGTACTGTCTTGTTTCACATTTCCTCTTGATTCAATTCTTAGGCATGTTAACAGTCTCATCATTTAACTAATAAGATACGTAAAAGTCTTTGTTTAACATTTCCTGCATCTTTACAACATTGTTAGTTGATTATGTAAAAATGATGGTAAGCTTGTTATCATGTATTGTATAATAGAGTTTCAAAAATGGAAATAAACTCTTATCATTGCAGTTTGTCAGATTCATTCATTCATTCACTATGTTCAGAAACTCAGAATGGAGGAAATTGGACATTAAACACTGTTCTATTGATATTTTTCCCATCTCATCAATTTTCTTAGTTGATCATATAAAAATGGCAGTAAAGTGTTAATTTTGTTATATGTTAAAAAATTGTTAAAAATGGAAAAAAATGCATTTCAGGACAGTACTGTCTTGTCTACATTTTGGCATTTTCAAGTTGTGACTTTGAAGTTCCATGGGCCTGAAGACCTTTGCTAGTCACATTTTCTGAATATCCATGATACTAATATTTTATTATTAAAAATTGATGGTTATTATCCTGTTAAACATTATGTAATATTGCATCAAAATTTGAAGAAACCCCTATTTTGGACACTGCTCCCTTAATGACCATTTAAAGAAAACTATGTCACTTACTGTTCTCAAACTTACAGGAAAGAAACATGGGACTAAAATACAGTTTCATTAGGCAGTGCAGTCTATTTGGTAAATTTTTCTGGCAGTTAATCAGTTTTTTGTGAAAATTTAATTTTTCACATATTGGCAATTTCAAGGTGTGACTTAGAACCACCTTGGGCTTGAAGACCCATGCTAGTCACATTTTCTGAAAATCCACAATACGTATATTTAATTATTAAAAACTGATGTTCTTTATGCTGTTAAGCATTATGAAATATTGCATCAAAATAGAATAAAACACAATATTGGGTATTGCTGCCATGATGACCATCATGGGAAAACCATATTACTTATGATTGTCAAACTTTTAAAAAAGAAACACAGGACTAAAATGCAGCTCGAGTTGGAAAAGCAGTCTAATTGACTTTTTTTTTTGGAAGTTTTACATTTTCAAAGTGTGAACTTGAACTCCCATGGGCCTGAAGCCTTATGCTTGTTACACATTTTACTTACATTGGTATTACCTGTTGAGCATAATTAAAATTTGATGTTGAATTTTCAGTTTAACATAATGTACTTTTACATCAGAATTGACAGTAGCCTATTTTGTTATTTCCTGCTTTTTGTCTGTACATTTGACAGCTTTGCTGCCTTGTTTTTCTTTCTGATTGGGTAAGATGATAGATCTTTGTGACTGTGCAGAACATATTAAGAAATGTTTGAACACTTGTAATACCAGTGACATAGAACTGTCTAACTCAATGAGATAATTTGATGAAAATGATATTTCTATTTCTGGCAAGAAACTGTTTGGATCACTTTAAACACGTGTATGAATGTCATATATTAACCTCTTCAGTTGCTCCACCTTAAAAGCAACAAGTACCTGACAGTGAACAAGCGTCTGCCTGCGTTACTGGAGAAGAATGCCATGAGGGTCACACTGGACAACTCAGGAAATGAGGGATCTTGGTTTTATATAGTTCCCTTCTACAAACTCCGTTCGTCAGGAGACAATGTGTGTAATAGGATGGAGATATTGGTGTTGAAATATTAATGGAACAATGAATAGTTTTGACTTCTTTTAAAAAATAAATGGATACTTTTATATATTTAACAATTATATTGTTAAAATATGATAACTGCATTGTTCCAAATTCAAATGGAAATTCCAGGAAATATTGACTGGGAATGTAAATGTAGCAAACTTTTATTATAATAATGATAAATAATATTTATTTACAGTGTAGAATAGATACAAAATGTTCTTTAGATTTTCCAAGGGTAAATTAAGAGAATGAGATTGAATTAAAATACACAGTAGTTATTTCTTCACATTTGTAAAATTTCTGCTATGTTTTATTCAGGTTGTAGTGGGAGACAAGGTGGTCCTGAACCCAGTGAATGCCGGCCAACCCCTGCATGCCAGTAACTATGACCTGCCTGACAACCCTGGCTGTAAGGAGGTCAACTCTGTCAACTGTAACACCAGCTGGAAGATTGTCCTCTTCATGGACTATAGGGAGAACCAGGAAGATGTGCTGAAAGGGGTAAGTATGGAGAGCTAGTCCTCTTCATGGACTATAGGATGAACCAGGAAGATGTGCTGAAAAGGGTAAGTATGGAGAGCTAGTCCTCTTCATGGACTATAGGATGAACCAGAAAGATGTGCTGAAAAGGGTAAGTATGGAGAGCTAGTCCTTTTCATGGACTATAGGATGAACCAGGGAGATGTGCTGAAAAGGGTAAGTATGGAGAGCTAGTCCTCTTCATGGACTGTAGGATGAACCAGAAAGATGTGCTGAAAAGGGTAAGTATGGAGAGCTAGTCCTTTTCATGGACTATAGGATGAACCAGGAAGATGTGCTGAAAAGGGTAAGTATGGAGAGCTAGTCCTCTTCATGGACTATAGGATGAACCAGAAAGATGTGCTGAAAAGGGTAAGTATGGAGAGCTAGTCCTCTTCATGGACTATAGGATGAACCAGGAAGATGTGCTGAAAGGGGTAAGTATGGAGAGCTAGTCCTCTTCATGGACTATAGGATGAACCAGGAAGATGTGCTGAAAAGGGTAAGTATTGAGAGCTAGTCCTCTTCATGGACTATAGGATGAACCAGGAAGATGTGCTGGTTAAGTAATTGGGAGCTAGTTCTCTTTATGCACAGTTTAAAAAGCATTTTATGAACAGGAAGAAGCAAGACCAGATTTTGTCATATATTAGAACTTAAGAAACAGTTTATGAACAGTTTGTGATTTTGGCACAAGGCAAGGCTATGTTTTACATGTACTACTCTACTTCCAGGGGGATGTGGTGCGTCTGTTCCATGCTGAACAGGAGAAGTTTCTTACCTGTGATGAGTACAAGAAGAAACAGTATGTGTTCCTCAGGACAACAGGGAGAACATCTGCCACTGCTGCCACTAGTTCTAAGGCACTGTGGGAAGTGGAGGTAAGGGTCAGGGTAACCTATGATAACTGTGGGAAGTGGAGGTAAGGATTACTTTGACCTGGGATAACTGTGGGAACTGGAGATATCCCCTCCTCCCTCACAGATACTTTCTTCTTGCCAGAGATTCCCTCCTAGTCATTAGAAAGGGCAGATTTTGTCAGCAATAAAAATTACGTTGTAAACTGCTTGTAAACTCTTTTCAAATAACTGTTCATTGGGTATGAAAAAAAATTATTATTAAAATTTTTGACTAATGAGCTATAAATGATTCAGTTTTGTTAGAGAATCCTTATTAATATACTTTTATAGCAGCTTTAAAATTTGAACCTAATAGATGTGTGAACTGTCTCTTTCATGCGTGAATTCTCAGCTCAAAACTGGTTTATGTTGTCCAGGTTGTTCAACATGATCCATGCAGAGGGGGTGCTGGCCATTGGAACAGCCTGTTTAGGTTCAAACACCTAGCAACTGGACAGTACCTGGCTGCTGAGGTAAGACCACGTGTAGGTTCAAACACCTAGCAACTGGACAGTACCTGGCTGCTGAGTTAAGACCACATGTAGGTTCAAACACCTAGCAACTGGACAGTACCTGGCTGCTGAGGTAAGACCATGTGTAGGTTCAAACACCTAGCAACTGGACAGTACCTGGCTGCTGAGTTAAGACCACATGTAGGTTCAAACACCTAGCAACTGGACAGTACTTAGCTACTGAGGTAAGACCACATGTAAGTTCAAACACCTAGCAACTGGACAGTACCTGGCTGCTGAGGTAAGACCACGTGTAGGTTCAAACACCTAGCAACTGGACAGTACCTGGCTGCTGAGGTAAGACCACATGTAGGTTCAAACACCTAGCAACTGGACAGTACCTGGCAGCTGAGGTAAGACCACATGTAGGTTCAAACACCTAGCAACTGGACAGTACCTGGCTGCTGAGGTAAGACCAAGTGTAGGTTCAAACACCTAGCAACTGGACAGTACCTAGCTGCTGAGGTAAGACCATGTGTAGGTTCAAACACCTAGCAATTGGACAGTACCTGGCTGCTGAGGTAAGACCACATGTAGGTTCAAACACCTAGCAACTGAACAGTACCTGGCTGCTGAGGTAAGACCAAGTGTAGGTTCAAACACCTAGCAACTGAACAGTACCTGGCAGCTGAGGTAAGACCATGTGTAGGTTCAAACACCTAGCAACTGGACAGTACCTGGCAGCTGAGGTAAGACCAAGTGTAGGTTCAAACACCTAGCAACTGAACAGTACCTGGCAGCTGAGGTAAGACCATGTGTAGGTTCAAACACCTAGCAATTGGACAGTACCTGGCTGCTGAGGTAAGACCACATGTAGGTTCAAACACCTAGCAACTGAACAGTACCTGGCTGCTGAGGTAAGACCATGTGTAGGTTCAAACACCTAGCAACTGAACAGTACCTAGCTGCTGAGGTAAGACCACATGTAGGTTCAAACACCTAGCAACTGAACAGTACCTAGCTGCTGAGGTAAGACCAAATTAAGGCACGGTATTTTTCCCTCTCATTGGGTATTAGATAGATATGTTAGAATAATCTTTGTAGCTGGCTTGCTTCATATAGCCTGCTGTAATAATACAGTGACACTAAGAATTTACTAGAGCCTTATGTCTTTCAGGTGGACAATGATCCGACCCCTGACCCCATGCGTAACAAGCTGCGTGGTGGTCCCAGCACTCCTGTGTATACACTGGTCTCTGTGCCTCATGGACATGACATTGCTTCCATCTTTGAACTGGACCCCACCACAATGACCAGAGGAGACTCACTGGTACCCAGGTAATAATAATAATAATAATAATAATAATAATAATAATAATAATAATAATAATAATGCTAAATTAAGTTAATGATGGTGATGATAATATTTTTCACCTATTGCTAGTATCCATCATTACTGTGCCATGTTATTTTGCCTTTACTAAAGCTTATTTGTTTTTCCTAAAACTAGGTCATCATTTGTCCGTCTGCGTCACCTGTGCACCAACACATGGGTCCACAGTACTTCTATTCCCATTGATGTGGATGAAGACAGACCCATCATGAACAAGGTGAGATCAGGAAGAACAGCAGGGATCATCCTGCACTGCCTAATTGGGTCAGCAGCATGCCCCATGTTAAATCAGTCTTAATACTAAAATATTGGTCTGTTGGTTGCCATGACTACACTACACAATATCTTTCAGCTACCTGATTCCTTATGGAGCTAGGTTACAGCAAGAAGTGGAGCATGTTAAACGTTTCTGCAATCAGTTAACAAGTAAAAATAGCTGCAGTAAGAAATCTATTTCATCCTTTCTACTGAGTTTCTGTTCCATGTGTTGTCCAGGTGGGTTGTGCTGCAGTAAAGGAAGACAAGGAAGCATTTGCCATTGTTCCTGTGTCTGCGGCAGAGGTCAGGGACCTAGACTTTGCTAATGACGCCAGCAGGGTGCTGTCCAGTATTGCATCCAAGCTGGAGAAGAGCTCCATCACACAGACTGAGAGGAGGTAATAGATAGGCCAGGCAGTGGAAACTTATGACTGGTGGTGTGATATAAAGAAAATATATTTTTGTGTTGTGTATGTATTTGCTAGTAACATGTACCTTTCTGTATTATTATTTAGTGAGAACTTAGAGAGCCAGTGCAGCCAGTCTCATAAGACTTCTGATTTCTTCCATTTCTCAGATGCGTGACCCAGCTCCTCCATGACCTGATCTTCTTTGTGGCCTATCAAGAGAACACCACTGGAGGGGACCCCCTGGAATACGACTTTATTGTCCCCGATAGAGAGAGACAGAAGCTGCTCAGAGAGCAGAATATTCTCAAACAGGTGATTGGTTACTTTTTCAAAGGATTTATCATGAAGAAAGAAAGAAAGAACTATACTTATTCATTTTTAAGTGAGTTGAATGAGATGTTAAAAATTCTTCAAGTAATGATATTTTAAAGTTATTTTTAATGATGATATGAAAGAATGTTAATCTTATATTATTATGCAGTGTCATACAAGAGCTATGAAAATATTATCAGGTAGACATTTTGACTCTTCTCTTTGTCATATGCGTAGGTGTTCAAGATCCTTCAAGCTCCATTTATAGAGGGCAGTGAAGGCCCCTTGTTGAAGATGGAGGAGCTGGCAGACAAACGGCATGCTCCTTTCCGCCACATCTGCTGTCTCTGCTACAGGATCCTCAAACTTTCCCAGCAGAGTTACAGGAAAAATCAGGTCTAATATCAAACATGGTGTGATGATATAAGGACACAGGATGTTCCTGTTGTTATATATCCATTTAAGAAGTTGATATGGACACAGTTATGTTCAAAATTTAATTGGTGGTCACAGTAGCATTTTATTTTATGAACAGTTCTGTTAACAACATAAAACATTCAGACTGGTGATATTAGAACAGTGGGTAAATCACTTTGAAACTTGTTTGTCTACAATGAAAACATTTTTTAATCTATTACTGTCTACCATTGACATAGTTATTTATCAATTCCCTTAGGAGTACATTGCCAAGCAGTTTCCATTCATGCAGAAGCAGATAGGCTATGGTGTCCTAGCAGAGGATACTATTACTGCACTCCTTCACAACAACAGGAAGTTACTGGAGAAACACATCACAGGGTCCGAAATTGAGACTTTTGTCAACTTGGTCAGGAAAAATAAAGAGTGCAGGTGTGGAGTTAATTTGTCAAATTATGTTTTTTTATCAGTAGACAAATGTGTCATTTAAACTGACATTAAAGGTATTTGCATGTCTTCAAACAAACCCTTTACTGTTATAATTTTGCCATTCTCCAGGTTTTATGTGACTCTGCAAGCTCAAGTTATGTTTGCATTGTGTGCAGAAAATTACAGTCTATTACATTACATTTCTTTCAGACTGTTTTCGCTTTTATTAAGGCCAGTATTATTTTATTCAACACCAGCAAGATATAAAGGCCTTTCCATGGTAAAAAAAAACACTAAAGAAAAAAAACTGTTATTAAAGGGGACATGTATTTATTACACAAAATCCATAAGTCAGAATGCAATAGTATGATTTAATGCTGTGTTTAATGATATGGCTGTTATTATTTTTCCTCCTCCTCTCCCCAGGTTTCTGGACTACCTGGCAGACCTGTGTGTATCCAACCATGTGGCCATTCCAGTGACGCAGGAACTGATCTGCAAGTCTGTGCTCAGTCCTAAGAATGCTGACATCCTCATACAGACCAAGTGAGTGCTGCCATCATACAAAGGGGGTGAACTCCATAGCCTAAATTACATTCAGTAGATAGATCATTCTGGCATTTTGTCTCTTTCCCTAATTTCAGTGACATTATATTAGGTTAGCACACTAAGCATACTTTAAGTATTAGAGTTAACTCCCATGCCAAAGTTCAATTTGGGTTGTTTTGCTTCCCAGGGCAGCTGTCAGGAGAAATCTTTGGCATTGTGTGGTTATGTAAAAGTACTTCAGATTAAGCAGAGGAAGAGTTTAAAAAAAAGGAGGTATTTCCTCAATAAACCACCTTATGACTCTGCTGTGTAGCATAGTATGTCATGGTCTCTTTGTCTTGTTGTCTATGTCATGGTGTCTGTGTCATGGTCTCTGTGTCATGGTGTCTGTGTCATGGTCTCTGTGTCATGGTGTCTGTGTCATGGTCTCTATGTCATGGTGTCTATGTCATGGTGTCTATGCCATGGTCTATGTCATGGCGTCTATGCCATGGTATCTATGTCACGGTGTCTATGTCACGGTCTCTATATCATGATGTCTATGTCATGGTGTCTATGTCATGGTGTCTGTGTCATGGTGTCTATGCCATGGTGTCTATGTCATGGTGTCTATGTCATGGTCTCTATATCTCCCAGGTTGGTGAAGACACAGGTGGAGGTGGAGATGGAGATCCAGACAGAGGAACATGCTGACAGCTCCCAGCCATTTGTGACCATAGAGGAGGAAGAAGAGGTAGTGCTCTTCTGGAAAGACAAGAACAAAGGCATCCGAGAGCTGGCCATGGGAGCACACGAAAGTCTGAAAGAGGACAGAGAGATTCTAGATTATTACAGGTAAAGTGGACAGCTACAAACTGTGGGCAAGGCTTTCCAGTCATCATGTGGACGGCCACTGGCCACAAAAGATGGCCTATATTTTCAAAGAAGGCTGGATGTCTTTTGAAATTTTTGTGAAAAGATGGATTGGGGACTTGACTTGCTTGGGTTGGATTCCATTTATATTGGTAACAAAAATTAGGGGTTCACATTTTGGCCTTTATCTCACACATGTGGCTTGACCTGACACTGATAACTGTTTGTTTTGACCTTAGGTATCAGTTGGACCTGTTCTCCCACATGTGTCTTGACCGCCAGTACCTGGCCATCAACATTCTGTCACCACAGCTGGACATTGATCTCATTTTAAGGTGAGGAGGACACGGGGCACTTTCAGGGGATCTCAAAACAGCACTGGATACCAATAAGATGGAGAAAGTTTTTAAAAACATGCATATTAATATTTGATTTTTGAATACATATTTAAAATATATTAAAATAAAATAGATGTCACACGGTAGAAAAATTCTGTGATTGTTGATGACGTGCATTTGCAAACAGTATTTGTGTTCTAGTATTAGTATCATATTTTCAAGATAATCCTGAAACAAATGAAACACAAGGGCACTTGCAGCTGTAGCTATTGATGTGTTTATTTTACAAAATAGATGTATGGCAGATGAAGTCCTTCCTTATGAACTGCGTGCTTCGTTTTGTCGGCTCATGCTGCACATGCATGTTGATCGTGACCCACAGGAGCAGGTGACCCCAGTGAAATACGCACGGCTTTGGTCGGAGATCCCCACTGCTATCTCCATTGATGAGTAAGTGATCCATTCCTCTCATCTGGTCTGTCTTTATTATTAAATAAGATTTCAGAAGAGGAGGTGTTAAGATGGTATAATAAAGTTGTGGTCTGCTTTAATGAAACCAACTGTAAGAGTTTGTTAGAACCCTTGGTAGATGTTGTTTCACAGCTGAAAACAATGTATTGATTATCATTTAGGAAAATTGTTATTTATATATAAAATAATGTAATTTTGTGTATTTATGATACTAATACTGGTTATTGTATGTGTGTAAATATGTAGGTTGAAAATATTCATTTTAACCTTAACTATGGGGTCGTTACTTGTAAAGGGAGACAGTTTTTGGGATCTTATGCTACAATGAAGTTACAGCTACATTTTTAAAACTCTTAGCTTATTTAAAAATACTTTTTACTACATTTATTAGTGTTCATATTTCAAGTCTCAAGAAATTGTATTTTTCCTGTTCAATTTCAGAATTCTTCAAGGGTACTAAAATCCTGCTATGATTGTTTCTTTATGTCCACTTTTTATATTTTTTTGTTGCTTCAACATTTAGACCATTTCAATTTTTGTGAACTTTTAGTGGTAGTCAATTAAATTCTTTTGTATCTACAGTATAAGATCTGTCAATCAATGATTTACTATGCATAATTTCTAGGAAAATGTGTAGGAATTTACCATGTTATTATGAAATAAACCCTTACCTCCCAGACACGGGCAATGGAGGAGCTGTGATGAATGTCAAATGCACAATTTTGCAGGTTCTTAGTTTTTATCTAACAGAGCACTTTCAGTTTGGAGATAAATTTGATGGTTTATGTGAAGACTGAAGTTTGTAAGTTTTATAAACTTCCATGTGTTGGTCGAGTGCTGTAAACCATCTTGCTCTCAGTGGCTGTGTCTGGGGCAGTGGAGGTCAATGGAATCTTTTCTTTTTATATCTGTAAGGCAAAGGGGGTGAATTATTGGCTCTTTTCAAACTATAATGATAGATCTGAAGAAAATTTGATATTTATCTGGTGATAAAAAGTTTGGAATTTTGCTCATTTCAAATTGAATCGCAACTGCAATGTTTGTACTGAACAAAATGGGCACCAAATTATGTAGTAATAGACTGCCGGGCAATATCATGAGTTTTGATGTTTTTGTTTAAACTCATTACTAAAACAGTTTTGGTCAATGTATTCATTACATGATGTGTTAATGCTATGTAGTGTGTATCAGACATGAATGTTTATTTTTAAGCGAATAATTTGCCTCCCAAGTCTTTGGACGTGCTTGACAGATTTTATGTAACAGTTTATTTTGATTAAAGCAAGTTGTGATGTTCAGCAAAGAGTACAGTTAAAGACATTCATGCTAAATGGATTTTTTGTGCATGTATAAGTGTTAACCATCTTTTAGGTTTTCTTTGTGTAGTGCATGGTAGAGGATTGTTTATGATTACTGATCTAATTTCAGTCTTTTATGCTACAAAAATGGAAACAATGTAAATTTCCATGTTCTACCTTTTGTTTTTGCATGAGAAAAAAACAAATACAAAATTGAATAAATGCTAACATATTGAAACATTTTGAAGAATATGTTAAATATTTGTTCGATGGAATAATTTTATAAAAGGATATTCAAATCATTGTTGATGTACTGGCACCAGTTTTACTAGTACTTTTTTGAAGAATTAAGTCAGAAAATTATGCTCATGGTATGTTTGTATGCTGTGGTACATATTTATATATTTCGCTTTAACATATTTTACCCTATGAAACTCCATCTAAAATGAAAATAGTATATACATAGTGCACAAATAATGTCACTAAAGGAGTAGGTATAATAATTATATATATAATATATATATATATAATAATTAAATATGAAATAGTGAAGGAAGCAGGGTAGTAAGTTATATATTGTCTTTAGAAGGACCAGTTCATCAAGCAAAATGATTTGATGATGAGAGCCTTTCATGTAGGCCAGCTTGATAATTTTTTTTTATTATTAATAATTATGAAATATTTCTTGAATGTTTTATTATTAATTATGATATGATGCTATGTGTCCTCTCTAGTTATGAGTCCCACACAAGTCAGGAGACGGGAAAGGAGAGTGTGAAAACCAAGTTTGCAGGGACTATCTCCTTTGTGGAGGATTACCTGTGTAATGTGGTCAGCCATTCTTGGTCATTTGTGGACAAAGAGCAGAATAAACTGACCTTTGAAGTAGGTGGACTCAGCTTTAAGTGGTAGATACAATACGAGTCGCCGAGTTGTACGTGAAATATAATGAGTGTATTGGCAAGCCGCATTGACGAGACAATACACGAGTAATTTTCACATACAGCTTGGCAAAGAGTGTTGTATCTGGCTTAAACTTATCACGGCCTCTGATTGGCTACTACACTAATGAGTAACAGGAGTGCAACAGACTGTGGAACGCACTCGTACATGACGTGCTTGTATGTCGAATACAGCATGGCCAAGTCTTTTGTTCTATGTGCTAGCCGTGGTTTAACTTAATCTTCTACTGAATTCTTGGTTTTGATCCAGAACTGCTTTATATTGTGTTTAACCTTGGCATTGATGCAGAAAGCAGTAGGTTTCAAATAATAACAGTGTTTAGAATTTGAGTTGAAGGAATAGTTTTAAGTTAAATAATTATACATGGAAGTGAGGGAGAGAAAGTGAAAGAGTGATTATCAAGAACATGTATCAAAATAAAAATATTGTTTCTGTTTCATCTCTTTTCCAATTATTTTGATTCACAAATGCCAAATTTCTTTCAGGTGGTGAACTTGGCGCGCCATCTCATCTACTTTGGCTTCTACTCCTTCAGTGACTTGCTGCGTCTGACAAAGACTTTGCTCGCCATTTTGGACGCTGTGCCTGAGACAACTGGAGAAAGCAAAATTACTTCAATTGATGGTCAGTTTAGTTCAGGCGCATGAAAATACCATATTGTTATTCATGCTTGTGTTATGAAATTTCTAGTCAGTGGAAGTATGGTCTCATTTGATTTCAGCCTTTATCATTTTTGTATTCTGTAATGAATTAATCTTTTCAATTGGTAAAAATTTTGAAAGTTTCAGATAAATAATTTTATGATCACAAAAATTATATATCTGTTTAGCATTTGTGGTGCTTTTATTGCATAGAACACAACTATGGAGTAGCCTGCTTTTTAATTTTATTGCTACCAATTAACAGGAACATTCTAATTATAACATCTTATGACTTAAAAATGTAGTAGCTGGAAAATTCGCAATTTATCCCATTGAAAAGATGGAGTAAATCTTTCTTTCCAGCTAAGAAGACCTCAATGAGTGCAGTGGTGTCCAATTTGATAGCCAAGAGTGGAGAGCTGGCAGAAGCTAAGACTAAGAAGCAGGAGAAGGAGGATACCATGGTGATGGACACCAAACTGAAGATCATAGAAATACTACAGGTGTGTGTGGGAACTTCTCAGTTAGATTATAGTTAATTATCAATCACACAAGTCACACAAGTTGGTGTTCTTTCTTTTATTTGGAATTCAGTTCCCCAGATGTGAACATGATTCACTTGGAAATTGAGAAAATGAAATATTAAATGTTATTCACAATGTTTTTGTTCACTATTGCCACATTGAAGCCTGAGTGGTATGAAAAATATTTACATTTGGGAGGCAATGAGATGGCTTTTGCTAGCTGCGCTGCATTGTATTCTACTTGATAACAAAGCTGTCAAGAAATGGAGGTCATAAGATTCGTTTATCATCGCATCTCCTTGTTTTGCTCAGCGCACTGATCACTAATTGATGATTTTGTTTGATTTTTGATCACATGCTTTTGTTGCTGTTGTTGAACTTTATGTTTTTAGATCATAAAAGTGTGAGAAAACCTTTTTCTTTAATTTAATTTTTTACTAATATTGGTTTTGTTTAAAATTAATCGTATAATATGTGTGAGCATTGCTTTTCTATATATATATACTTTTAATTTTGTTTTAATCATTTTACAAATTAAGTAACTTGGCTAAAATGTAAAGTAGAAACTCATACTCTGAGAAAGTGAGTATTCTTCTAAGAGTATGTGCTGAAGATGTTCTGTGTCACAGTTTAAGCCATAACTTTTGAAGTGTAGGTTTTAGTCATATTTGCACTGAAGATAGGTCTACCCTTCATGGTATAATTCTTCTTCTCTGAAGGCCTTCTGAATGAGTTCTTAAGTCAGTGGGTTCCATGCCCAGCAATGGGATAGCTGTTACTAGGGAGGGGTTGCCTCCGCTCTGTATTGAGACTAAAGATAGCTTAGTCAGATGGCCTTCAGAGAGAGAGAGAGAGAGAGAGAGAGAGAGAGAGAGAGAGAGAGTGGGTCTGTTCTCAGTGTAAATGGCACTTTTGTCATAATTGAGTAGATAGAGTAGTTTATTGACATATACATTTGGAAGGCATTTGTTATATTGTTAGTAATATTGTTATGATGTAAATGTAGATAGCAGCAAAGTAGCTGTAGAGATTTTAGTCTGAATCTGTGTAGGGTATAACATTGGTTTTGAAGTTAAATCTGTCGTTGTTATAAAATTATTCCCTTTCATTTTATAGAAATATAATTTTGATTAATTAGAACACAGCAGATTTCTCCAGAATTATAATAACCTTGTGTGGTTCTGACATACAACACAAGGATGCACACACACATACACACATACACTTTACATACAACAATATTTATTCTGTAGATGAAGGTTTGTATCAACAACATTTGTATTTCATCTAACAGCATGTTCTTGCATGCCAGACACAGGCCAATAACCTGAAGATTTTGCCTTGTAGTTCATATTGAACGTGCGCCTGGATTATCGTATTTCAAGTCTTCTGACCATCTTCAAACGGGAGTTTGATGAGAACAATGCCACAGAGAAGACTGGAGAGGGTAAATGACCACCTGGAGAGTGATTGCTGCTGTGTGTTGCACTCTAGGTGGTACTAGTGGTATTAGTGGTAGCACCAGAGGTTTGAGCACTGTAGATTAACATATAATCCTGGGATAACTATCTGCATGTAGCATGGGCTAATATGTTCACTATGTCTCATAGCATCCTCATTGCAGCAGTGTGAACTGACTAACATGATCTTTAACTGATTACCAATATCCTAGCACTATGAATGTGACTTTGTTGTTTGTCACTTTATTTTTTGTAAATAAATTCTTCAATAATTCTTGCTGATAATTTCTGAAAAAAAAAAGAATCTCATAAAATTTCTGAAAGGAACAACAAGTCCAACTTTTTTTGATTTCTTAGCTGTCAGTACAGAAAAGGTATGATAGAACAGCTTATCAGTTCTAACAGGCCTTGGAAAAAGATTTTATATGAAATATATGAAAAATGAAGTGACTGGCAAATAGTGCACTTGCATGGTTGGATTTAGTTTTAAATCTTTGGTTTCTGCATCTTAAGGAACCTGTTTTTATAGAAAATTGGCAGATAACAAAAAATTTGAGAAACCCAGAATTTTCACCAAAACCTGCAAACTTAGTTTTAAGTTTTGGCTATAAAGTTCAACTGTTACTTGTTATGTGATATATCTATAACAGAGGTCCTAAAGCTGTAGACACCACTGAGAACACAAATCTATCTTTGCTGGGGTCATTTTACTGCCCGTGCCCTGACTACAGTAACATGAAGCCAGTGCATTGAGGCAGAACTGCAGTGATTATTGCTTTTATCTCTCACATCCCTCTCCAACCTTTGCACTCTTTACTGCCATGACATGATGGCAGTATGATTATGGTGTTGTAGTTAGTTTCCTCTTTTTTTCAGTTTATTTTGAATGTCCGTCTGGACTACTATATAACTAGTCTGCTCAGTGTCTTCAAAGAGGCCTTTGAGAAACTGAATCAGGAACACGCCTCAGATGACAGAGATCTGTATATCCTGCAGACACAGAAATCCTGTATGTCTCTCTTCTATTTCTGCTCTTGTTTCTTAATCATATAATATATTTTATAAATTTCTTAATACTTGTTTGTATAAGTTTGTTTAACCCAGTGGTGAGAGGTTGTATTTACACAGGAAAACAGTTAAAATGTTCACAGTTGAATGCAGCCAGCCTCATCAGTGTGGGTGACATAATTTGGAACCATGTCTGCCAAAAGTAATAGATAAGTTTGCAGCCTCCTATGGGTGAGATGAGTTCAGGTGGGGTTCTCTTTCCATTGGGTCACTCTCCATAGATGAGTTCAGGTGGGGTTCTCTTTCCATTGGGTCACTCTCCATAGATGAGTTCAGGTGGGGTTCTCTTTCCATTGGGTCACTCTCCATAGATGAGTTCAGGTGGGGTTCTCTTTCCATTGGGTCACCCTCCATGAATGAGCTCAGGTGGGGTTCTCTTTCCATTTGGTCAGCCTTCCATGGATGAGTTCAGGTGGGGTTCTCTTTCCATTGGGTCACTCTCCATAGATGAGTTCAGGTGGGGTTCTCTTTCCATTGGGTCACTCTCCATAGATGAGTTCAGGTGGGGTTCTCTTTCCATTGGGTCACTCTCCATAGATGAGTTCAGGTGGGGTTCTCTTTCCATTGGGTCACTCTCCATAGATGAGTTCAGGTGGGGTTCTCTTTCCATTGGGTCACTCTCCATAGATGAGTTCAGGTGGGGTTCTCTTTCCATTGGGTCACTCTCCATGGATGAGTTCAGGTGGGGTTCTCTTTCCATTGGGTCACCCTCTTTAGATTAGTTCAGGCAGGTGGGGTTCTCTTTCACTGGGAGACTCAGAAACTGTTTAGGGCATGTAAGCAGCAGGGCAATGCCATCTGGTCAGATTGCGTCTGAGTACATGAAACCTGCAATTAAAAAAGCAAGGGTTGTTTGAGATTTACAAAATGGAAAAGACCGTGAAAAGACTATGATGAAGAAAGAAGTTTGCCTTTTATCATCCTTAACATCTATTTCACTATTTTTAACTCATTTCTCAGTGAAAGCTTCTATATTAATAGTACTATTAGACCTAATGTCAGTACAGAGAGAAGAAAAGACCACCTGGTTCTTAGTTTGTACAATTGGGATGTTTACCACATTATATATCCAACAAAACTCAGTTGCATTCTTTGATGTGTTACTACCTAGAAATATTTGCCCAAATAAAGCTGGTTAAAAGACCTTGGTGACCTGGTGGAAATCTGACATCCCTGATCATCACTTCAGTAAGGTGCAAACTTCACATTGGTACCCTTAGTTATGGCTGCTCACCCAAACAGTTTGTATTCATTTTCTTAAGAATAACAAATTCACCCCATACTTATTTTCCATGTTTCAACTCAGCTGAGGATTTGTAAAGACTGCTTTTTGTTTTTCTTTCACTCTTTCACAGTCTCCTGTACATATATATATATATTTATATTTATATATATGTATGTATGTATGTCATTTTGTTTATTGAGGAAATGTACATTGTACAAGATCTTTTGACTACTGAAAGCCATTTGATACCAAATGAAAATATAACTGTGAAGAAAATTGGAATAAAATGAAAGAAAACAAACAGAAAAAAAAATTGGACAAAATGCAATAATTGCTAGGGTTGTATGATTTGTCTTCTTGTAGGGGTTTGGAGCATGGAAAGTATTAAAGTTTATATTATGTTGCCATGTGAAGTATGTGGTGAAGTATATAATTTAAAGTATTAAAGTTTATTTTGTGTATAATTTAAAAGGAATGATATAAATGTATTAAAAGTGCTGTCAGATTTTTTCTTGCATGCTACATTTGTTGTTAAGTCCAGATTCAAGAACATATTAGAATTTGAGAAATAAGTTTCAAGTACAAAATACTGTTTCTGACCCTCAGTTCTTCATGAAGTCTGTTTCTTGATGTACATGTACAATCTCAGTCTTAGCAGGAAACATTCTAAGCTTGCCTAACCTTTATCCAGAACTCTGTACTGATGAACATTTCCTATTACTAAACATTCTAAGATGCTAGCTTCATTTACAAGCTAAGTTTGTTGTCCTTCAGATGTTTGAAAATAACATTGCCTTGTATCTCCTCACTTTGTTCTGTTATCCTGAAGTGAAGTAGTACCTTGTAGTCTCTCTGATGTTATACGTGTCAACTGTGACTCGCTGCCTTGAGTGTTTAACCAAACTTACTTTAATTCTGACTACAAATGTTTAGCTTTCCTAAACTGAAGTGGTAGAGACTAAATCTGCATTCCTGTTATCCTTTTATATGGTCACTTTAACAGTTTGTAAGAACACAATGCTGTGAGTTGATATATTTACTAAAAGACATAGCCATGCAAATTTGTTCTACTTGTCATTTTTTTTTTTTTGAGAAATGTCTTTCAGCAATTTATCAGAAAAGCACTACGTATGTATGTGAGTGTTTTTAATTATTAATAGCAGAGTTACCTAAAGAATATCCCTCAATATTAATATATTTGTATAAAATCTGATATACTAGTAGGATTTATCAGTCTACAGACCATTGTTTGATGACAATATTGTAAATGCCATGTAAGAAGCCAGGTGGTATTCATGACATAATGGCAGTCTGTATTTGTTTAGGGTTGGACCTGGAGACCATTGGGACACAGGCTGAAGACATCTTTGGAGGGAGGTCAGTGGCACAGTAGTTTGGAAGTTGAAATCATATTTATTATGGTGAAAATAAAATAGAAGTCTTTTACTAATGATGACATGTTTGTTTATAAGATGTGCATCTAGATCAGCCCACATTGCGTCACTCCCCATGAGGCTGTATTACATAAGCAGACGGGGGACATTTTATCATTCAATGAAAAAAACTTAAAATGCTTAAAAACTTACTGTGATTTTAATCCTTGTGTTATTTTTGCATAATCTATCATATGCAGACTTAAATAATCAGTTTGCAATTGATCTTTTACATTTTATCCAACCAATAATCATATCTGTGGTTTATTTTCATCTTAAACCAGAAGTAATTTGTGATTTGGAGTAGGTTTGGCTTCAGTCATTATTCCAGTGTTATCATATAAACAATGTGTTGTTTGTGGCCTGGTTTCAGTGCTGAGGCAGCAGAGCTGGACCTGGATGGTCAAGGTGGCCGTATGTTCCTAAGAGTCCTTCTCAACTTGGTGATGCACAACTACCCGTCCCTGGTGTCAGGGTCCCTCCAGCTGCTTTTCAGACACTTCAGCCAGAGACAGGAGGTCCTGCAGGCCTTTAAACAGGTAAGAATTGGGTTTACACTTCACTTGTAACATTTCAGCTCTGGAAAAAGAGGAGGAAATGAGTAAGTGAAATTTAACACTGCATCTGATTGTTATGTAGCATTTTGTTGTAATTGTTGGTTGACCTCTGACCTTTGCCCCCCAGGTGCAGCTCCTGGTCTCAGCAGGGGATGTAGAGAACTACAAGCAGATCAAGACAGACCTTGATGAACTGCGCCTCCTGGTGGAGAAATCTGAGCTCTGGGTGTACAAGACCAAGCAGAATGATGATGATGATGCTGGTTCTCATAGCACAACTTCCAGTAAGAAGAAGAAGAAAGGCAAGGGGTCTGGACCCTCAGAGGACTCTCAGGTTCAGTATAGACTCATATTAGTGAGCTGTGAAACCATGGTTCAAGGGCACCTTCACTGACCAAAACTTTCTGTCAGTCAAGTGATAAATCAACATTTTAGCCTACATAACAGTTCTGTTGTATAATTTCCCTTCCCCTGTGTTCAGAATATAGTACATTCTAGCTCAGGGCAAGGCTGGAGTTGTTATGTTGTAAATAATACTATCTGCAGAAACAGACCAAGCTGTAGTTCTCTGCATTACTTGTTGTTTTCTGATGTTTTAGGAGGAGAAAGGCAGTGGAGAGTCTAAGGAGAAAAAAGATGAGAAGAAAACACCTAGTTTGGTAGGAAACAGATATATAATAGTAATACCTTTGTGCTTGTTTTGATATATTTAAATTTTTTAAAAGTTGGGTTGGTCCAAAGACCTATATTGCTGGAGCATGTATACAGGTGACCCTGAAATGTCCTTTATATGGCATATTAAAAATTTAGACCAGCTATATAACTTCTTTACAGAGCATGGCATTGATTTTAATACCATAGCTCATACATAGTTCAGAAAAATGGATTATCAGGCAATGTATGTTTGATGATATGACATTCCACTTTGTGTAGGGTTTGGCTCATGAGAAGGGTTCTGCCATTGATCTAGACATAGGTCCTCCCATTGACTCCAGTGCCTCCCATAACTACAAGACCATCAAGGAGGTGGGTATCTGCTGAGCTGCCATATTTAGCCACTGTGAGATAAGGCACCTCAGTTGTTTTACTATCTGTATCTACTGATGTGAGAAATACAAGCCCAGTTCATGGATTAATATGAAGCTTTTGTAAGGTTTAAGAAAAGGAAAAATGGAACACAAAACATCTTTGTGGAGTTGCTGTATGAAGGATGTTGTTGTTAGATGAAAACCGGTCGTTTTGTACCACTTAATAAAAGTCTTTTTCTTCTGATGTCTTTGTTTTTGCCATCCAGATTATCAGACGTCTAACAAAGCTGTGTGTCCAGGCCTCTGTACAAGGTCCAAAACCAAAGAAACATGAACAGAGGCTGCTGCGTAACATGGGTGCCCACACTGTGGTTCTGGATCTCCTGGATATCCCCTATGAGAAGGTAGAACATATCCTATAAGAAGGTAGAACATATCCTATGAGAAGGTAGAACATATCCTATGAGAAGGTAGAACATACCACCCAGGAAATAGGTGTCTTCCATTAATAAATGGTTTATCATGATGTTGATGAAATATTTGGATTCCCTTTCCATCATCTGCTTACTTGTTTTTGTCCTCCAGGCTTTCTATGTTTACTCAGCAAACTTCAGTTCATTTTATTTCATGAAAGAACATGATCAAAACAAAAAGAGTGGTTTGAAATTAAAAGATAAGTTAATTTGGAGATTAAAAACTCAGATGCCGTATTTGTGTTTTCCAGAGTGCAGACACACGCATGCATGAGATCATGCGTCTTGCTCACAAGTTCTTGCAGATGTTCTGTCTGGGCAACCACTCCAACCAAGCCTTGCTGCACAAAAGTCTGGACAAGTTTCTCAATCCTGGGGTGAGGAGCCTTGCCTTTGATACTTATTATATCATACATAGCAGATTAGTATAATTATATCATGATTTAACGTTTGTCCTAATGTGGCTTAACCTATACAAGATTAGATAATCAAATATCTTAGTTTTTTTTTACCAATGATGATGTAAAAGATGACTTCCTTTAATATTTCATATGGCAATATTCTCTGTCAGAGATACAGTACCGTAGTATGACTGTCAATATTTGGAAGGGCATCAGCTTTAATGGTTTTAATATGCATTGAGTCAGCCAGACAGGATTTGTATAAATATATTGATGTAGAAGAGAGAAAAAGAATATAAAAAGCTGCATTATGAAGAAAGAATATTCTACCCTGACGTGATGAGTAGCCTTTGTATTGATGCATTCTTGGAGGGCCATTAAGAACTGTGTGTGTGTGTGTGTGTGTGTGTGTGTGTGTGTGTGTGTGTGTGTGTGTGTGTGTGTGTGTGTGTGTGTGTGTGTGTGAGAGAGAGAGAGAGAGAGAGAGAGAGAGAGAGAGAATCCAGATGGCAATCTTTGTAACTTATTGATAGTGCTCTCAACATTACAAAAAGCACACTATGCTTTGTTCAAGGACTGTATTGTTTTAGAAATGATAGGAGTACAACTAAATATTTTGGGTATTTTTAAAAAATAATACTTGCCATCTTACATTTGGTGTTTTTGCCAACATATCCTGAAGATTCCAGTAATCTGCCAGTTCCTTGGATATTCATAGATTGATGAATCACAACATGATATAATTAATGTACAGATTTCTCCACAAAAAGGACATTGATACCATGGTATACAGGGTATGTCAAAATTAACAATATTTCAGTGGCAGATTTTAAAGCCAAGCAACATTACATGGGATTAACATGAAAAAGTATCAAAACATAATTGTGACTGGTTTTGACATTTGAACGTGACTTAAACAAAGGAGATGTCAGAATGTTTGTTTGACATCCTGGACTCAAAGCACCAGCTATTTTAGGCAGTTAAAATAAGAAATGAATGTACCATGCATTTTTAACACTAAAAGTGGATTTAACCAAAAGCTAACAACCACAGAGATCAGCACACTTGCTGTATTACCTTGTTAATACTCTGAAGTGTACATCCAGTTCACATTAACACAGTGAAGAACTAACACATTGTGGTTGGAATTTCAGGTAAACAGCCTGCAGGGGGTAGGTACTAGACTTGGGGTGTCAGGCGTAGACCGCAGGGGGTCAGGTGTGGCAGACTTCTCTTTAACGCTATGTAATATGTATGGAAGATTTTTTGGTTTTTGCTCCATTTACCATTATGACCTAATTTGGTGGAAACTGGGAGCTTCTCTACTTCAGCTATACTAAGAATGCAGAAAAATACCGTGTGAATTTAAGTTCAAGTTATCTGTCATTTCAGTTTGATTAAAAGACAGCTATGTTTTCGTCAAAGATCCATTTTGAATAGGCCTTTTGTTATTTCAAAACAAACCAACCATACATAATATATAATACCAAATACTGTGCAAAGCGTTGCTCTTAGATTAAAAAAAAAAAAAAAAAAAAAAACATCAAAACTACACTTAGTCTGGTCATTTGATATATTTTCACTGTCAGTACAGTTTTCATTTTGCCATAAATACAGTGAGAGTTCCTCACCATCGTTATAATCTGCTCCCAGAATCCCATCATAACTCCACCAACTGCTGCCTTCTTGTGGGAGTTTTTATTTAAACTAATTAAGCCATGACATTTTAATGCTTTGCACACATATAAGTGGACCGTATCATAACAATCTTTCAGCTGTTGTTTTAGTGTTCTTAGAGCTATTTTAAAAGTATGATGGGCTACGTTAATTCCAGTTTCACCTTCCACCCCTCACACCCTCACTCCTGTTGTATCAAATAAATACTTTTGAAACTAATGTCTATAGTGTAACCACATTGTGTTCAGTTTGGTGTATGATGGTTTTAAACCCCCTTTCCATTCTTCTCCCCATCACTCTCACACACACACACACACACACACACACACACACACACACACACACACACACACAACACACACTAAGCCAGTTGGTATTAAATTCAGGCATCTGTCTGTCTGTAAATATACTCTTATCTAGTCATCTTTTCTGTTGGGCTTTAATCAATTTCAGGATACTAGGCTGGTCCACCTCCTTACTAGACCCAGCCACCACCTTAAGGGGCCTGTCTGTCTCCTTGCTGGGCCCGTGCACCTCTTTACTTGGCTCCTCCACCTCCTTACTGGGTCCATCTCCTTACTGGACCCATCAACCTCCTTACTGGCCTCATTAACCTCCTTACTGGCCATGTCCACCCCTTACTGGCCTCGTCCACCTCCTTACTGGGCCTGTTCACCCTTATTTGGCCTTATCATTTCATTAGTCTATCATTATTTGGGTGTTTCAATCAGATTTTTTAAAAAAATTTAATGCTTTATAGACAGGCCACATTTCATAGAAACGTGTCTAGCTGCATCACAGATTTGGTTTTATGTGTTTTGCAAAGAACATTATTTGGCTTTTGTCTGTTTGGCGCTAAATAATTTCTTGTTTAAAAGTCAGATTTTATCAATTCTGCTTACCTTAATGATACATGTGGATCATAAGATGTGAAAAAAACTGGCTTCAGTGATCTCCATATAATTCACTGTGCTTGTACTGACCATGTTCTCCACTGGTTTTAGATCTGTGTGCCCCTTGCCTTGGTCGACTCAATAGGGAGAAGAAAAAGGAAAAGTGCATTGCAAGCAGTTGGGTCTACCTTAACTCATTAATTCAGTTGATATATAATTTTATTTTCTGTTGTTTTTTCTTTGGGTTTGTTGTTTATCAATAGACTTTTTTGGGTTTGCTGTTGTTGCACAGCCATCTTTGCAGGTTGATAATTGAATGATTCACAGCATTGTGATTTTATTCTAGAGAAAAGTTCTGTCTGTGATCTAGGCATCCCTGTGTCTCTTTTCATCTCCTCCATCTAGTCCTCATATTTGGTAACTTCAGCTTTAATCATCTCCTCTAATATCAGGTGTTCTGATGCCTGAAACTTCCTTTTCATGTTTTTTTTCATGATTTCATGTCCAAAGTTTGAAATGTCCAGACATTCCAGATAGAACTTTTCACAATGAGATCTCCCACTGAGGAGGATGGTATAGAGCTTGCATGCTCCCAAGGCTTCAAAGGTCCATTGGCTTCATAGGTGTGCAGTAGAAAGAAGAGCAGAGGAACACAGGCAGTACTGATTTAAATGCTCAGCTCTGATCTGAAGAAGTTTCAGTTTTGCCATATTGGCTTCAAACACAGCAATTAGTACACACTATGGGTGCTGCAGCTGCTTCATGATATGACATCTGAAACCCAGGGAGATGTAATCTAGATATGTCACAATCACCCTGAATTACAGAGAGTGCCCTAGGTAACAGCTTTATGATATGAAACCCAGGGAGATGTAATCTAGATATGTCACAATCACCCTGAGTTTCAGAGAGTGCCCTGGGTAACAGCTTTATGATATGAAATCCAGTGTGATGTAATCTAGATATGTCACGATCACCCTGAGTTTCAGAGAGTGCCCTGGGTAACAGCTTTATGATATGAAACCCAGGGAGATATAATCTAGATATGTCACAACCACCCTGAGTTACATAGAGTGCCCTGGGTAACAGCTTTATGATATGAAATCCAGGGAGATGTAATCTAGATATGTCACGATCACCCTGAGTTTCAGAGAGTGCCCTGGGTAACAGCTTTATGATATGAAACCCAGGGAGATGTAATGTAGATATGTCACAATCACCCTGAGTTTCAGAGAGTGCCCTGGGTAACAGCTTTATGATATGAAATCCAGGGAGATGTAATCTAGATATGATCAGAACTGATGTGCCGACCTGGGTTGCTCAGGCACCAAAGGTTGGCCATTCTATCATAAAGCAATGTGTTGCCAATTGCAATCATAGCCAAAAAGGCAAAGCTGAACAGTTTCTCTTGAGTCTGTTACGAAATAATTCTGCTTTAATATGCATTTTTTCCAGGCTTAAATTTTGCATTTTGGATGCCTTTTCCACTACTGCTGCATAAAGACTTTTTATAGACTAACATTTTATTTGTCCACAGCTGCAACTTGTGAAGTTATTTCATTATTCTTTTCAAAATAAAAATTGATACCAGCTTGTTCTAATGATAATGGTTTTGATATTCTGGTATGGTAACTTTTAGTATCATTTAAAATGCACTTCAGATATTTCAAAATATTTAATTTGATCCCAGTTTCCCTGGCATTATGTAGTATATATATACAATTAGACAAAGAAATGCCTGCACCTGTCTGAGTTGTTTACACACTGCTGCAGATATGGCATGCCTTCTAATTATGATATCTTCTCATCATATGTCCACATGTACAGGTCATTTTTTGCCAGTGGCATGCACATTCATCTTGTTAAATCTTAGTCTTCTGTACTTACATTACAGCAGTTCCTTAAAATAAAATCAGAATTAGTATGGCATTCATTTTGAACTCTTACCATGAGGTCTAATTATTGTCCCCCTTTTTTGCCATAATTGACATTGCCTCGGTATCTGTTTTGCTTTAAAGCTTGTTGCATGTGAGGTCACTATTGACTTGACCTATGAACCGTGGAGTTGTCTGCCATGTTTGTAAAATGCTTGATAGACAAGCAAAGTGGTTATAAGCATATGATATTAAAATCTTAGATTTTTTAGCCAAAGATTTTTTGGTACCAGCCATTTTAATTTGGTTGCTAGCATGTTATAGTTTTCACCAGTGTATTCTATATTTTATAATATCCACACAATTTATATTCTACTCTGTTTTCTCTTTAACTTACATTTGGTGTTTTTCTTCATGTCATTCTATTCTACACTTAACTATGCACAAACTTTTTGTAAAACCTGGAAATGTTGTATGCTGTTTTTAAATATAATTTCATTGATGATATTGATGACAACAGTTAATATTTTTTTTAGCTTTGCTTATAGAAGCTGTTGGTATAAAAGTATTTCAGTTCTTCTATACAGTTCATGCACCTTTGACTGTTCCAGCTTTTGGAGGCACAAACAGCACGTGCCATATTCCAAGACAACGTCAACCTGTGCAACGAGGTGACAGAGAGAGTGGTCCAGCACTACGTCCACTGTATTGAGACACACGGCCGACATGTGCAGTACCTGAAGTTTCTACAGACCATTGTGAAGTCAGAAGGCACTTTTATCAGAAAGTGTCAGGATATGGTGATGTCGGAGGTATGATGTCAAAGATAAAGTGTTGTCATAGGTGTGGTGATGTCAGAGGTATGATGATGTCAGAGATACGATGATGTCATATATATAGGTGTGGTGATGTCAGAGATACGGTGATGTCAAAGATATGGTGATGTCAGAGGTATGGTGATGTCAAAGATATGGTGATGTCAGAGGTATGGTGATGTCAGAGATGTGGTGATGTCAGAGATGTGGTGATGTCAGAGGTATGGTGATATCAGAGATATGGTGATGTTAGAGGTATGGTGATGTCAGAGGTATGGTTTCTAAAGTTTTGTGATAATTTGGATCTGACATTTCTCTAATTGTAGTGGTATCAGTGCAATTTTGAATTATATCTGAAAATTTTTGAACACACATTTTTATTGCTTCAGGCATTGCTAATGATTTATGATCAGATATTCTTTTGTCCCATCCCTCTACCTTACAGTTGGTCAATGTTGGTGAAGATGTCCTCCTGTTCTACAATGACAAGGCATCTTTCCAAACCCTGGTCCAACTGATGAGATCCGAGCGGAACCGTCTGGATGAGAACAGCCCTCTGAACTACCATATCAACCTGGTCCAGCTCTTGGCTTACTGCACTGAGGGAAAGAATGTCTACACAGAGATCAAGTGTCACTCTCTGCTGCCCCTGGATGACATCGTCAGGATTGTCACACACGGAGACTGTATTCCTGAGGTAATACCTATATCTTAATTGGGGCAGCTTGAACTATTTTCATGCATTTTCAGAATTAGATCAACTTAAGCCCTATTAGCTCAATGTTATTCTTGTGTAATGTGTATCAGTTCATTCAAACTATGAGAGCCTTGGTACATGGGGCTAATGAGTATATAAAGATATATGTTATCTTCTCCACATGGTATCCATATTTGACATTGTTCAGGTGAAGAGTGCTTACATCAACTTCTTGAACCACTGTTATGTGGACACTGAGGTGGAGATGAAGGAGATCTACACCAGTAACCACATGTGGACATTGTTTGAGGGGTTTCTGGTTGATATGGCAACTGTAAGTAGTGAGTTTGGAGAGGAAGGCATATTTTTCTGTCTTGCAAGCCCTAGATACTAGTTAGTGGTGGTGGCATGCTCTGACCTGCTATATTATAACAAGGTTTGGCATCATGGTTACCAGCCTGATGACACTGCTGCTTTAACTGATTTTGTTCTAAAAGGATCAAATTAAGGATCAAATCAGTTACCTTGACCATCCCTGACTATCCCTGGTCAAACCTTGCACATGATCATCATAGAAATGTACATCTCTTTATGCTGGAGCTTCTATTAATAATCTAGGAAATAAACAACCAGTAAGTGTGGATTGGTTTGACATGGTAATAGCTGTATTATTATTACAGCTGTGGTGCATTATGCCCACTGCTGTGCTGATCCTCTTAATGTTTGTGTCTACACATCAACTGTTGTTAACTGGAAGTCCCCCATATTGAGATTTACATTCTATTGATGAATTTATGTTATGACACCTTGCACATAAAATTATTATTTTTTGTTATTTATTGGCATTGTGCATGGATATCTATGCATGTGGCTTTTATAGAGAAAAATCATATAAAGTGTAAGTAGAATAATCTGTTTTGATATGTATAGCATTATGTAATATCATTTTGTGCACTGTCATCATTATTTTCTGCTTTATGTTTGTACATTGACATTTTTACTGCCTTTTTCATGTATTTTGACATCATTCACCACATAAGTGCCAAATTGTATTTTTGTTTTTAATTACTTCAAATTTGCTCCTTGCTTTGTTAAGAAAAAGGAAGATTCCTCTTGAAAGTCTTTTTTTACTGCATAGTGCTTTTTGTTTTTGTTACTGTTTCACTGATGTTGTTGTCTGTATATTTGCAAGCTTTGCTGTTTAGTTGATAAATCTTGTACTGAAGACATATGATGCATGCTTTTATTTGGACATAGAAAGAATTTGTTCATGGTAATGGGGAGGTTTTATACCTGGCCTTGACTAACCTATGTGGTATGGTATTAATTGGTAGGTGATGGCATATATTGTGTATTATATGCTCCTGGTTGATTGTAGATTATGCTACATGTGCTAGTAATATCAGCTGTATGTAAGAGTCACACTCAGGTCTGTAGCTATCAGTTTATACTTCAGACCATCAGATCTACAATGATTGTAGATTATGCTGCATGTGCTTGTAATATCAGCTGTATGTAAGAGTCACACTCAGGTCTGTAGCTATCAGACTTGCCTACAGACTTGAGTATGCAGATGCTCTTTGATGACTTGGCTCACTCTACTGTCTGCATTGTCTATTGGCTAGTTGTTATATGAATGTAACTTGGCCATCAGAATTAAAAACTTTCTGCAAAATCTGTCGTAAGCAGGTGCAGTGAGCCCAGGTCTGTGTGTTATGTGTATCATGCTGTAGCTTTGCTTAACCTGCACAGTTTGTCCATTCCCCTTTTCTAGGCTTCTGGCGTACGGCTGAAAGGTGGCAGCCTGTGGGAGGTTGTAGAGGTATTATTATGTGTGTTGAAGTTATCTTTATCTGTTATGTGTTGTAGCATTGTGTTGTGAACAGTTATTTATTGTAGCTATCTCTTAGAAATTGGCACCAGTCACTGCCATCTGGTATAGGCACTGGCAAAACATAAAACACAAAATTATGGATAGATATAGTTTTGCAACATTTTATATCAAAAGCATTTAGAAACACCATACTTTTTAAAATAAGGTAATCTATGCTAATACTTTTAACATTGTCCTATTTCAATAACTAATTGAACAGTCAACTGTTTAGTTTTATTAGTTGATTTGAGCAAGCAAATTATTGATGTAATAAGTTGTCAGAAATTAAAATTTATTATTATCACTTTCAAACTTTTGATTTTAGTAATTGTTGATCTTAACCATTTCATTATATTTGTGTAAATAAATACCCTTTAGACAAACAACTTTGTCTTAACTTCAAAGTTTCCTCCATAATGAGTAGACTTAGCATAGTGTGATCCACCACACAAACATTGAAAACTGTGTCTCCCCCTATAGGTGTGTAATGCAACTCATGACAGAAAGCATGCAGACACAGTGCTGGAGAACTATGTCAGCACCACCATCATGAGCATCCTGGTCACCTTTTTTGGATCACCTTTCTCTGACCAGAGTACTACAGTACAGGTAGGTGGTCACCTTTCTCTGACCAGAGTACTACAGTACAGGTAGCTGGTCACCTTTCTCTGACCAGAGTACTACAGTACAGGTAGGTGGTCACCTTTCTCTGACCAGAGTACTACAGTACAGGTAGGTGGTCACCTTTCTCTGACCAGAGTACTACAGTACAGGTAGGTGGTCACCTTTCTCTGACCAGAGTACTACAGTACAGGTAGGTGGTCACCTTTCTCTGACCAGAGCACTACAGTACAGGTAGGTGGTCACCTTTCTCTGACCAGAGCACTACAGTACAGGTAGGTGGTTACTATAGTACAGGTAGATAGCTTTCTCTTTTTAAGTCATTGATGAACACACATTACCTCAAGGATAGTTTATAGGATTTTGGCACAGAAAAGTAGCAATAATTATTGAGAATTTTCGTAGAGTCCTTTACAGTTCACCATTTTTATCCAATACTGCTCTCTCTCTCTCTTGATTTTTGAAGATCAGTCGTTTAAAGAAAAGAAACATTTAATTCATTCCAGACCAGACAGCCCATATTTGTTCAGCTGCTCCAAGGTGCCTTCCGCCTCTCCCACTGCACTTGGCTCTCTGGTGCCCAGAAATACAATGTGGAAAACTGCATTAAGACTCTGTCTGATATAGGTAAGAGACTGTTACTATGGTTTGCAATGTGGAAAACTGCATTAAGACTCTGTCTGATATAGGTAAGGGACTGTTACTATGGTTAACAATGTGGAGAACTGCATTAAGACTCTGTCTGATATAGGTAAGAGACTGTTACTATGGTTTACAATGTGGAGAACTGCATTAAGACTCTGTCTGATATAGGTAAGAGACTGTTACTATGGTTTACAATGTGGAAAACTGCATTAAGACTGTCTGATATAGGTAAGAGACTGTTACTATGGTTTACAATGTGGAGAACTGCATTAAGACTGTCTGATATAGGTAAGAGACTGTTACTATGGTTTACAATGTGGAAAACTGCATTAAGACTCTGTCTGATATAGGTAAGAGACTGTAACTATGGTTTACAATGTGGAAAACTGCATTAAGACTCTGTCTGATAAAGGTAAGAGACTGTTACTATTGTTTACAATGTGGAGAACTGCATTAAGACTCTGTCTGATATAGGTAAGAGACTGTAACTATGGTTTACAATGTGGAAAACTGCATTAAGACTGTCTGATATAGGTAAGAGACTGTTACTATGGTTTACAATGTGGTGAACTGCATTAAGACTGTCTGATATAGGTAAGAGACTGTTACTATGGTTTACAATGTGGTGAACTGCATTAAGACTCTGTCTGATATAGGTAAGAGACTGTTACTATGGTTTACAATGTGGAAAACTGCATTAAGACTCTGTCTGATATAGGTAAGAGACTGTTACTATGGTTTACAATGTGGTGAACTGCATTAAGACTGATATAGGTAAGAGACTGTTACTATGGTTTACAATGTGGAAAACTGCATTAAGACTCTGTCTGATATAGGTAAGAGACTGTTACTATGGTTTACAATGTGGTGAACTGCATTAAGACTCTGTCTGATATAGGTAAGAGACTGTTACTATGGTTAACAATGTGGAGAACTGCATTGACTCTACCTGATGTAGGAAGGAGACTGTTACTATGGTTAACAATGTGGAGAACTGCATTGACTCTACCTGATGTAGGAAGGAGACTGTTTCTCTTTGTTTGGACTCAGTATATTTAGACTATATATTAAGTTCAGACTTCCTGTATTATTCCAGCCTAGGCCTGTGCTATTACTATCCCATTTTAATATTAAGACATATATATTAAGTTCAGACGTCCTCCATTATTCTAGCCAAGGCCCGTGGTATTGCTATCCCAGTGGACCTAGACAGCCAAGTGAACACCATGTTCTCCCAGTCTCAGCTGGTAAGGAAACACACAAGACAGTGGCTGAATGTGGGCAAACACCGCAAAGATTCTCTCATCACCATCTCTAGGGACTACAGGAGTATCATTGAAGGCTTGCAGGTGACTTTTCGGTTATTACACAAACATAAGTAATCTATTTATGTCATTGGTGTTGTCATTTGGCACATGCTGGCCAGACCGATAACTGGTAAAGGGGTTTTGGTTCAATTGATATTTGCTGGAATTATTTTGATTGGCCACAAATAATAAATGAAATGATTAATGGAAAGCCTGTCTAGTACAGGTGAACATTTTCCTTGCAAATGATAAAGTATAACATTCAAGTGCACCATGTACAAAATTTAATTTTTAGGAGATACTGTATCAATATTAAAAACATCATATTTCAGGACATTGTGGCACTGTTGGAGGATCAGCTTCATCCCCTGGTGCAGGCAGAACTGTCTGTACTTGTGGATGTCCTCCATAGACCCGAGCTCCTCTTTCCTCCCTCCACGGCAGCAAGAAAGCACTGCGAGAGTGGGGGATTTATTTCAAGGTTGTATGCTCTTCATATCACATTACAAAATTGCAAAAGAAAAAAAGCCCCCAAAAGTTAAAATTTGATGATTTTGATAGTTTACAATGTTTTTGGCTACATAAGCACAGTGTTTGAAATGTATGTGAACAGATATGTTACAGTAACAGTATTGAATAGAGTTACCTTAATATCACATGTTGTGTTACTTACTATGTACAACAGTTAAAGATGCGTATTACACTGGTATAGCTTTAGGGGTGTTGAGAGGCCATCTTTCTTGTGGAATAATTCCTATTTTTCCATATTTTTGTGATAAAATTCTTATTTTTTCCCTATTTTTAATATTCTTCTTATTTTCTGAAGGTGCTTTATAACTTGACGTCTTCGATTCTTATCTCCATTCTAAGGCACATCGTATAAAACCAATTAACATGTGTTTCTTGTATCTTCAGATGGATCAAGACATATTAAACCAATTAACATGTGTTCCTTGTATCTTCAGATGGATCAAGACATATTAAACCAATTAACATGTGTTTCTTGTATCTTCAGATGGATCAAGACATATTAAACCAATTAACATGTGTTCCTTGTATCTTAAGATGGATCAAGACATATTAAACCATATAACATGTGTTCCTTGTATCTTCAGATGGATCAAGGCTTATTACCTCCGCCAAGGAGGTTATGTTTTCACTCCTGTTTGCCTGTTTGTTTGTCCGTCTGTCATCAACATAACTCAAAAAGTTTCGGACTGATTTTGATGATAATTTCAGGAACTGTCAGAAGTGAGCCAAGGAAGAGATGATTAGTTTTTGGTGGTGATCCGGATAAGTAATTAATCAATAATCAATAATAATCAAAAATTGCTGCTTTGGCAGAGGTCTGTGCTCTTGGAATGCTTTTCTAGTATATAACATGTGTTTCTTGTATCTTTAGGTTGATCAAGCACACAGAAAGGTTGTTGGAGGACAAGGAAGAACCGCTGTGTATTAAGGTCCTCCAGACCCTCAAAGAGATGATGACAGTGGACTCAGATTATGGAGAAAAGGTGAGTTTTCCTTGAAAACCAATGCCACTGTGAGCATTGGCCTCCTGATGTCAGTGTCAGTAGGTCAAGGTCAGTAGGTCAAGGTCAATTCCTCAAGGCACTGTTACCTACCACAGTCACAGGCAGCATTTTTTTATAGCCAAGGATTAGCCGCACAACTTTTGATTCAACAGTCCTAACATTAAGCAGGTTAAATGGTTAAATGCAAAATTTGTGCTACAAGTGATATATGTAATGGGGCCCTAGTCAACTGCAGGGTAGTTGACCTAGCTAGGTCATTGAGCTTGAACTAATCAACTACAGATTTAAGATTATTTGTTAAACAGGGGCCTGGTTATTGGCTGACTTCACTGTATGTCTGTATATGTGAGATATGGTCCTGTTAAACTCCAGACCTGGTTTGATCACATCTCATTGCTATATGCATCTGTCTCCTGCTTACACTGATTTTACTGTTAGCTTGATATATAACCCTTGATACTAGTGATATCTTTCTAAGAGAAATTGAATGGTAGCATTTCCTTTATTGAATATGATCTCTTCTAGGAGGAGTGAAAACTCTCATTTATGAACTTAAATAACTTTCAGCACTTATTTTTTCTTAATGATCTGATCAAACTGTCTCTAGCACTTAAATACTTGTGTAGACAGTTTACTTGATAACATGTGTGTAGAAAGATACTATGAAGACATTTGATGTGGGATACCAACATAAGACACAAAAGTTGTACTCAGCTAGACCATCATCACAGCTGTAGTTGGGAGTTGGTTGTGTTCCTATGGTGTGTTATTTTAAATTCCACAGGTGTCATAGAGATCAGGTACAACATGGTACTCTTTATGAAGTCGTGGAAATGAATTTATATCATTCTTATTACAATACTAACAATGTAAGTTGACAGTGTACTCTATACTCCACTTCTTATGATGACACAAGACACACACAAAAAAAAAGAAAAAAAACCCTCTACAGTTCATCTTTGATATCCAATTTATTCACTCATTTTATTTTCTTTTGCAGCTTGTTGAGTAAACTGTCATATGTGTTTGCTTTTGTTTTGCATGTTTTAAACATTTCTATCTGCCAGCTTTCCTGTAGTAACATTGAAGAAATGACTGAGGCAATGTATGTAATTACTAGATATTAATTGAAGTCACATTAAATGTGGAGGAGACTTAGTAAGGTTAGCCCTCATTGCCAGCTAGTTGGTATGATATCACCATGTAGGTCTTGTCTGCTCTCTTCTTTGCTAGCACATAATTGTTTTGTTTCCATTTTTGATCCAAGTTGGACTTGAAGAGTATGAACAAGAAAGAGAGTGATGACCATAAAAGGGTAACTAAATCGGTGCCATTGTTGTCATATTAATGTGGCATATGAAGTCAAATATTCCCCCTTCAGTTATATGGATGTACAGTGTATTTCTCACTGGGTGCTCTGCTGTGACATAGTTTGATATTTTTGTGAACAAGGACATCTGAATTATTTCATGAGGTGGGGAGACATAAATAACATTTACTAAATTATATGTATGTTATATGATATTTGGTAGAATTTCTGCATTTGAAATTTGCATGGAACAGTTACTTGTGACTGCATCAAAAAGAAAAATATCTCGTCTAATTTTTTGGTAATTCTGCAGCAAAACTATTGTCTTTTTAGACATAATTGTTGAGTGATCTTTGTTTTCTATAAAACAGCAGACCACCCTTTAATCTTGAGTTGGAAGTGAAGAAACAGTTATTCGCCCTAGCCGCTATAATGCTTTATGTTAATCCCAGTGGTGAAGTTTCTGTTGTAGAGGGCGCTGTAGCCTTGTTGTCATTCTAGCTGGTACATTGTAGCTCTAGTTGGCTCTCTTTATATTGCATGGAACTTTCAAACTTGAGCATGCTTTCGGTAGGCACTGTTAACATCACACATAGGGTCAATGAGTTGTTAGGAAACACTGTAGTTACTGTTTTCTTTAGCTGTTTGATGAGCAAGCAGCTGCTGCTTGCTTTTTTTTCTGGTTAGAACATTGCTTTTTCCACAAGTTAAGATGGTGTTATTATGGCATTGTGTTTTTGCAAAATACTGAAAAGATTTTATTAAATTTCTGGTATCATTTGTATGGTGTTATGTAAAGCTGTAAAGTTTTAATATGCTTAGTATTATTAACATAAAAGATATGATGACTTTTTATCTTTTTTGATATTTCCCTTTGTTGATTTACGATACATACTGTACATGTGCCTGTATTGAGTGACTGCAGTCCTTTAAAATGGGGTGATGTTTGATCAGTTTAGTAATCCCACTATAATAAATATAACTTTTTTTACTGGATGGGATGCTAAAAGAATTAAAGAATGGTCTGTGATCGTTAGCTGTTCAGTAAGTAAACCCCCAATGGGAGTTGTCTAAATGTACAGTGGAAATATGCTTTTGATATGATTATTTTGCATGGGTAAGAAACTTATAACAGCTTACTTAGATATTAAGAAGTGTTCTATTCTATATCATGATTTTATTGTGGTGAACAATTAAGTTGTAGAGAATAGATCAAGTTGATTTATGTTTTAAATTTTTTTAAATCTGTGTAACTTACTCCCAGTATAAACCTTCAGCCACTTAGAATGCAATTTTTACTGCATTGCTGATGCTTATTTCTGCTTCAATAGAAAATCTGACTGTCCTACTGAAACGACATGATCCTGGCATGTCTGTTGTGTGTATGTGATACATGTACCAGTACTAGTATGTATTGTGGTAGCAGTAAAAGCTGCTCTTTATCAAATATGGGTGCTTTATTTACACCAATAAATATGATGTATAATACTTTTGCCTTTGAGCATTATTACAGTAAACAAGTGAAATACAGCAAGGGAAGTCTTATAAGTTATCATACATGATCCAAGTCTGTATTCTGACAGTGTTTTATAATTCACATTAGCAAGGTATATTAAAATATCCAGAAAAATGATATTCTTATAACCTTAGACACATGTTCTCTGACTTGGCTTGATAATAAATGGCTATAACTTTATTATGTCCAGTTTCAATATGAGCATTCTTTGACAAGTTTTTACCAAGATGAAATAACATTTCATCCTCTTTTTACCAGTTACTGTATTTTTTCTTGAAAGGGTGAAGCTCTGCGACAGAGTCTCCTGACGAGGTATTATGGGAAAGCTCACCCTCGGGCCAGAAAAACTGATACTGCACATGACAAGCGTAAGAAATCAGAGGGCAGTGGTCCTGGGGCTGTGGTCCTCAGCAGAGCAGACATGACACTGGCTGAAGTACAGGTAAGAAATCAGAGGACAGTGGTCCTGTAAAGGGGCAGACATGACACTGGCTGAAGTACAGGTAAGAAATCAGAGGGCAGTGGTCCTGGGGCTGTGGTCCTCAGCAGAGCAGACATGACACTGGCTGAAGTACAGGTAAGATATCAGAGGACAGTGGTCCTGTAAAGGGGCAGACATGACACTGGCTGAAGTACAGGTAAGAAATCAGAGGGCAGTGGTCCTGTAAAGGGGCAGACATGACACTGGCTGAAGTACAGGTAAGAAATCAGAGGACATTAGTCCTGGGGCTGTGGTCCTCAGCAGGGCAGACATGACACTGGCTGGAGTACAGATATTATAGATTAACTGAAGATGAGTTCAAAATTTAACTTATCAATTCTTATTGGATAATATTGTTGAATTACTATTTGGTAAGTCATGGATTTTATGGTAATTTGGGAAATGTTGAGTATGTCAGTTGGTATGTTAATTTCTTACATATTTTTTTCAATTCATTTTACTGTTTTGAAACTGAAAATAATTTGTTCAAAATATCATTGAGGTTTTAATGTATATTATTGCTTATGTCAACTCCTGATCTTGTTTTCTGTATAAGTGAATCCAAATATAGAAGTGAGGGGCACGTTTCACAGTTGATCTTTCATTCTCTCAGTGTCACCTGGATGCCCATGGTGCCTCAGACTTAGTGGTTGACCTGGTCATCAATAACTTCAGTCACAAGGTCTTCCTGGAGGCAGTGGAACTGGGGATAGCATTGCTGGAAGGGGGCAACAGCACCATACAGGTAACTTAAGGGTTCTGGAGAGAAAGGTGAGGGGTGGGGAAGGAAGGAGAACAACACCATACAGGTAACTTAAGGGTTCTGGAGAGAAAGGGCGGGGAGGGAAGGAGAACAGCACCCTACAGGTAACTTAAGGGTTCTGGAGAGAAAGGGCAGGGAGGAAAGGAGAACAGCTCCATACAGGCAACTTGGGAGTTCTGGAGAGAAAGGGCAGGGAGGAAAGGAGAACAGCAACTTACAGGTAACTTGGGAGTTCTGGAGAGAAAGGGCAGGGAAGAAAGGAGAACAGCAACTTACAGGTAACTTGGGAGTTCTGGAGAGAAAGGGGAAAGACAGTCATTAGCATTCAGCTTGTGCACTGATTTATGTCTGACAATTAAATTGTTCTACTTGAATGTACACAGCCCTTGGTTAAAAATACTACATGTAGCCTTAATGATTTTGTTTCATTACAGAGGTCCTTGTTCCTGCGTCTAACTACAGAGAAGAATTCAGAAAAATTCTTCCGTGTTTTCTTTGACCGTATGAGGGAGGCACAAACAGAGATCAAGTCAAGCACTGTCACTGTGAACACTGAAAGTGAAACAGGGAAAAAGAAAGATGAAATTCACAAGGAGGCACCAAAGCATGAGGGAAAGAAAGATAAAAAGAAAGGTAGCTATACTTCATTTTGGACCACACACTTCATTTGTGAAGAAGGTTATAGATGTAAAACTGGACAGTGTGGATGTAGGCACCATTAATAACATAAAGTGCTTCATGTTGGCTTATTAACCCTACAGCTATGGATTATAAAATGGTTTACCAATATAAGGAATCATTTTAATGAATTTATTGACTAATAGTGAAATAATTCTCTACTGTTCCAGACAAGAGTCAGGGTCCAGTGGTCAATGAGGAGTTGAGGTCAGAGCTGGAGGAGGCAGCTGTTCAAACCAGTAAAGCCATTGCCATGGTGAGGAGAGTCCGTAGCCGTGACGATGACTCCCGCTCTCAGCAGGCATCTATTGATGATCTCCTTGGTGACAAGGCTGTGACACACAAGGAGAAAGAGGAGAAGAAAGTGTCTCTGGAAATTGCTGTGATGCAGCCAATTTTGAGGTTCTTGCAACTGCTCTGTGAGAATCATAACAGAGATCTTCAGGTGAGGGAAGGGAGGAGGTGATAGAAGTCTGGGGTACTCAGGGTGTAGATGATAACATATCAGAGATCTTCAGGTGAGGGAAGGGAGGAGATGATAGAAGTCTGGGGTACTCAGGATGTAGATGATAACATAACAGAGATCTTTAGGTGAGGGAAGAGAGGAGGTGATAGAAGTCTGGGGTACTCAGGGTGTAGATAATAACATAACAGAGATCTTCAGGTGAGGGAAGGGAGGAGGTGATAGAAGTCTGGGGTACTCAGGGTGTAGATGATAACAACTGGACGGTGAGATTCACTTTGTGTCAGGTTTGGGTCAGGATATTTGTGTTGGCCTGAATGTGAGCACTTCCTTTTAAAGTTTATGTTCATATTAAATCTAGATTAGATACTAGTTAGCCAAATCATTCATAAACTGTTGAGAATAAAGTTTTTATCTCATTTCCCCAATATAATTAGTATTGATGGTCCTCCCTTTTTTCAGAACTATCTGAAGAGCCAAAGCAACAAGACCAACTACAACTTGGTGTGTGAGACACTGCAGTTTTTGGACTGTATCTGTGGCAGCACCACTGGGGGTCTGGGGCTGCTGGGACTGTATATTAATGAGGATAATGTGGGCCTCATTAACCAGACCCTGAACACACTGACTGAGTTCTGTCAGGGACCCTGTCATGATAACCAGGTATGGCTCTATTCACACTGAACAATAGAAAAACTTCACTTAGTAACTGGTATAAAGCAAATACTGAATGTTCTGTCTTACAACCATATGTTTTCATTTTAGAACAGTTTGCTGATACATGTGAAAAAAATGATATTGGATTTCATCATGGCTCCTTTTTTTGTATAACATAATACTTGTGTGATTGATTTGGTTTCAGAATGCTATTGCTACACATGAGAGTAATGGGATAGATATCATCATAGCCCTGATTCTGAATGACATCAATCCTCTCGGGAAGCAACGCATGGACTTGGTGCTAGAACTCAAGGTAGGCTGAGGGTTGGTCATCCTCAGAACTTACTTTGCTTGATTAGGAAAAAAATCTATTCAAATAATGCTTTCTTCTGTTGCTATCCCATTTTACTATGTAACTTGTGCTGGTGGAACACGTTTGGTGGACCTGTAGTTCTTCAAATATACAGTATGATTTTCTGTTTCTACAACCATTTTTTATATGATCCTAAAATACAATTTCTGTATCTACAAACAGTTATGATACTACAACCATTATGAGATAACCCTATAATGAATTTAGGACAATGCCTCCAAGTTGCTGCTGGCCATTATGGAGAGTCGCCATGACAGTGAGAATGCTGAGAGAATTCTGTATAACATGAGCCCCAAGCAGTTGGTAAGATCTTTCTCGTCTCTAGATTACAGGCACTTGGTTCATTTTATAGACAGCTATTAATTCTAAAAGAATGAATCTTAGTCCATGTAATAGATTCCATTTTATTTTCCTAAGTATAATGATTTTATTGTTCTTTAATTTACTGGTTAATACTTCTTTTTGTTATACATTCTGTCAAATTTTGTATAAGTCAGGGAAAATATTACTGTGCAGTTTGTTGTATTTAAATTTAAGTTGGTAGTAAGTTTAAAAGGTAGATATTAACAAATAAAAACAATTTAATTCACCTTGGTAACATTTATTTAAGTATGTTGTCATTTGTTTTCGTCCTGTCCATAAAACACTTCCAGTCTGTCATGACAGTCAAGTACCCTGACGTCCTCACAACATTGTCAGACTGTCATGACAGTCAACTACCCTGACGTCCACACAGCATTGTCAGACTGTCATGACAGTCAACTACCCTGACGTCCACACAGCATTGTCAGACAGTCATGACAGTCAAGTACCCTGACGTCCACACAACATTGTCAGACTGTCATGACAGTCAACTACCCTGACGTCCACACAGCATTGTCAGACTGTCATGACAGTCAAGTACCCTGACGTCCACACAACATTGTCAGACTGTCATGACAGTCAAGTACCCTGACGTCCACACAACATTGTCAGACTGTCATGACAGTCAAGTACCCTGACGTCCACACAACATTGTCAGACTGTCATGACAGTCAAGTACCCTGACGTCCACACAGCATTGTCAGACTGTCATGACAGTCAACTACCCTGACGTCCACACAACATTGTCAGACTGTCATGACAGTCAAGTACCCTGACGTCCACACAGCATTGTCAGACTGTCATGACAGTCAAGTACCCTGACGTCCACACAACATTGTCAGACTGTCATGACAGTCAAGTACCCTGACGTCCACACAACATTTTCAGACTGTCATGACAGTCAAGTATCCTGACGTCCACACAACATTGTCAGACTGTCGTGACAGTCAACTACCCTGACGTCCACACAACATTGTCAGACTGTCGTGACAGTCAAGTACCCTGACGTCCACACAACATTGTCAGACTGTCGTGACAGTCAAGTACCCTGACGTCCACACAACATTGTCAGACTGTCGTGACAGTCAAGTACCCTGACGTCCACACAACATTGTCAGACTGTCGTGACAGTCAAGTACCCTGACGTCCTCACAACATTGTCAGACTGTCATGACAGTCAAGCACCCTGACGTCCACACAACATTGTCAGACTGTCATGACAGTCAAGCACCCTGACGTCCACACAACATTGTCAGACTGTCATGACAGTCAAGTACCCTGACGTCCACACAACATTGTCAGACTGTCATGACAGTCAAGTACCCTGACGTCCACACAACATTGTCAGACTGTCATGACAGTCAAGTACCCTGACGTCCACACAACATTGTCAGACTGTCATGACAGTCAACTACCCTGACGTCCACACAGCATTGTCAGACTGTCATGACAGTCAACTACCCTGACGTCCACACAACATTGTCAGACTGTCATGACAGTCAAGTACCCTAAAACTCTAAATGTTGCAGACAATATTTCAACTGAAGGAGACTAGTCTGCTTTGGCTGAAAAAAATTTGCTTCAGTAGTCTCAAGTTCAGGGTACAGTTAAGCAGTTTGCCATATCTCAATGGGTTTCCTATTTAATGATATAGATTCATCCCAGTCCAGGGTTCACAGTCTTGACAATATCTGCCCTATACTATCTGTACAGTATTGTACTTCATACAGACCCAGACTAGTATAGTCCAATCTTCCCCATCAGAGCAACATTTCCCTGTGCTGTTAAGGGCAGCCTGTGGGTAGGCAGGACAGAGCAGGGTTATCAACAGAAGTTCAGTGATAGCCCCCTGTGTTAGAAGGATGCTACTATAACTGCCATCATATTTTAGGTTGATGCTGTTTTGGCAATATTCTACAAAGCTGTGATGAGAGGAGAAATCACTTTGACCATGCTGCAGGTCACAGGACTGAGTAGCTCTGTAGATTGCAGTTTCTGTTCTATACCACCTATCACCCATCAGGGATGACAATGGCTGAGGTGATGTTTTCTTTGCTACTGAAGTCAGACGTCTTATGTTGTCTTGGACGTCTGACAAAAGGGATACAGGGAAAGAGGGTATTCATCACATTCATCACATTCAGTCATTATTTGTTATTTTCTTTGCTTTATATTATACCTGATGTTTTAAAGCCTCTTGCACAAAGGTCATTGTCATCCCTGCAGAAAGAACTGGGTTATCAAAGACCATTTGGACATAATGGGGTGATAGGTGCTGGCTTTAGTTTAAGTTTATTCAGTAGACTTTTGTTTTATAGCAGTTGTAGTCCTTCATTTGAATTCATTTGTTGATGCTCCAGTTATTACAACCCTTCCCCTTTTTTAACTTTCTTCATGCCAGTTCTTAAAATAATAGTGTGGCTTTCTGATTCAGAAAAAAGCATGTCCTTATTTGTGAAACCTCCTCTGTAGTTTGGACTGGCATCAAGTCCAGCTCTCAGTCCACTGGTATTTGTTGTTATAGTGACGTATTGTCTCCGTGGCGTCTACTGTCTGATGCATGGATTTAGGGAAGATATTTCCCACCCTGTGCACTTTTCATTTTTTAGTTTTTATACCTTAATGGAAAACTTACTATTGTCAGCATCTTGTCATCTTAAGTTTTGTGAACTTTCTGATCACTCAGATATTTAATATCATCCTATATACTCCCTTAAGGTCTATTACAAACATTTGGCTGTAAATACTAACATCCACAGTGTTGAAATACTTCATATTATCAGAGCATGGTGTTGTAAAAGGGTTAGATAGGGGATGTAGTGTATCCAAGGCAGTTTTAGCAGCCAGTGGTTCATTACTTTACCATATGCTGCTCTTCGGTCACCAGGTGGCACCAATAGATGGCATGGATTAAGTTGCCACACCAAGAGTATCAAGCTCCAGAGAAATGAGTTTTTATTTAGAATTTTGTTTGTTTCCTAATGTAGCAAAGATGTTAAAAAGAATGCACCCCTTGTGCATAGGTGTTATGAATTTGTCACATGTTAAAAACCATGCATATGAATGGGTATTTTAGTTTTATGCAACACTTGCCAATCTATACAAGAAATTTATATACACACTGTATGTATGTATGTATATCTTATATACACATTATTTCCAATTACATAAGGATAAGGTCAAATGCTATTGTGCAGAAATAACCTATTAATCTAGATTACATAAGATCCTGTCTACAGATTCTACTGTTAGGTGAGCAAAGCAGTGTAAACCCAGTGTTGAGGTGCCGGGTTGTGTTAGATGTGCAGCTATGTGCAATCTGCTGTCTTCTCCAGGTTGATGTGTCCAAGAATGCATTCCACCAAGAGGAAGAAGATGAAGAGGTGGAGATGGACAGTGATGATGTTAATCAGGCTTCTCCCAAGAATGTCGGACACAATATTTATATTCTTGCTCATCAGGTGAGGTTTGCCTTCCTTAGTATTTTGATACTATTTAAGGTATAATTCATGTCATTGCCATGTAACCAACAATTTCAAAGAGGGTACATTTCTGAAAATTTTGATTCTAGGTAGGCCATTTCCATAGCAAAAGGGTGGTTTGCATACCCTTCCCCCCACCCTTTCACTGCCTAAGGACTGAATCATGGTCATACCAAATTTTTAAAGTGAACAATTTAAGATTAACATGCATAAAGTAATATTAAGAACATTATTAAAGTGTCTCATTTAGATTATTGATAAGCATATTTTTTCATTAGAAATATCTTTTTGTATTAAAGCTTGCTCAACACAACCGTGAATTAGCTGGGATGCTGAAGCCTAGCGGGGCCCCGGGACACCCTTCCACCCCTGGGGACATCGCCCTGGAGTACTATGCCAAACACACCGCACAGATTGAGGTCAGTTGCTGAGATAGGAGATTACAAGGGAGATTAGACTACTTTGATATTGTAGGTGGTGGTGATCCACCGCCATGTACTTTATTGTTATTACATTAACTTGAAAATTACACCACTTTATCTCATAATTTCTACTGTCACTGGAAAACTTACAAATACAATCATAAATAGAGGGTTGTCCACACATTACTGGTCCTGGACACATTTAGCTAGCTAGCTTAGATAAGACTTTGATATATTACATTATATTACAGTACATTACATTACAGTACATTATATAGTAACAGTTTCTCTTTTTAAACAATTGTTCAGATTGTGCGCCAGGATCGAACCATGGAGCAGATAGTATTTCCTATCCCAGAAATCTGTGAGTATTTGACCCCAGAGACCAAGCTACGTGTTTATAACACGGCGGAGAGAGATGACCAGGGCAGCAAGGTGTCCTCCTTCTTTGACCAGAATGATGATTTGTTTGATGAAATGAGGTGGCAGAAGAAACTGCGAGGTGGGTACATAGCTTTGTGGAAGACAGGTGATTTATGGACAGCAGGGATATGTATATAAAGCCAACACCAGAACTGATCTTCATGGTTAAGTCTGTGAGAAGTGAGCCTAAGACTGTTGAGCCATTAGAGTAGGCATTAGAGTAGGTCTCTGCAGCAAAGACCATTTTATTTTGGTATATGAGATGCTGAGTTTATACACACGTATCAGCTAAATGGTGTAATGCTAAAGTCAGATATGCTCTTTTCATCATTTGTTTAATGACTCCTATACCATGCGAGGGCTATACAGGCTATGAAATATTCAGGGAAGGCAACATATTTTACTGGATCTTGTTTATTATAAATGGGAACTCACAGGGTAGGTGAGAAAATGTTTGTGCCTTTCTTAGTCTGTCTTACTCCACTGGGTGGAATGAAATATGAATGTGCCAACTCATGGGAGTAGCCCTGAATGTAAAAAGTTGTCAGTCATGCAGATATTACGTTAGTTATGCTAGATGCATCACCAGCTATTCTACCACAATCAAAAGTAACATAAACCAACTCCATTATAATTTGTTTTATGAAAATAGAATAATTTTTTTAATTGGAATTCTTTTTGATGACTGAAATGTAAGACAAATTTTCTAGGATGGAAGGATTTATTGTACATGACTGGCATCTTAATATTTATTTGTATGTAATATCTGTACTTAATAGTCTCTACCGTTGTATTTCAGCCTCCCCTGCGTTGTTTTGGATCAGTAGTCACATGACCCTGTGGAGCAGCATTGCCTTCAATCTGGCTGTGTTGATCAACTTGATGGTGGCCTTCTTCTATCCCTTCAATAATAGCATCAAGGGTAAGCTCTATGGTGACAGAAATAATGTACACAATAGATTTATACCAAAGGAATATCTGTTAGTGGCAGCCATTGTGAATTATCAAATCCTCAGCAAAGAGAGCAGCTGGGATGAACTGGGCAGACAACTTCATAATCCTCAGCCACAGCCTAATAGCATCATAGAGTTAAGAGCTGCACTGGTGAAACAATGGGGAAGGATGTATTTGAAATTTTTTGCATAAAACTCTGAAATTATGTGTATCTTCAGTGTCATTTTATCTATTGTTTATTGTAGCAGCCATGTAAACAGTTAAGACACCTTGTACTTGGTGATACCTAAGGGTGGTTTGGCCTCTGTCATCACAGGACAAAGAATATGTTTTATTTGATAAGTGTCATGATTAACTATTCTTTCTTCTCCAGAACTAGATCCCAGACTCTCTGGATGTCATCATTATTATTCTTTCTTCTCCAGAACTAGATCCCAGACTCTCTGGATGTCATCATTATTATTCTTTCTTCTCCAGAACTAGATCCCAGACTGTCTGGATGTCATCATTATTATTCTTTCTTCTCCAGAACTAGATCCCAGACTCTCTGGATGTCATCATTATTATTATTCTTTCTTCTCCAGAACTAGATCCCAGACTGTCTGGATGTCATCATTATTATTCTTTCTTCTCCAGAACTAGATCCCAGACTCTCTGGATGTCATCATTATTATTATTCTTTCTTCTCCAGAACTAGATCCCAGACTGTCTGGATGTCATCATTATTATTCTTTCTTCTCCAGAACTAGATCCCAGACTGTCTGGATGTCATTATTATTATTCTTTCTTCTCCAGAACTAGATCCCAGACTCTCTGGATGTCATCATTATTATTATTCTTTCTTCTCCAGAACTAGATCCCAGACTGTCTGGATGTCATCATTATTATTCTTTCTTCTCCAGAACTAGATCCCAGACTGTCTGGATGTCATCATTATTATTCTTTCTTCTCCAGAACTAGATCCCAGACTGTCTGGATGTCATCATTATTATTCTTTCTTCTCCAGAACTAGATCCCAGACTCTCTGGATGTCATCATTATTATTATTCTTTCTTCTCCAGAACTAGATCCCAGACTGTCTGGATGTCATCATTATTATTCTTTCTTCTCCAGAACTAGATCCCAGACTCTCTGGATGTCATCATTATTATTATTCTTTCTTCTCCAGAACTAGATCCCAGACTGTCTGGATGTCATCATTATTATTCTTTCTTCTCCAGAACTAGATCCCAGACTGTATGGATGTCATCATTATTATTCTTTCTTCTCCAGAACTAGATCCCAGACTGTCTGGATGTCATCATTATTATTATTCTTTCTTCTCCAGAACTAGATCCCAGACTCTCTGGATGTCATCATTATTATTCTTTCTTCTCCAGAACTAGATCCCAGACTCTCTGGATGTCATCATTATTATTATTCTTTCTTCTCCAGAACTAGATCCCAGACTCTCTGGATGTCATCATTATTATACTTTCTTCTCCAGAACTAGATCCCAGACTCTCTGGATTGGTCTGGACCGCCATGTTTGTGTCCTTAGCCATTGTGATCACTGTCCCGAGACCGTCAGGTATACGGACTCTGATTGGTTCGGCCATTGTCCGCTGCATTTTATCTGTTGGATTGGAACCTACATTGCTTATATTAGGAATATTTAATGTGAGTAACCATTTATGTAGTAAAAAGAAGAAAAATCAATATTTAGATAGTCTAAGATAAGCTTAATACAGATATGTTTTTAGAGCCCTGTATTATATAATTAGGTTTAATTTATGCAGCTATTTATGTCTTCCATATAAAGTTTATGTTGATAACATGTTTTGAAACTCATACATTAAACATTTGTTGTTCTTTTGGATCAGATTTGTTTCTCCAAGTTGAAATTATGATAATATACTTGTATATTAGTAATGTATATGACCGAATTGTAATAAATTGGTTATGATAGTCATGGCAACTGATGTTAATGTATAATGATATCACAATAACAGAATGTGGACACAGTTCAATGCATTTAGTTTATCCACGTAAAATAACCAAGGACAAAATTTGTCAGAATTTTAGACAGTTGTTAGCAACTGCTTGGTTCATCAAAGACTGAATTTATTTATTACTGGACAGAAATACTTATTATGATATTGCTTACGCACAGTTCTGATATTCTTAATTTTAGGCAGTGAACAAGATTATCTTCATAGTCAGTATGATGGGCAACAGGGGAACTTTCACCAAATCTATCTGGCAAATTCTCTCCGATTTTGAGTTCATGTATAACGTGACCTACATTGTGATCTGTTGCATGGGTTTACTGGTCCACGAGTTTTTTTATTCACTTTTGGTAAGTAACATGTAGGCTTGAATATGAGAAAATAAATTAATTTTTTTAAAGTATTTTATTTTATAGAGAGGGGATGCAATTATTAATAAATGAAGTTACATATTTGTTTATATGGGCAGCAAGATAGATTTCAGTATTAATGTGGCATAAAAAGCTATTGTAGGTGTGTTAGAATATGTAAACTGTAGCATTGTTTATATCCATCAATATTGCATAACATCACTGTCATAAACTGAGGAATATTACATCAAATAGTAAATTACTCCATGTTATCATTATTTGTCCTGTCACACACTATCTTTCCCTCGGTGACAAAATGTGACTGCCTCCTTCCAGCTGCTTGACGTGGTCTACAGGGAGGAGACACTGTTGAATGTCATCACGTCTGTGACCAGAAATGGACGGTCCATCATCTTGACTGCTGTCCTGGCAGTCATTATTATCTACCTGTTCTCCATTGTTGGCTTTATCTTCTTCAAGGATGACTTCATGATTGAAGTGTCCACTCTCAGTCCAGTCATCAGTGTGGGTAAGTTAATAAAGATGACTTCATAATAGAAGTGTCCACTCTTAGTCCAGTCATCAGTGTGGGTAAGTTAATAAAGATGACTTCATAATAGAAGTGTCCACTCTTAGTCCATTCATCAGTGGGGGTAAGTTAATAAAGATGACTTCATAATAGAAGTGTCCACTCTCAGTCCAGTCATCAGTGGGGGTAAGTTAATAAAGATGACTTCATAATAGAAGTGTCCACTCTCAGTCCAGTCATCAGTGGGGGTAAGTTAATAAAGATGACTTCATAATAGAAGTGTCCACTCTCAGTCCAGTCATCAGTGGGGGTAAGTTAATAAAGATGACTTCATAATAGAAGTGTCCACTCTCAGTCCAGTCATCAGTGGGGGTAAGTTAATAAAGATGACTTCATAATAGAAGTGTCCACTCTTTGTCCATTCATCAGTGGGGGTAAGTTAATAAAGATGACTTCATAATAGAAGTGTCCATTCTCAGTCCAGTCATCAGTGGGGGTAAGTAATTAAAGATGACTTCATAATAGAAGTGTCCACTCTTAGTCCAGTCATCAGTGGGGGTAAGTTAATAAAGATGACTTCATAATAGAAGTGTCCACTCTTAGTCCAGTCATCAGTGGGGGTAAGTTAATAAAGATGACTTCATAATAGAAGTGTCCACTCTCAGTCCAGTCATCAGTATGGGTAAGTTAATAAAGATGACTTCATAATCGAAGTGTCCACTCTCAGTCCAGTCATCAGTGGGGGTAAGTTAATAAAGATGACTTCATAATAGAAGTGTCCACTCTTAGTCCAGTCATCAGTGGGGGTAAGTTAATAAAGATGACTTCATAATAGAAGTGTCCACTCTTAGTCCAGTCATCAGTGGGGGTAAGTTAATAAAGATGACTTCATAATAGAAGTGTCCACTCTTAGTCCATTCATCAGTGGGGGTAAGTTAATAAAGATGACTTCATAATAGAAGTGTCCACTCTTAGTCCAGTCATCAGTGGGGGTAAGTTAATAAAGATGACTTCATAATAGAAGTGTCCACTCTCAGTCCAGTCATCAGTATGGGTAAGTTAATAAAGATGACTTCATAATCGAAGTGTCCACTCTCAGTCCAGTCATCAGTGGGGGTAAGTTAATAAAGATGACTTCATAATAGAAGTGTCCACTCTCAGTCCAGTCATCAGTGGGGGTAAGTTAATAAAGATGACTTCATAATAGAAGTGTCCACTCTCAGTCCAGTCATCAGTATGGGTAAGTTAATAAAGATGACTTCATAATCGAAGTGTCCACTCTCAGTCCAGTCATCAGTGGGGGTAAGTTAATAAAGATGACTTCATAATAGAAGTGTCCACTCTTAGTCCAGTCATCAGTGTGGGTAAGTTAATAAAGATGACTTCATAATAGAAGTGTCCACTCTTAGTCCAGTCATCAGTGGGGGTAAGTTAATAAAGATGACTTCATAATAGAAGTGTCCACTCTTAGTCCAGTCATCAGTGGGGGGTAAGTTAATAAAGATGACTTCATAATAGAAGTGTCCACTCTTAGTCCAGTCATCAGTGGGGGGTAAGTTAATAAAGATGACTTCATAATAGAAGTGTCCACTCTTAGTCCAGTCATCAGTGGGGGTAAGTTAATAAAGATGACTTCATAATAGAAGTGTCCACTCTTAGTCCAGTCATCAGTGGGGGTAAGTTAATAAAGATGACTTCATAATAGAAGTGTCCACTCTTAGTCCAGTCATCAGTGGGGGTAAGTTAATAAAGATGACTTCATAATAGAAGTGTCCACTCTTAGTCCAGTCATCAGTGGGGGTAAGTTAATAAAGATGACTTCATAATAGAAGTGTCCACTCTTAGTCCAGTCATCAGTGGGGGTAAGTTAATAAAGATGACTTCATAATAGAAGTGTCCACTCTTAGTCCAGTCATCAGTGGGGGTAAGTTAATAAAGATGACTTCATAATAGAAGTGTCCACTCTTAGTCCATTCATCAGTGGGGGTAAGTTAATAAAGATGACTTCATAATAGAAGAGTACACTCTTAGTCCATTCATCAGTGGGGGTAAGTTAATAAAGATGACTTCATGATAGAAGTGTCTACTCTCAGTCCATTCATCAGTGGGGGTAAGTTAATAAAGATGACTTCATGATAGAAAAGTCCACTCTTAGTCCAGTCATCAGTGGGGGTAAGTTAATAAAGATGACTTCATAATAGAAGAGTCCACTCTTAGTCCATTCATCAGTGGGGGTAAGTTAATAAAGATGACTTCATAATGGAAGTGTCCACTCTTTGTCCATTCATCAGTGGGGGTAAGTTTATAAAGATGACTTCATAATAGAAGAGTCCACTCTTAGTCCAGTCATCAGTGGGGGTAAGTTAATAAAGATGACTTCATGATAGAAGTGTCCACTCTCAGTCCATTCATCAGATTGAAAAAGAGGGAAATTTTTATGTCATCTGTGCATTTCTTCAAGTTATTTTAGGGTTTCTTTTTACAAGTTAATATTTTTAAGAATACCTTGATAAAATATGTATCTGTTGCTGTTACTCCTGTTATTTAAATTGGAAAATGTGGCTTGGTACACCACATTTATGTTCTATGATTCTTATTTGAAGGGCTTTCAATACGGACATATCTTGTTTTTCTATGTCATGTTTAGGTTCAATAGAATCTGCTGCTGCCATGATGACCAGTGCGGCTGGTATAATGCTGGGAACCACAGGGCAGCCACAGTGTGAGCAGGGGACTGACTGTGGCCAGTTGAATAGGACAGTGAACAACACAGGTAACCCAGTGTGGACATTTCAACACATATAACACAACACAGGTAACCCAGTATGGACATCTCTACACAAATAACACAACACAGGTAACCCAGTGTGGACATATAACACAACACAGGTGACCCAGTGTGGACATCTCTACACATATAACACAACACAGGTAACCCAGTGATGACATATAACACAACACAGGTAACCCAGTATGGACATCTCTACACAAATAACACAACACAGGTAACCCAGTGTGGACATCTCTACACATATAACACAACACAGGTAACCCAGTGTGGACATCTCTACACAAATAACACAACACAGGTAACCCAGTGTGGACATCTCTACACATATAACACAACACAGGTAACCCAGTGTGGACATCTCTACACAAATAACACAACACAGGTAACCCAGTGTGGACATCTCTACACATATAACATAACACAGGTAACCCAGTGTGGACATCTCTACACAAATAACACAACACAGGTAACCCAGTGTGGACATCTCTACACAAATAACACAACACAGGTAACCCAGTGTGGACATCTCTACACATATAACATAACACAGGTAACCCAGTGTGGACATCTCTACACAAATAACACAACACAGGTAACCCAGTGTGGACATCTCTACACATATAACACAACACAGGTACGGTAAAGTCTTGAAAATTTCGTCGTTCTTGAAAATTTCGTCGGCAGACGATTTTCCGCCGACGTAATTTTTTTCCCTTTGAAAACTTCGTCGACCTTGAAAATGAGGTACTCGATAATTTTTGAAAAGTTCGTCACCAAATATGGCCGCGTTGTCCAGCTCAAACATGAAGGTAATGCGTCAGTTGATTCAAGACAATGATACGATCAGGATATCATTGCCGATAACACTCTCAATGGGAGATAGGAACAATAGTGCGCCCCTGCGAGCGGTTACTCACAATATAGATGGTTTAGATGTGAATTCCCGTTCTCAATTGCGGGAACGTCGGCCTTTTGTCTTTAGTTTCATTACTGTTACCTGTCTTAAGGTGCGTTATCAAGCCGGCGAATAGAAGTCACAGGCCGCGGCTTTGTCATTTGTAACGCCGTTATTGTTATCGGCGGCTGTCCTAAATGAGGAAGACACAATGAAAAAATCAAGATATTATCTCGAAGTGAAATGTACCCGTCACTTCTATTCATGTCCATGTTCAATTTAGGACCATTTAACGATTACCTGGCTCGTACAGGGAGATCGTTCGCAATGCGAATGGGACGAGATGGTAATTTTCATATCTTCAGCGGAGAATAGTTCTCGTAATATCGTCAACAGATCGTTCGCGATCCAAACGAGACGGGAAGTTAATTTTCATATTTGTAGCGGACTCCATTCGCGTAGATCATCAGCGGGAGATCGTTTGCGATTCGAGAGAAAATTTAAGGCAATCTTCATATCTTCAGCGGGAGATTGTTCAGGATGTAAGCGAGAATAAAAATTTAATGCACTTTTCATATTAGTTCAAGTGAACTTCGTTCGTGGAAGATCGTCAGCAGGAGATCATTATTTTAACCCCCCCCCCTCCCCCTTTGAATTTTATAAATAATATATACTTTTCATTTTATCTTTAACCCCCCTTCCCCCTCTCAAGGCATATCTTCAGCGGAGAATCGTTCGCGTAAGATCGTCAGAGGGAGATCGTTCGCGATCCGAACGAGACGAAAAGGCAATTTTCATATCATCATCGGGAGATCGTTCGCGATGTAAGCAAGAATGAAATGCAATTTTCATATTAGTTCAAGGGATTTAGGGAACTTCGTTCGCGGAAGATTGTCAGCAGGAGATTATTTAACCCCCCCCCTTTCCCCCCCCCCCCCCCCCACACACACACACACACACACACTTTGGATTTTTAAAAAATATTCATTTTCATTTTATCTTTAATCCGCCCCCCCCCCCCTTTCCCCTGCTCACGGTATATCTTCGGCGGAGAATCGTTCGCGTAATATTCTCAGGACTTTGTTCGCGTAAGATCATATCAGAGGGAGATCGTTCGCGATCCTTGCTAGACGAAAAGGCAATTTTCACATCTTCACCGGGAGATTGTTTGCGATGTAAACAATAATAAAATGCAGTTTTCATATTAGTTCAAGGAACTTAAATTACGGGAGATCATTATTTTAACTCCCTGTAAATTTTTAGGAAGTTACAGATGGTAATTTTAGAAGGCCTGACGCTCAATCCTGGGAAAAGCCCTGCATGCAACATACGTTCCCAAGAGCGTAATTTTTTTAATATGTCGCGTCCAGGTTATGATGCAAGGTTGCAATTAGGCTTATCTTGATCCTTCTCCTCTATCAGATGGTATGTTTCTTACCGAGAAGATAATTCTCAACATGTTTTCGGGTACAGTAAGTTAAGTATAACTTAATCCAGATGCACTAATAAATAGATTATTATTTACCACCAGAAAATGACTTAGGAAGTAGTAATAAATATCCCACAATATAGGAGGGTCAAAGATAACAGTCGCTAAGGATAAAAGCCCAAAGGCCGGATTTTTTAAAATTTCGTCATACCCAGGAGTCGGTGAGCGGTAATTTTGAAAAATTAGTCGGATTTACACAATTAAAAATATTAATTAATTTTTAAGCGACGAAATTTTCAAGACTTTACCGTAACCCAGTGTGGATATCTCTACACATACAACACAACACAGGTAACCCAGTGTGGACATCTCTACACATATAACACAACACAGGTAACCCAGTGTGGACATCTCTACACATATAACATAACACAGGTAACCCAGTGTGGACATATAACACAACACAGGTAACCCAGTGTGGACATACAACACAACACAGGTAACCCAGTGTGGACACAACACAGGAACTGATAGAACAAAAGTCTGTCACCATAGGTTTTTAGGATGACAGTTTTTTGTTTTCAAAGTATTAACTAAATGATCAGAGGAATGTAACAGATGAGAGGGAGAAGAAACTTAATCTAATCCAGATGGATAAGCAAAAGAAAAACCATAAAAAATTGAAAGTTAAATGCTTTTGTTGGTAAATAAATTGATGTACATCATTGTTGGGGCATACATAGTGCTTGCCTCTATGACTTTCAAATTTTTTAGAAATTATCGACAGCTTTGTGGTATTTTTGCAGAGATTCCCACAGAAGCCCCTGGTGCTGATGATAGCGCTCTGGAGAAGACAGGAGAGGTGGAGACTGAGAAGGAACGTGCCTGTGACTCTCTTATCATGTGCATTGTAACATCTCTGAATGAAGGCCTTAGAAATGGTGGTGGCATAGGTGACGTGCTACGGAAACCCAGCAGCAAGGAGCCTTTATTTGTGGCCAGAGTTATCTATGACTTGCTCTTCTTCTTCATTGTCATCATTATCACCCTGAACCTCATCTTTGGTGTCATCATTGACACATTTGCTGACCTGAGAAGTGAGAAACAACAGAAAGAAGAGATTTTGAAAAACACATGTTTTATTTGTGGTAAGTTTATAAGTAGTAAATTAAGTTGTTTTTATCTACAGTCCATTCTCAACTCTCAGTCATGTGAACGTAAACACTTGTGATCTTGTGAATGTCGAGAGTGTTGTGAGTTTTGCATTACAAAATGTTTTCTCCCTCTTTTACAGGTCTGGATAGATCTTCATTTGACAATAAATCGGTTTCATTTGAGGACCATATCAAGAATGAACACAACATGTGGCACTACCTGTACTTCATAGTGCTGGTGAAAGTGAAAGATCCCACAGAATTCACGGGACCAGAGAGCTATGTCTATGCCATGATCAGAGTAAGTATCTCATAGAGTTCACAGGACCAGAGAGCTATGTCTATGCCATGATTACAGTAAGTATCTCACAGAGTTCACAGGATCAGAGAGCTATGTCTATGCCATGATTAGAGTAAGTATCTCATAGAGTTCACGGGACCAGAGAGTTATGTCTATGCCATGATTAGAGTAAGTATCTCACAGAGTTCACAGGACCAGAGAGCTATGTCTATGCCGTGATTAGAGTAAGTATCTCACAGAGTTCACAGGACCAGAGAGCTATGTCTATGCCATGATTAGGGCAAGTATCCCACAGAGTTCACAAGACCAGAGAGCTATGTCTATGCCATGATTAGGGCAAGTATCCCACAGAATTCACTGGACCAGAGAGCTATGTCTATGCCATGAAAAGAGTAGTGTTTTCATGTTGCTGATAAGCATTAGTATATGATTAAAGTGATCAAAAGAAATACAGATGATAATTGAGAACCAGTGTGAAAGCATGTCTCAATTTTAGGATTTCTTGTTTCACTTTGAAAGATGAGAACAATGGGCTCTATCACATGTCAATATAGTATCACCAGCATTATGTTGGGAACCATCAGCTCTATCACATGTCTCTATCATATGTCTCTATCACATGTCAATATAGTATCAGCAGCATTATGTTGGGAACCATCAGCTCTATCACATGTCTCTATCATATGTCTCTATCACATGTCAATATAGTATCATCAGCATTATGTTGGGAACCATCAGCTCTATCATATGTCTCTATCACATGTCAATATAGTATCATCAGCATTATGTTGGGAACCATCAGCTCTATCATATGTCTCTATCACATGTCAATATAGTATCACCAGCTTTATGTTGGGAACCATCAGCTCTATCATATGTCTCTATCACATGTCAATATAGTATCACCAGCATTATGTTGGGAACCATCAGCTCTATCATATGTCTCTATCACATGTCAATATAGTATCATCAGCATTATGTTTTGAACCATCAGCTCTATCATATGTCTCTATCACATATCATAGTATCACCAGCATTATGTTGGGAACCATCAGCTCTATCACAGTACCATCATTATTTTCTACTGTTTTTGTTTTTCCAGGACAAAAATTTAGACTGGTTCCCAAGAATGCGTGCCATGTCTCTGGCGGCAGATGAGGGGGAGGGAGAGCAGAATGAGCTGCGTAATCTCCAGGTGCAGCTGGAACACACCAATAAACTGGTGCTGACCCTGTCCCAGCAGCTGATGGAACTCAAGGACCAGGTAGGAAGAACACTGACTAGGATACAGACTGGGTTTTGGATGCCTAGGGGGGCTTTTCTATATAGTATATATGTTTGACTTGTGACATTCAGTAGCTCTTTTATAAAATAGAAACGTTATGGGTCTTCTGTTAGACCTTGAGAGTATTCAGATTCAGACATCGTACCATCAGGTCTAAACCTGAGGGGATTCTCACAAAATGTAATCAGCTTAAATGTCTGATACTTCCCCTCAGGCAGCTAGGGTCACTTTAGCCGAGCACAAATAAAAGTCAAATCCCCCCCCCCAGCTGCTTGCAGGAGTGTGTCAGACATTTAAGCTGATTACACTGATTGCACTTTAGTGAAAGTCTCTGCAGAATTGGATCAATCCAGCTGGTATGATGTCTGTATCTGAATGCTCACTGTGTTATATCAAGACTTCTAGACATGAGAATTGTTTATCAATGAAACATATAGAATATAGCACTCATGACTGGCAAAGTTCTTTTCTTTAATGGATTCCAAAAACTGTAATTGTTATTTATTTGCTTTTTAAGGTAATTTTTTGTTTGATTTTCCTGGTGTTTGATCAATTATAAGTAAGTTTCTTTTTATAATTTGGAATTTTTAGATGTCTGAACAGCGTAAACAGAAACAGCGTCTCGGCCTCCTTAACACTCCACAGCAGCTGTTTGGGGCACCACCTATGTAACACTCCACAGCAGCTGTTTGGGGCGCCACCTATGTAACACTCCACAGCAGCTGTTGGGGCGCCACCTATGTAACACTCCACACCAGCTGTTTGGGGCGCCACCTATGTAACACTCCACAGCAGCTGTTTGGGGCGCCACCTATGTAACACTCCATACCAGCTGTTTGGGGCGCCACCTATGTAACACTCCATACCAGCTGTTTGAGGCGCCACCTATGTAACACTCCATACCAGCTGTTTGGGGCACCGCCTACCACAAAGATTCATTCACATGCCAATTAATTCTGGACATTTCTTAACCACCTATGCTCACTCTGTAGTTTCAACTGTGTCATATTCATTCCCTAATGTGACATAGGGGATAAATTAAACAAAACAAAAACCTTTTTATTAGTTTTTTTCCTGGGCTACAGTGGTTTAATGGACCTTATTTTATGTACATAAATTAGATGCTAGATATATTTAGCAAAGTTGACAATTTGTAAGATTTCAGCTGACAGTACTTTAAATATACATGTTGTTCTTTTTAAGATGTTTGCAACAAAATCTCTATATTGTAATATTGTCAAAGTCTGTTGGAAGGAACATTGATATGACAACAGAAATGCATAGAAATTAATTATGGCAAAAATGCTCGTCTTAGTAAATGGTAATTGAGATGATACACTTTTATTGTAACAGACAATAAATTTACTGTTCAAATGGGTGATTGTTTCATTAACTTGAAGCAGGGTGATAATTTGTATTTGGTATGGTTTCTGGGCATGTCAACATGTTATATTAAATGTGATTGCATGAGCTTAAGAGTCTGACTGATTTTCTCTCCAGATTTTGAGGGCTGACAACTTTGCACAAATAAAAGGTCATTAAGGTTAAGGGTTTTCATAAAATATTGTTTGCTTGGACAACCATCATGCTTTGGGGGTAAGTATATGCCCACATATAGATATTGGGGGTCTAGATAGTGGCATTTGTGACAGTTGTCAGTAGCATTCTGCACCCATCAGAGCATTGGATCCCACGGGAGTATTAGAACATCAACATATTTATTTAAAGGGTAAATTATCCCTGTTGCCTTGTGGGGCCACTTAAAACTTCCCTGGTTTTTGGGTCAGTTGAACTGTTTAAAGGGCTTTTCTGCTTTTGTATACTTAACAAAAAGTCTTTTTCCTATACTTGATATCCATTTGACATTCAGTTACTACTTGTTGCACATCTAAATTCACTTCCAAAAATAAGAGGTAGTCCTACTTTCAAGCAGGCTCATGTACCTTGCTGGTGGTACATAATGTAGAGGTGGTCCTCACCTCTCTGAGCATCCAGATTATCTTGTTCTGTTTTGTGTGACTGGACAACATCAACTGTCTGCCATTTGACAAACTTTAGTTCCTATTTAGAGAGAAGACTTTTGGATAAGTAACATGGACTAAATGCTTTTACTGGTTAAGAGTTTTGTGTTTAAGTGATGAAAATTAAGTTTTATTGTGAAAGAGGCTAGTTTGAGGCTTTAAAGTACATTTGACCTCAGTACCATGTAGGTTGTTGTATCAGTACTGTCCAGAAATGGAAAAGTGTTGCACTGATTACACACTTTAGATAACACATCATGTGATTTTGAGATTTTCTTGTAGCACGTACTTTATGAAAATGTCAACTTTTGCACTGTTAACAATGTATGCAAGTGTGACAAATTCAGCCATTTAATTTTGTATAACTATTTTATATAGGTGAACATGTAATAATTCCAATTGCATTTAGGTATACATGTAGGACAATAAAAACGACATGACCATGTATTTATTATGATGTTTGATAGAGCTAAATAAGGAAATCTAGTTCTTGGTTTGGGGAAATTTAATAGCTTGCATACTTTGACCGATTATTTTAATATATGATATATGACAGATATTAGTCATAATACAATTTATATGAATAAATCTAGATGATTTTCAAGATATTTTATCTCAAAATGTCAGTTAGTTATTTCCTGCCTACGCAGTGGCATAAGCCACAAACTCTGTTAACACAATGGCTTAATTTTGCTTATAAGAAAGGAAACTATTCATCTGTAAGCCACAAACTCTTTTAACACAATGGCTTAATTTGCTTATAAGAAAGGAAATTGGGAGGGATTTAAGGGAGTGATGAAAGGCAAATGAGTAAATTGCGTGGCGTAGAACTACCTAGACATTGATAGTAGGGTTTTATTGTAAAACGTATTTCTACAGGGAGTGTTAAGTGATGTGGAGGAGGGGGTGGGGAGGGACGGGGGGTGGGGAGGGACGCGAATTCTACCTTTTTGAAACCTACAGTGACATAAAGTGATAAATCTAGCTTTTTGTATAATAATGCAAATATTTCCGAGTCACACCTTGTTTGCATGGCAAGTTTTCGTATTCAATAAAGAAGGTTTTTTTTAAAAAAAAAAAAACAACTCTTTTGGATAATATAAATACCAACAAAAATCAGACCGCGAGAGATGCACATTTATTTTATTAACACATTTTGTCCACAACCTCAAGTATTTTTTTTTTTTTTACAATGCCTGGTTACGAAGGTTTTGCAAATTACTTTCTATGAGAAAAGTTTTGTCGTGTTTCGTCTAAAACAAATGACTGTCCTGTCACCATATAGTCTAGCTAATCATAGTCCGGTGGCTTAAGGAAAAAATCGTGACACGGCGGATAAAAGCACCAAATTTTGCATGTGGGTACCTTTTGACATTCTAAACCAAATTAGAGCCGTAGCCCACGGAAAAAATTTACCGTTTGGCCAAAAAATCCAAAATGGCCGCCAATTTATTGAATTCTTTAGAAATATGTACATACCTATGTTGATTTTTATCAAATAAATTATTTTCTCAGAGTTTTCCACACCCTTATTACCCATTTTATTCATATATGTCAGATAACAAACAAGTTCCCTTGGACTTTTTGAAAAAATCCAAGATGGCTGTCATTTGCCATAGAAACAGCCATAGGAATACTAGTGCACAACTATTACCAGCTAGAACGATACGTTGTCCACTATCAAATTAAGTCTGTTTCTCAGATCTTTGTTACCCACATAATATGTTTGTGGTGAGTAACTACGAAGTGTTCTTGGGCATTTTGGAAAATCCAAGATGGCTGCCATGTGCCACAGGAATTCTAGTATACGGGGGATTCAACTAATGGCAACTGGAAAGATTAGTTTTTCACTATCAAATTAAGCTGGTTTCTGAGTGTTTTCTACATCCTTTGTACCCACACAATATGTATGTGGTTAGTAACTAACAGTATTCTTGGGCATTTTGAGAAAATCCAAGATGGCCATCATATGTAATAGGAATACTTCTAGTATTACAAAGGGTTGGAACTAATGCCAGCTAATTCACTATCAAATTCAGTTTATTTTTTTAGTGTTTTACACATTATTATTACACTGTGATACATATCTAGCAGGTAATAAATGTGCACATTTGATCATTTTGAGAAAACCCAAGATGGCCGTCACTGGCCATAGGAATTACAACTGCACATCCATGGCTTTTCATCTACTACCAGGGTGAATTTGTGTTTGCTTATCAAGTTTTGCCCATCCTTATTAGTCCTATGATATATATCTGGTGGGTAAATAGTGTGCATCCTTGGATCTGAGAAAAAGATACCTACAATTTAACATAGGAATACTAATGGGTGGGTTTCAATTGCTGCTAGAGAGGCATATGGTTCATTATACAATTACATTTCCATGGGTTTGTTTTAAAAATAATTTATGTTTTTCATTCCATTTATTATTACCCCTATGATGTATACCTGGTCTGTAGCATGTGTGTATCTTTGGGTATTCTGAAAAAATTCAAGATGTCTGCCTTTTGTCATTAGAATATTCGAAAACATAATCAAATAATGCTAGAGATACACTGAGTACGATTTAAATGTAGTTAACTTTGGGTCGTTTTTAAATGTTTTTCATATCCTATTTATCCTTATGAAAGACTCTGTGTGTTTTGAAAGTGTATGTATCCTTGAGTATTATTCGGAGAAAACCCAAGATAGCTGCCAGTTGTCATAGGAATATATCATTCAAATGCACATAGGTGTCAATTAATAGAACAGTTCAAATAAAGCCGTTTGATGTTTAAACATGTTGACATCCTTATTAACCTTACTCTTTATAAATCTGGTGTGTAGCAAGTGTGCATCTTGCGTATTGGAGAAAATTCAAGATTGCTGCAATTCACAATAGCCAGAGAAACATTGGGTTCAATATAAATCCAACTACTGCCAGAGAAACATTGGGTTCAATATAAAATGAATTTTGTTTCTCGGTATTTCCCACATTCTTTTTGGACTTTTAGATATCTATCTGGTGGGTAACAAGTGTATACCCTTAAGTATTTTGAAAAAATATCATGATTACCCTCATTTGCCTTAGAAGTGCCTATAAAATCTAATGCACCAGTTTTCCTATGAGGAAAAGAAGGCCATCTTGGATTTCCCCAAAATGATAAAATATGGACATTAATTACCTAACAGATATGTGTCATGGGATAATAATACTAAAAAAAAAACAGAATAACAACTGAATTCAGCTTCATTTTATTTGTAAGCCTATCTCTCGCAGGTATTAACTGAACCCCACCTTCTACGGCTAATGGCAGCCATTTTGTTTTGTTTTGTTTTCAAAAAGGATACACATAACATTCTCATCACATATGTATTATGTTAATTAAAAAGATGTGGAAAATACTCAGAAACAAACCTAATTTAACAATTAATATTATATCTCCATGGCAGAAGAAGCCCTATGTGTATACTAGTATTCCTTTGATATGGGGGCCATCTTGGATTTTTCTCGAATTGCCTATGAATAAAGGTTAGTTACTCCCCACAAATATATTATTTGTGTAATAAGAAACAAAATTAATTAGATAGTGGGCAATGCATCTTCCTAGTTGGCATTAGTTAGTTGAAAACCCTTGTACATGTTCTAGTATTCCTATGCCATACGGCGGCCATCTTGGATTTTTCAATAAGTCCAAGGACACTAGTTTGTTATCTGACACATATGCATAATATGGGTAATAAGGATGTGGAAAACATTGAGAAAATACTTAATTTGATAAAAATCAACATACTGTATATATTTCTACAAAATTTCACAAATTGGCGGCCATTTTGGATTTTTTGGCCAAACGGTAAATTTTTTCCGTGGGCTACGGCTCTAATTTGATTTAGTATGTCAAAAGGTACCCACATGCAAAATTTGGTGCTTTTATCCGCTGTGTCACGATTTGGCCATTTTTTTGCCCTAAGCAACCGGACTATCATGAATGTAACTGAATTGAATATTCTTTATATGGCTAAAATAATACGAAAACTCCAAACAATTGCGACAAAAGACGTCACGGTTTTTTTTCTTCAATTTTTAAAAGCCATGTGACACCGCGAACATAGCCGCAATCTATTTATTGCGTTATTTACAACAAACATAAACAGACATTTTCTGTGACGCTAGATATCATACTCGCTTCCTGATAGAAATAAACTAAATCGATCAGAGAATGTGAGGTGGTGCTGTGAGCAACAGTCACGATGGTTTAAATTTTAGTCCGTTTATGCTTTTTGTGTCATAATAGATGGATCTAGTTCTTTTTTGCCGTGATTTAAGCTGTTTAAGACTGATGTAATTAAATTTTCACTTGGACAAACAATTCTTTCTCTCGTTAAGTCTTTATGGGTTTTTTAATGGAAAATGGATCTATATATTGAGAATCAGTTAGTATTCTCGGGGCAGACTAGGCAAGACCCGAGTTTTAATTTCAAGCCAGGTCGAGACAAAGACCACCTCACTGAGAAAACACACAAATGGAGCTGTTGAGTGACTATAGCCATGAAACAATAACATAATAGGCAATTAACCTGTTTGCCACTAAGATTGTATGCTCGCCAGGATGATGTGAAAGGATGCCAGCGGCTACTGAGACTTATAACGATGTTATATGTATAACGCCTATTAATAAGTGTAGATCTCAGCTGAGGTTTGAGGGGATGAAGTAAACGGATAAATGGGAAAACTTCCATTTTGATTTTTATATTTTCTCTTATTTATGATTATATCCGTCTTTAATTTCTCTACTCGTGCTACTGGCATCAGAGCACTGATAACCCGCGGCCATGAAGGGAGGCGTCTGATGCTTATTATGACCTACATCAGCACACGTTTTATATACAAAAATATTCATTCGTTCAACTGCTTGAATAAGTTAATCAAGATTTTTCATTTGACCCACTACTGCTTTCCTTCGATTCGTTAAATCACGATAACTTGTTTTTCATTTCTCAGAATACCAAGTCAGTTGGTTCCAATGTGTTTGAGAGTACTGAGGTGACTGTACATGTTAAGTCCAGTGTGTTTTCAATTGACTCACTGAAATTCACCACAGTGAAAAAAAAAACAACCATGCCCCTTCAGGCTGCCTAAAAATGCAGTCATCCTACGCCCTATTACATAATCCACATTTTGGATAAGTGTTCAAATACGCGCTCACGATAGTGGCCAGCGAGAAGTTCACAGCTACCAGTTTAACTTACATCGTGCCTATCACAATTTTGGGGAAAAGGAACATGTATATGTTTTTCAGAAATTGTCATCAAATTTGACTGTACATTTCGAAGTCATTGCTTAGTACTTATTACTCTTATTATAAAATAAAATGATAAACAGAATAATTAAAATAGAAAATAACATGTATGTGTTAATAAGATATTATAATCAAATTAGCGCACCTCTATCAAACGCCATCCCCTTCGAACAAGTTGACCATTGGTGACAACAGGAACGCCACCATGTGACTATGTATCACTGAAGGTATAAAAGCGCGGAATTTTGAAAGTGCGTTCATTCAACAGCGGGCAGATGTAGAGCAACAGAAAGGATGACATGTGCTGCGTCCCATATCAAGCAAAAAGGACACGGGAGTTAACTCGCATTTTTCCGAAGCTTTCCCTCATCATTCGTCAACGCATCTTTCATCGACATTATGATTCTTGCACACGCAGACGTCTGGACGGTGGATTCGACGTTTCTCTAAGCTGGCCAGCTAAAACCTTCGCTTCTCCGCACGAGGAATCGTCGCTCAGGAATCTTCGCAGGATACATCATCGGCTTTCTGCTGGTCTAGGCTCTATTGTTGTAGTGTCATTGCATTATTCCCACGCGTTCCAGGTTTCTTCTTATTACAGGTCCAGGAAGCAGACTGCAGAGGGCTGACATAGGTAGGGAAAACTCATTTATCCGTTTTTCTTTCTGCTTACAGAACTCTATTATGGTGATTCTAGATAGAGCTCCCACTGACATCTGCAAGGAGAAGAGGGCCACACCTACACTTTAGATATTACCATCAATCCTTGGTGCCAACGAGTCCTGTCATGGTCTGCCTACAAGGTGGCTGCATTGGGGAAGCGTCCAGCGAGTCCTGCCATGGTCTGCCTACAAGGTGGCTGCATTGGGGAAGCGTCCAAGGTATATGGTGTTTCAATGAGATGGAAAACCCTCAGAGGTAACCCGTGTTATTGGCGAGAGAAATAGACTAAAATATTTTTCATTTGCGGTCTGCCCCATAAGTTTTTCACTTTACTGGGCATTCGGTCTTCAACTTTCCTAGAGTCTTCTGGTCTGAATCAGGATCCAGTGGTCCGAATACAAACTTCAATAAAACTGGACTTGCATTTTATTATTATTATTATTATTATTATTATTATTAACAACACTTTGACATATTTTTAGAAACATGAAGTAACAGATACATTAAAACTTGAATAAAATCAAAAGTTCTTTTGAAAACTTATGAAAAAATCTAATGGTTACAACACTAAATTCACACACTGTGAAAAATCTATTTGTCCAGGCAATCATTGGTATGTCACAGTCATTGATTGCACAGAAATGGGGATATTGATAAAAAGACTTGGTAATTCAATAAACAAGTGTTACCGTTTTAGAGAACAAAAGAAAAGGAGATGAGATCCTGGAAAATTCCAACGTGAAAACAAAGCTGCTGGACAGCAAGAAGTCGGTGACCTGATAGTGCTGGGTTTGCCTTGGAAGAGACGCCGACTTGAAGGCCTACTTCTCACTGATTGGTGAAGCCGTCATGTCACAGGTACAGTACTCATTGCTGCAGATATGCGCTTCATAAAAGAAATCAAAGCTAGTCTATAATGGATAAAATTGGAGCAGTCCAGAGTTATAACTGTAAAGTCAGATTGATAGAAAACAAGCATAATTCTTTTAAAAACTTTTATTTATGCTAAAAAGTTTATTTATATTTTGAGGTGAATGAGGTTGATAAGTTTGAAGCCCGAGACACTTTCATGAGGCAGCCCACTGTCACTCTAAACGAATTACTTCTATCCTTGACAACCAATCTCATTTTCATTTCAAAGTTCTGGTAGATAGTATTAAAGAGCTCTTAGCCATGCACTGTTATGAAACAGTCTACTGTCATAACAACAATTATTTCACTCGTCCATTCACCACACTTTTGGGATAAACCACTTTTCAGAGTCGGTACATTTGGGAGGGGGGAGGTAAAGGCAAAAGCTAATGCTATGTTTCCTTTATATTAACAGGATTGGATTATAGCAAAGCCTGATAGAGGTCCCACTTTTCGTAAGAAGTGCAAAACGAGTGGCAAATGTAATCCTTTCAATCAATCCTTGGGTGGTGATTCCTGCCATGGTCTTTATAAGATGGCTGCCTGGGGGAACATAAGAAGCATGCGGTGTTTCACTGAAATGGAAACCTTCCAAGCCGTAAAAGGTAAATCATGTTATTGGGGAGAATAATACACTAAGGGCATCTTTCTTACCTTACTTAACTTTTGAGATAAAGCCCTTAGCCACATAAATTTTACAGCTGAACTTCACAAGGCAGTGTACATTTCCCGTGACCCACTTTATAAGGTTAGTGGGTTGGTGGGGGGGAAGAGGTAAAGAGGGAAACTAATGTCTTCTAAATTTCTGTGTTGAAGGTGAGACAGATAGCATTGGCGAGCGCCTGGCCTGATGATGGTCCACTTTCACGAGGTAAAAATGGAGAAAGCGATATCAACATATGGGATTTCAAGAGTCCTTGCCTAGCTGTGATACCATTGGGATTAAGGCCCTTCGAGGTAAGTTATTGGCCAGGGTAGGGGTGAACAATGAACTAAATTATCATTCATTTTCTGAAAATTCTAAATCTTTTGTCGATGCAAATTCAACAAACTGGACATTTTGTGCAAGGCCTTGGACAAAATTGCTGTAAATTACTGTTTGGAAACTGTTGTCTAGTCACTAAATGTAGACATTTGTTTTCTATTTACAATTTACTCAAGGAAATTCATATAGCAGACATTTTTTAATTTGTCACAAACATTAAAAAACTATGCAATAATAATAATAATAATAATAATAATAATAATAATAATAATTTTAGTGGATCTTTTAATTTGTCACAAACTTGCAAAAAAAAATCACTCATGCAAAATATTTTTACATGCTATCGGCCAAACTTTCATATCTTCCTTTATTCCTCCTATTCACAAGTCATGCTTTTTGTAGAATCTTAGCACTCTCCTAAATCATGTGTTTTTCTTGTGTTTTGGAAGTAGGATAAAATAAAATAGAATTCTTTGTGTATTATTTCGTTTCTTATAAAGACGATGATCGGAAACAATATTCTACTCAACTCGCAGAATAAATCTTAGAGCAAAACGTGCTCATCACATTCTTCAACTTGTTTTCACCGATAGCTAAGTGTCTAAATTAAACTGTTAAATTATTCATTTATATTTTCCTATCCTATACTATGTGTGCAAACAGTAGAATAAGAAGTAGCATAGACGGCCAACACGGTTACCATGTAACATAACAAACATAAATAAACTATTAGTTTATTATTTTATGGTACGTGTTCACTAGAGCAACATTTTTTCTTTCCTTTTTTTTATTAAACTTTTTTAAATGAAATTTTTGAAAGCTGCTATTTAGTCTAAAAATTCACACTTTTTAAATAAAAGAAGCGCGTTTAAACTCTGCTCTGATCATGTTAAGAAAAAAATCTTCTGAAACGCCAAAATACCGAAGTGTTAACGGTGTGTAAATACCAGTGACATTCATGTTTTCTGTTGCAATTACTGCAAGCTTTTCATACTTTGTGTGAACACATTACATTTCATTTGTAGGCCACGGAGGTGCAGTTTTCCAGAAATGATGCCCGAACGCAGACACCAACAATCCTAGCCCAAATGTCCAAGATGTGAAACACTTAATGGCGCTAACAACGAGCCCCTTTTGCCACTTCCATTGATGATCGGTCGTCCTTGGCAGTCTTGGTTTTTAAAGACAGTTTGTCTGCGAAAAAACTTTAAGGAATGTGGAATGGTAATGAAGAGCGATATTCTGAATGTAAAAGGAATACAATCTAATAATGTAGTCAAGTCTATATTGAGAATTTTTGCGGTTCATGGGACACAGATATGGGTCTGGTGTAATTGCATTTAGTAAGTTTTAATTTTTCACTTAAGACAGTGCACCATTTTATTTCAATAGCTTAAGAGAAACTGAAGTTCGGGATGATCATTCATAATTCCATAAATGATCAGTTGAATAGGATGAATTGTGGTTCTGTGTGAAAATTTTGAGTCTGCCTCTATAGTCATATTTTAAAAAATAAAATTGAATATCCAGATGATTTATCCACATTCTAAATGCAGATAGATTTTCGCTCACAAAAACATTACCACATAGGCATTACCACCACTTATGGTCGTCTGTTTTATTTCAATCCTAGTGATGTAGTTATTTTTCAAATTTGTGCTTTTGATGATGTGGAGTTGTTTGTCAGTATAGCTTTTGAGAAGATCATAACTCGCACATTAACCATATCTAACAACCCTCACAAATTTGTAAAATCCGACTTGATGTAAATGCTTTTACATGAAGAGGCTTTACATTGATAGCTTGTGCAAAATCTGTAATGAAATATTTTACGTTGCAGAAAATATTTCATTGTTTTTGCACAGTCTGCTCCTCGTGTGGGATGGCTGGGTGCACACGGTCATCTCTCAAGATAGAGGATCGCAATTTACTTATATTACTAATGTTATGATTTTCTCAAGTGTTATAGTTGACAGATATATCCAATTCATTAAATATGCACCCTGTTCTCCGGATAAAAAAATTCCTATTGAAATTTACATGGACGGTCATACAGTGAAATGTGAGATCTGAAATATTTCAAAGCAAGCTTGCTTTATTCTTGACTTGTATCATACAGGTAGTTGCGATTTCAGGGAAACTTCTATTTTAAATTGAGTTATATGTCAAAGTTTAGTTTAAACCATTGAGGTGCTCGAGTTGTAGTCATATAACCTGAATCTGTGTATGTATTTTTATACTTGGAACTTGAATAAAGTTTTGATGGATACTTTCACTTGTAAAAGGATTGAGTCACTTTATTTTTGTCGTCATCTCCTTAGATAAAGTTGAAGTTAGTCTAGGTTTAATCAAGGAGTTACAACAGAACTTCTTGGTTTAATTATGTTAAGACTGTAGTAAATACGTCTTAATTGCCTTCAGTACCTTTTTCTGTAGGAATTGGTAAATTCTTGTGCTTCATAATGTGTACCAGTATAGTGTCTATAGAGAATGGTTTGTACTCACAAACTTGCACCATGTTGTCTAAAACCGGACGATATTCTTAAACTTTAAGGCCCAGTGCCAATAAAAACAAAGCTGGAGTTATAATGTTATAAAGGCTGAAGTATCCGGGCGTGGGCACTTTCCCGGCATTCCCCACGAAGCGTTTAGACGGGTAATTGCCCACGACCCGCAGGCATCGGGTACCAGCTTCCGGCCACAAGACCAGCATTAACGGACTGTTTGCGTTTTGATGTTAGATGATTGGGACATAAATGGAAAATCTTTTAATAATACTACCATTCGTTGATTCATTGCGTTTACGCAATTAATTAGTGATTGCAAAGTGCTTTTGAAATTGAATGTTACTGTTTAAAATTGCACATAAAATTTGAATAAAAATTATACTCTATAATTTTTCTTTTTCTTAAAAAAAAAAAAAAAAAACCGAAGGCCTGTACAGACTTGCAAATTAATTTTAATGGAGTCGCAATGCATCTGCACGAGGCTCGTTTAATCATCAGTCGAAATTATCTTCTTTTCAACTGCCCCATAGGGGCCGTTCACATGAAAAATCTATTTTCTAAAAATCTAAAAATCTATTGGCGGTATATTGTGATCACGGTCTGTGCACTGAATGCCCCACGGCGTAATTACTGGCAGCGCGAGCGAGTTACTTCCAAAGCTGTAATTAATTCTCGGCTGCGCTCGGAGGAGATTCTGATACCTTGACGCATGCGCAGTAGTATCTCTAAGCTGTGGAGTTAATCAGTTTAGTTGTGACGACTCGAGCATACAGACGCGTAATATGGCTAGTGGTAGTGCTTGTTTTCAAAGCAACTGCGACCGCCATTTACTTTCTAACTTCCTACTGCGCATGCGTCAAGGTAAGAGAATCTCCTCCGAGCGCAGCCTAGAATTAATTACAGCTTTGGAAGTAACTCGCTCTCTCTGCTAATTAATTACGCAACGGGGTATTCAGGGCACAGACCGTGACCACTGGATACCGCCAATAGATTTTTCATGTGAACGGTCCCTTAGCTCACTTAATTTAAGATTTCGGTTTCTTTCATAGTTTTGATCGCTATATTTCCAAAAGGAATGCAGCTGTTGGTTCTTTCTTTATCCATGTGATATTTACCAAACACTTTTACACTGCCACCTATTCCATGTCAAATAGATGACAGAACGCTTTTAGAACAATCTTTTTAAAAACATATGGATTTATACTTATGCGTTGCGTAGAGTCCCATGTTGGTCGCTCAAACCCCTCTGATCGGTTAAGAAATTGATTTTAATCATTAAAACCAACAAGAATTATACTGACATATATTTCTAGTCAAAAGACGTAAAAGTTTCTACTCTTCTTGGTCATTTTTATCATTATAAAGATGATAAGCGCGGCGTAAACTTCTAAAACCGAGGCATACGCACGATTACGATTTTATAAAGGTAAACAAGAAAGTATAAACAACCTTAATGTTCGCTCATTTACCAACCATAAATTTACTTTTCTAGTTAACCCTAACAATTTGTCTGAAAAGATGTTTGAATAAACTGTAGGAACAAACACGGCCACAAAAGCTGGTAGACAGTAAGTTAAAGCCCGACTCCCAAGGAGGTCTAAGTTCTTCTTTTTTCTCGCATTTTAATAAATTTCTGACTGTATTTTGATTTGCAACCTCGCCACGAAGCAACAGGGAGGACACGTTTTTCCAGAAAACCGGAAAACGAGATCTATACGAGACTGTAACACGCAGTCTCTCATTGTTCTCTGGGCTTGAGACCGGCAATGGGGCTCCACCCCCAGGTGTGTCTATTCCTATTTAGACAAAATTTCTTTTTTTTTCCAGCAAAATATTTTATTAACCCTGTGACAAGAGTGAGTGAAACCAGCTTTCGCCCTCGGTCTTTTTTAAGCAATATTCTGATAGAGGCATATATTTGTCCGGATAAACGCCATCGATTATATTATACCACGATTTAAACCGTGTCGACGGTGCTTTATTTAGAGTTGCTGATTGGTAGTATATATGTACGCTATAAAATGACAAAAAGAATAAAGATGTTATAGCAACCAAAAGGCTGAAATTATACCAAAATAGTAGTGCAGATTTTTTTTTCTAGAAATGTTTATACAATAAGATCAGAATAAGTTCCTACTTTTAAATCCAGTTAACGACAAATATTGCAAGAGATTAGCATTGAGATGATAAAAGATCTCACCATGAAAAACATAAATTTATTATTAAAATATTTGGACGGATGAATAAATTGATGAAATACTTGAA